>NC_092814.1:268731966-269105300 GCF_023375885.2 Dermacentor andersoni
CTGCATCGCGTGCTTCCATCGCACCTTGCGTGCGAGCCCTAACTTGTTCCTTTTCAATGCAAAGCATTCTTTGCCTCATTCTTGGCACTTTTCGAAAAGTATGTAGATAGGTAGGTAGCTAGGTAGATAGGCTCTTCCGTTGCATCACTTAAAAAGAAATTAGTGCGTAACGGGGGTGGAATCGAACCTCTGCTATTGAGAACATCAGCCTGATGCTCTAACGATTAGGCCGCGATCGTTCTTTTCTTTATTTATTGCATTAGGTCACGATCGCACGCATACTTTTCTCGTTCCAAAGACAGCGAGTTCTTTTAAACAATCGGAGCGTGCGCCTCGTGCCACTTTCTCGTATTCTTCCCGTGTGACAATTACCCGCCGCGGTGGCTTAGCGGCTACGGTGTTGCGCTGCTAAGCACGAGGTCGCGGGAGCAAATCCCGGCCGGGTGGCCGCGTTTCGATGGGGGCGAAATTCAAGGACACGCGTGTCCCGTGCATTGGGGGGCACGTGAAAGATCCTCTGGTGGTCAAAATTAATCTAGAGTTCCCCACTACGGCGTGCCTCGCAATCAAATCGTGGTTTTGACGCGTAAAACCACAGAATACAAACGAATTTTCTCGTAACAGCCCGCGCTTTGAGGCACCATGTTAGACTGCATTATCTCCAGGACCGGCCCACTTTCCTCAGAACTTTCCTCGTAGCAGCTTACGCTACGTGGAATATGTGTGACGTTTTACCGAGTTCATGATCACCCAAGTTAATCATGTTTTAATATTTCTTCGCCGGAGTACAAATGTCATCGTCGTTCTAACATAGACCACACATAAGAAGCCAACAAATATTGACACCAAGGACAACATAGGAGAAATTACTTCTGCTTAATAAATGAAATAAAGAAACGATAAGCTAATGGAAATGAAAGTGGATGAAAAAACAACTTGCCGCCGGTGGGGAACGATCCCACAACCTTCGCCACAACCGTGGGATCGTTCCCCACCTGCGGCAAGTTTTTTTTTCATCCACTTTCATTTCCATTAATTTATCGTTTCTTTATTTCATTTATTATGCACAAGTAATTTCCCCTATGTTGTCCTCGGTGTCAGCGTTTGTTGGCTTCTTATGATATGACTAATAAAAATCGGGCTCCTCGGTTAACCCCCTTTCTTCTCGTTCATAACATAGACCATGTGATATAGCCATAGGGATGTACGATTGTGTAACACGTAGTCACTGATGACGTCACAATCCGTGTTTATCTCGCTTATGCTCGTCCACTACCCATGTAGAACCCAACAATCGCCATGTGGTAAGTTCGCGTCGAATGGCGGGCGTAGAAATCATGTCGTTACCGCCATACATTCGTCTTCAACGAGGCCGTCGTCGTGCTGCTGTCGTCACGCAAACGTACGCTCGCGACCCGCACACAACTACTCAATTTACACAAACAAGTTGGTGCCCCTGGTATCGCTTTGCGAAACCCCACACAATGCTGAATAGCAAGGTACCTGCAAAGTGCTTCGCATAACGTCGGTGCCCTCAGTGTGTCGTATCTGGGCAATTTTTTTTTTTTTTCGAGCGCCGAGCTGCTTAATATTCCCGGCAGTGTTCCAGCACTGGGATGGAGATTTCGGGCAGAATTTGGTTTATCGACTAATAAACTACGTAAAATGTTTTTGTGGAAACCCTACAAACGGGTTTTTTATTTTGTTACATCTGCAGGCTAAAATACTCGTAACTATTCAAATACACTTTTATACTTCTAGATCTAGAGTACACTTAGGGGAATGAGATAAAAAATTTAAGGGGCACTTAGTTATCCCTACGAGGATGAATGCGGAAGAGTTGCGACCACCGCGCGATGTCTATGCTCTTTCAGTGTCATGTCTTATAACCGGCGGCGCCACTGGTGGAGTCATGTGACTCGAGGGGCCACGTAAGCAGAAGCGCGGTGACGTCCGGTGGCGTAACTGGCGGAATCACGTGACCCGAGCGGCCACGGGAGCAGAAGCGCGGAAACGTCACATGATCAACGGTGTTCGTCACAAGGTGCGCACAGCGCAAGGTCGTGGGTTCGACTCCATCCAAAGGTGGTGGTTTCGAGTGCCTTAATTAACTCTACATTACATGTGCCTTAAGTAACACCAAAAGCCGTGGGTTCGAGTGCCTTAAGTCTATCTTAATTAACTGTGCCTTAACACCATAGGTCGTGGGTTCGAATCCCGCCAAAGGTTGAGGGTTTGTGCACTTTTTGGACCGTCGTATGGCCACGCCATCAACGCCGACAACGCCGGATTTTCCGCTTAATGAACCATATAATGCTTTCGCATTAAAACTTGGTACTGGCAGGCAGGCAGCGTTCCCGACTGTCCTCCGCTATCTCCAATTGGCATATTACGCAGCCCGACATTATAGCGACGCGGAAAGTTGGGGAAGACCAGTGCACTACTCACGGACGAGCTCTCTGGATTCTGTCCCTCCCGCTATGCATTGTTAAGAGCTGCCCGCTGACGTGAAAATTTTGCCAGCCAGTTGCGACAGCGGGCGTCAACTTTTCCTGGAACGCCACCGCAAACCTCTAGCCACGGCGTCACTAAGTCGACTGTGTGTGGAGAACAATACGCGCGTCCTCGACTTTCCGTCGCTGGAGCCAAGCTGAGTGCGACGAAGCAGGCTTTGTGCCTGAACCCGCCACCGCCAACCTGGTCTGCTGTGAACGAGGGAGTCCCCGAGGGAACGTAGTTCGAGGCCCCTTCCTACGCGCCGTTCAAGACGCAAGACAATGGGCAACCGGCGGGCGCGCTGCGGGGGTCAGCTCGGGGAATAAAATGCGCCTTTATTGACATAAGCCCCGAGTTCTGCGAAGACCATGTGGCCTCGGTTGGGGACCGTGAACCTGTGCGGAAATGTGTGTGTGTAAGCCCTCCCGCCTACGGTGCCTGGTCGAACCTTTCCCTCACCTTGGGATCGAGGGAGGACCGAGTGTTTAAAAACCGCTGTTGTGCGGCTGCTCAGTGTACTTTCTCTCGCAGTCATGCTAGACTGATGAACTGCAACGTCCTGATGTAGATACTGTAAATAAACTCATATTCCTCGTTCTCGATGAGAAGCAGTCCTTCCCTTCAACAACGTCCTCAGCGTGGATAAGTTGGACGACGGCATGGGCCAGCTACCTTCTAATTCATGCCAGACTCCAATCTTGGCAACTGGTTACGAACGGTGGGATTGAGCCCCCAATCCTTACAGCATGCGTAAATATGAGAAGCGGCCCGGGCTTCCGAGCCTGATAACGATTCGCGGGCAGCCAGGGCGAACGCCAGTGCTCACCTCTGCACGATCAGGTTGAGGTTGTTGCCGCTGTTTCGGATAAGTTCGGTCGCCTCGTTGTGGGTCATGCGGGACGTGTCGCGGTCGCCGATCTTGAGCACCAGGTCACCGCGGTGCAGCTCACCCTCGGAAGGGCTTCCAAGAAACACCTGCGAGGGGGGCGCATGCAGTGAGAAACGAGAACACGAGCTCGGGGTCACCGAGGGACTGAAGGGGACTCGCGACGCTCAACTTCGATTTTTGAAGGCCATCATGCTCTTGGTCACTCCTGCCAAACGACCGTGTCAAGACTATGTGCACGAGCGCCGTGCAAGCATGATAGTAAATTTTGTGGCATGCTTCTTTTTTTTTTTTGTTATCGCTGGAACCTACTGTTATCGCTGGAACCTACTATGTTGCGCAGTTCTGTTGTCTTAAGGAAGAAAAAGAATTACAATTAATTGATCCAGTTAAGCGTCTCGTAGCTATGACCCGGCGCGGTAGATATGTGGCTATCGGTTTTCTCTTCTGAGCTCAAGGTAGCGACTTCGATCCCGGCTGTGGCAGCCCCATTTCGATGGGCGCTAAATGCAAAAACGCTCGTGTACTTATAAATTTAGGTGCGCCTTAAATCCCCCAGGTGGTCAAAGTTAAGGCGGAGTCCCCCAGTAAAACGCGCCTCATACTCAGATGGTGTTTTTGACACGTGAAACCCGAGAAATTAAGAAATCCTATATTCGAAGCTGCAGAGTGGGCTATGATGTGTGTACTTTTGCGTTCTGCCTTACCGGCATGCGCCCGCCATTGCCTGTATTCGATCCCGTGACCGAGTGCTCAGCAACAGAAATGTATAGCTGTATCGCAACGCACATGACTAAATAGAAAAATGAACTCGTAATATGCGGGTTGAGATTCTTTATTGCTGCAAGAATTATACGGACAGTACAGGCAAATTTTCACCGTCGCAGTGATGTTCCTTATGATCTTTCCGCGCGCCATGTGCTGCAGGTGTGAGGGAAAACGGGGAAGGGTGAGCTGAGAGGAAGGTCACTTGCTGCGAGCTGTCTCTTCGCGCGCCCATGTTTGAAGGTCACGTGATCAAAGGTGCGTCTCCTCTTCTAGGCCGGCCGTGGGGGTGCATGTCTGACCGAGCGGCTGAGAGCTGTTACGATCGGCCTGCAGGGGTACTGCTCTGCAAAGCTATCTCAGCCCGCTGCAGGTGCTTCGGTCGACCGGCGGTAGTGGCGCCCTTCAGAGAACCGGCGAAGAGGACAGCGCAACCAACCATGAACTTCGTTCGGAGAACTGGACACTACGGCAACGTCAATCCACCATGCGCCTTCTTCGGAGAGTCGGCGACGGCAGCAGGGCTGGCCACGTTTGGCGGACCGTGTATTGTTGGTTGACTTGCCGTAGCCTTCATGGTCTATTTGCAGCAAGAAGAGCTTCTCTAACAAAAAGGTGCTTTGCGGTACGTTTTTCCTCGGGCCCCAGGATTCGTAACAGTCTGCTGACACTCGTGGCGACTACCGGAGAAAGTCGGCTCTGGAATTAAGAGGCGCCGGTTGGGGTCAGGCGTGACCATCTGGCTACGAGGACCCGCTCAACTCGAACTCTGAGAATCGAAAGTGCGTATGTGAGTGTGTGAGCCCTCCCTCTCAAAGGCGAGTCGACTGCGCCCCAACGACTGTGGACGGTCCGATTGGACGAAGATTGAACAGCAGTTTTCCCTCCCCTGGGGATCTAGGAAGGACAGAGGCTTTTTAAGCAGCGGTTTTTCGGCTGCTAGAGTGTGCTCGTGAGCAGTGTGCTGGGTGTGTTTGCAGCTTCGTGCTCGTGTGCTGTATGCTTCGTCTTGCGTGCTCCATTTGGGAGTCACGCTAGACTGTCAAAATGTATCTCTTGTTTTAATGTAAATATGTAAATAAACCCCTGTGCGCCTGGTTCCCTATGATACCTAGTTCCTCCCTGCGACCACAACGCTGAAAACTGGTTGCCAGCGGTGGGATTGACCGCCCAAACATTACAACTGGATGGCAGCGGTGACATCGGCCTACGACTCGTAGACAGAAACGGCAGCTCAAGTACTTTGGGACATGGTGACCGACCGGTATCCCGATCAAGTTGGAGGCGACTTGGGATTGACCACCTCTTGGAACTAACTGGATACGGCGGAGAAGGACTGGTGATATGGTGCTGCTTGAGTAGGTAAGCGTTTGGTTTTGGCTGTAAGATTTAGCAGGCTTCAATTTCTCTGTGTTTGTAGAGTTGATTCGCTGGGGATCTTTTACTTGTATTCTGATTTGCGTGGGTATCGCCGCAAGTATTGTGTGACAGCAGAGCCAAACCTTCAAGTAGCGACCATGGTCCTATTGTGTTTGACGAGAGCTGACCTGTTGTGGTTGTGTGAAGAGGTCGAGGTAGACGTAGAGGAGGACTTGACTTAATCAGAAATTCGTAAAACCATTCTCCGAAGTAACAATGATTTGAAACTAATCGAACAACTAGGTAAATGAATTCTAAGCAAAAAACGGGAACATGGAGCAATTAGGCAAGAACAGGAAGAAATGAGGCAAAAATAGGAAGAAGCTAGGCAGAAACTGAAAAGAATTTCGTAGGAAACAGGCCTAACGGAAGTAACGAGGCAGTACGTTGCTGCATTGAACAAAGATTCAAGGTTTACAGCAGGAAATCGAACGAAGACAACAGCGGCTTGAGAAATCTGTAGGCTGGACGCAGCGAAAGGGGGAGAAAGTCGATAGCAGATTTTCGTCAAAAGCCGAGAGAAGGAGTAGCACCTGCGAGATTAGCAGCACGTTCATAGGTGAACTCGAAGTGCTAGCAGCTAACGACGCCTTAGTGGCAACAGAGGCCGGAAAAGGCCGTAGTGAGAGCGACAAGGTGCTGTGCCAACAGAGCACTGTAGAGATAGCTAGGCCAGCTGTGAATGAATTGGCACAGTCACCGCGCGTGTGTGTCGCTTGTAATGTTAACGGGGTAGTTAACGAAGCACAGAGTACTGCTGACCCGACAGAAGCGAGCACCCATGTCGAGTCAGATCTGCGTGCCGAACGGAAGTGCCGGCTGGACGATGTAGTTGAGGGCAGTACGCAGGATTGCGAGCTGTGTAGCTCAAGGGAAGACAACTGCATGGTTCAGGGATTGGTGCAACTGTCCGCCAATCTAGGTAGCCAAGAGAGGAATGATTTAGCTATAAATCATTCGGACTGTGCGGGTGAGACAGCGATCGAGACCGACGAGCTGTGTACCGATGCACAGCGTGAGCTGGGCAATGCAGTAGAGGGCAGTTTGCAAAAGTGCGGGTTGCATAGCTCGTGTAAAGACTGCTGCATTGTTCCAGAGTCGGTTGAGCTGTCTGCCAGTCGTGGCAAGGAGAGAGTTGATTTAAATTAATATCACTCAGACTGTGCGGTTAGGAGAGCGATCCTGGCCGACGAAATGTGTACCGGCCAGCACGAGGCGCGAGAAGGCGGCATGAGAGGGAGTTCAAAGAGAAAGCGCCGTAGAAAGAAGCGCCGTAAAGATCGGAATGCGGTGAATAATGTAGCGCAGTCAAAGACGGCGACAGTCGCAAAAAGCCAGGGTGTGAGGAAAAGAAAGGTGTGGTCGTCGTTGACGACGTGTGCGCATCAAGCACTTTCGAGCCATCGGTCAAAAAGAGACCGAGAAGCATGTTCTGCACGGACGCAGACAAAGGGCACGGGGCAGTTACGTTCTTCGTCGTTCCGTCGTTCTTTTCGGAGTGCAGCATGTAGTGCGAAGGAGCGCAAGGTGGCAAGACGAGACGAGGTGGTAGGGAGTCGCGATGCGGTCAGTCGAGTTAGTAATGATGGCGCCAGGACGCAAATTGGCAGGAGACTGTAACGTCTTGAAGGAGCTGATAATGTGTCAGCCCTTTTGTTGTTCCTGGATAGCCAGAATAGCGTTCAAACCGCGACCACCTCGAGTACGGCTCAAAATTATAAGCCAGTCGAAAACGTTTGAAACGGGAGGCCAAGAGAGCTTCCGTAGAAGGGAAACGTGTTCTTTTGTTTTATTTTTGAGCTCTTATAAATTTTCGCGATTTAAGACTAAAATTTCTTTCAATATGTAAGATATGAGCTCTGTTTATGGTTTGAGAAGCTCCGAGATTTGAAAGATGCGTTTTAGGAAAAATTTTAGTTTCGCGATCTGTTAATTAATGTGTAGATTGGCTTTTTTCTGTGAGTAACCTGAAGTGTCAAGGTTATCTGTGAGAAGCCTATGGTAACGCGCATGTGTATTAGTTAACCTTCTTTTTTTTATAAGTGTTTTCGAATTTTCTAAGGTTAGGCGCGTTGGTTTTCTGTTAGTGCACAATTTGCACTGAGAAGCGTTCGTAGTTCCATTAGCGCGTGTCCTGTGCGGACGGAAGGAAGCAGAAGGTTTATGACTGGGTTGATCGTGTGTGTTGAGGGCGGCCACGTTCTGACTTCTCTAGTACGCGTGCGTACGCGTGCGTAGTAATTAGAAGACGCATTTGCTTAGGGGTTCTGCGGAATGCGTAAGTTACGCAAGTTCAGTTGTTCGTTTAAGGTACGTGTCCTGTATGGACTAGAGGAAGAAACGTAAGCGTAATGAAACGTTTGCGTACGACGCAAGTACGCGTTCTGAATAGGGACCACAAAGCTAGCGCGATTGTGATTACGTACCTGTGGGGTTGACCAGACTGTTCAGTGGCACCAGTACGTGCGATAAGTACGCCACTGCGATAGGCTAAAAACAGGCTGTTCATGAAGTTAGGCTGCTTAAGTTATGTTCGGGTATTGGTGGTTGAGAGCCTTCGGTTTAGTTCTGCGTAAACCTTTACTCTTGTGCAGCGCGACTGTCAGGTTTGGTCTAACTCATGGGGAACGTGAACGCTCACTTTGGCGGCACAAAATTTTGGGGCCAAATTTGGGGTTCCCAGGTGAGCAGCTTGCATTGAAATTTTGATAGGAAGCCTGGTGGGTTAACAGCTGATTCCGGGTGTTTGCACGCTGAGTGGTATTGTGTTGCCGGGATCGACTCTTCTGTGCCGGTTGTTGCGAGATGGTTGAAGGCATTCCAAGTGCGCAGGGGTTGCAGAGAGCAAAGCCACATTCTTGCTCGCCAGCCATTCTCTTCCTGCTCAGCTGTTGTCAGCACTGGCCAGTCGAGATTTTCCGGGCCATGGAGGAGCTGTTACGATCGGCCTGCAGGGGTACTGCTTTGCAAAGCTATCTCAGCCCGCTGCAGGTGCTTCGATCAATCCGCGGTGGTGGCGCCCTTCAGATAACCGGTGAAGAGAACAGCGCTAACCGACCATGAACTTCCTTCAGAGAACTGGAGACTACGGCAACGTTAATCCACCATGCGCCTTCTTCGGAGAGTCGGCAACGGCAGCAGGGCTGGCCACATTTGGCGGACCGTGTATAGTTGGTTGATTTGCCGTGGCCTTCATGGTCTATTTGCAACAAGAAGAGCTCTAACAAAAGGGTGCTTTGCGGTACGTTTTTCCTCGGGCCCCAGGATTCGTAACAGTCTGCTGACACTCGTGGCGACTACCGGAGAAAGTCAGCTCTGGAATTAAGAGGCGCCGGCTGGGGTCAGGCGTGACCATCTGGCTACGAGGACCCGCTCAACTCGAACTCTGGGAATCCAAAGTGCGTATGTGAGTGTGTGAGCCCTCCCTCTCAAAGGCGAGTCGATTGCGCCCCAACGACTGTGGACGGTCCGATTGGACGAAGATTGGACAGCAGTTTTCCCTCCCCTGGGGATCTAGGAAGGACAGAGGCTTTTTAAGCAACAGTTTGTCCGCTGCTAGAGTGTGCTCGTGCTCGAGAAGCAGTGTGCTTGGAGCTGTGTGCTTGGAGCTGTGTGCTGGTGTGCTGTATGCTTCGTCGTGCATACTCCATTTGGGAGTCACGCTAGACTGTCGAATGCATCTCTTGTTTTAATGTAAATATGTAAATAAATCCTGTACTTCTAGTTCCCAACGAAGAGTCAAGTCCCTACCTACAACCCCGATCACAACCCGTGTAACTGGATGCCAGCGGTGAGATCCTCCTACAGCTCTTACAGAGCATACGCGGCCCGTGTGCCGTATTTTCGAGGTAATATTCGGTGGGTGCAAAGCTTAAGGGCGAGCCGAGATGGCTGGTGGCTTCTTCCTCGCTGTCTTCCCACGCGCCCAGTGTTGGAGGTTGCATAACCCAAGTTTTAGAGACGCGATGTAGCGAGCGGCAGCACGGAACGTTCACTCCCCGCTGTCGGCGCTCTTCATCACGCCAGCGTTGTGACAGCATGTGCTCGCGGTCAACGAGTGAGATCTGCTCATGTCTGATTGAGCGCACGTAACACCATGCTTGTTAATCTAATTATTAAGAGAATGTTTACTGCAATGTAAGCGTCTGATAGAACTACGAACTTCGTGCAATCATATAATACTTCGCTATCACTATCAATGCTTGTGAGGGCGTACTGTTACATTGATCCAGAGGGGAGGAAAAGAACTAGTAAGCTTACCAGCAAATATGCGACCGGTATAGTAAGCAACATGACAGCAAAGAACGTCAAATGCAAAGTTAGAGAGGCTGAGATAATCTCATAGATGGCGGCAATGGAAAAGAAACATGCCGTGAGTAACTACTTAAGAGGAAAAAATAAACGAAATCGGGAAACATTTTATGATAACGCAAAGGGAAACTCTACTTTTCGAAGCGAGATTAACGCGTACTTATACAGCGAGGTTCAACAAGGAAGAAGCATGCGCATACTGCGGTAAAGCTACGTAAATGATGGAACATGTTTTATTGGAATGTGAAGATATCTACCCAGCGGTTGGTTTAGGCTCCTTTGGCCTCCTTGAAGCCCTTAGGTTCAGCGATAGCAGGGGGAAAGTAAACATGTCTGCTATAGAAATTAGTAAGAGGCGACTGGAAGTTCGGTGGCAGATAAGTATTAAAATCACAGACAACGGAGGCGCGTTTCGTAAAACTCGATGATTCCTTGGACGTTTTGAGCTTGAAATACTCGTCGAACATCTCACTGAGCAGGCTTTGATATGAAAACCGCCTAACATGGCTGTTATTTTGCCATTATATTCGTATTTGTTCAGAGACTAAGGGGCTTACGGCGCAAGCTCATAGACGATTGTGACGTATTTGCTATAGTCTCCCACAGAAGAATCCTTACTCTTGTGAAGGGACGTCGTGCTTCGTATCCCATCACGTATTTGCCCGCCTGAGTGAGGCGCGCTGTCTCGCATCTAAGTGAATTCGAACTGGAGAAACGAAATCCTCAAAACACAGCGGGCAACGTAGCACTGCGAATGTTTATCATTAGTAAGTTTATCATTAATAACTGATTAAAAAATACAAATCGGCATGTGTGAACATTATAATGTCTTTTCCGAAAGCAGGAACAGAGAAAGAAGCACTGAAAACGAAGCCAGAGACACGGCCGATTGGCGGATATGCGCCGGGCCAAAGGTAACTGCCTGAAATTATCAGTACTGCGACAGATGGACAAAAGCTTCTCCCCTATGACTTGCCCTCTGTTGCCAAGTTGACTCCGCATCTGGTATACGAATATGTTTCTGTGAACTCGCAAGTCATCTCTCACGGCGCCTGCTTTGCTAAACGCGCCTGATCTGCTGCAAACGCTTGTTCGCTTGCTTTCTCCTTATTCCATGGCGCTTATCCACCTCGCGATATTAACCAGGAAGCCGGCGATTAAAGGGAGGGGCTAGAGTAAACTTAAAAGCGAAAGTGAGGCAGGGTATAGGTCTAAATGCTTCAAATTATTTGCAGATAGCAGATAGACTAATTTCATGAAGACTGAAACGCACTACCGTGTGAGTTCTCGTCTCCCTCTCTTCGTCATCGACAGCAGCGGGTGTGCCCTGGGGCAGATAATTGAAAACTGGATTTCGGTGCAAATGGAATATTTGAGAGTCCTGACAGCATACAGTTTTAATGTTCAAGATATAATTTTTAAATTTGAATCATTTCCCAACATAAGTATCTTAGCTTCAGTGACACTGACGGGATGGTGTTCTGTATGGAATTCAATTAAGGTTAATGACTTCAAAAGAAGAAGAAAAAAAAAAACAAGCAAACAAGTGCACAAACAAAATGGTCGCGAAGGTGAAGACGTAGAGAAAAGTGAATCCGTCTCAAAAATGTTGTTGATGTTACAGTCATGGTGCACAGCTACTCTGCGCTGACAGGCCCGCAGCTATAGAAGCGCCAAAAAAAAGGGGGGGGGGGGGGGCGGGGGGCGAAGCCGTCACGCATTTTGAGCGATGCTCCCATGGCCGTTTATACGTTTTTCGACGCATGTCTCTCGACGCCGTGTTCGCCTTATTAATCTTTTATTTTTCCTTGAGTCATGTTGGTTTAGACACGGGTATGTCAAAAACAGAGGCGCGACGGCTTCGCGCTATTTCGAGCCTGCTGAGTCTCGTATACGGAGAGAGTGGCAAACACGTTGTCCCTGCGTCGTCCTTCTTCTATCGTGCACTTCTTGTTCGATGACTCCGCCGGGTTAAAAGAAAATCTCTCCCGAGTGAGATTTTCAGCTGAGCACATCGAGTTGTTTTACTTTGTCCAGTTTTGTTGACGCCAGTTAGGAACATTTGAGTTCATGAACTCGCTTAAGCGCTGCAGCGAGTGTCGCACAGTGCGTGTGGTTGAACTTTGCTGCCTCAGCGTCAAGGGTGACACCATCTCGAAAGAACTTCGGTAAATATAGAACAAAGAAAATAAAAACACTGGCTTGTTTATTTGTCCCGTCCTGTTCTTTTTTCTTTCTCTTTTTTTCTTTTTTTTTCTTCTTTGTCATAAGAGTATGGGCCTTTGTACAGAACTTAGAATCGTGAACAACGGTGCCTCGAGACGTCGCTAAGACTTCTGTGCTGCGTATACTGCTGTTCTTCGATTTGACAATGAATTAGACGTTTCTCGTGCTGGAGTCAATGGTTCTTGATTATATGATGTATGTAATCGCCCACGAGGCGGATGGTGGTATTTTACATTTATTTCGTTTATTCAGTGTTGGACGTTCAGCGGTCAAATAAGGAAGTGACAAAAGGATACAACGCGTAAAAACGCTTACAAAATCAGGTCGTCACTCAAGCACACAAACAAGATTTCATAAACCTGCAGCCATAAAGCAGCTAAGAGAAGTTAGGGCTTATGAGACATCTTGCGGGAACCGAGGGAGTCAATTTTATCTTAGTAACAGCCACATGAAGCCAATGGTTGGCTTCATACGGTTGTTGCTCACATAGAATTGTCTCCCTCGGTTTCCGCGATTCTTCTGGCTAATGATTTTCCATTATACGTACAGAATCGAGGCAATAAATACTCAGGTCTACCGCAACAACACTTACTACCCTTCATTCTTTCCTATGTTCGCGGTTCGGTAATAATTGTCGTGGCCGTCAATTTGTTATCGCATTGCATCTATGTTGGATCCAGTATTTTCATTCCCTTGAGGGTATCCATATGGGATATCGAGCGGAGAAGATAGCCCCACAAATATGAGGACAACAGCAGGGAACTCTCACTCTTCCGTCGCGCCCCTACCACCTGGGGGAGGATGAATAGTATGGAGCAGAAGTATTCGTTAAAAACACAATAAAGACGTTTCCAAACAACTTGTACTACAAGTTCAAGGCTCTTTTTTTATTGATCGAGAATATGTACCGCGTGTTAAAGCAGATATGATACAGAGAGAGAGAGATAGAGAGAGAGAGAGAGAATGATAAATGAAAGGCAGGGAGGATAACCAAGACTGATCCCGGTTGGCTATCCTGCACTGGGGGAAGGGGAAAGGGAGGGAAACATAAAGAGAAAAGAAAGTCCGCTGTGGATATTAAATTCCTAAAGATGATGCATTAGACATTATATAGGAAACTTTTTTTACAATATATCATTCGATGGCCGCGGCTATAACATTTTGATTTATACACACTAACTATATGCCCAATTTACAAAATTTCGCTATCTAACGTTTAGTTAATCACTTTAGGATGCATGATTCCATTCGGGGATTGAAACCGGTCGGAGCTGTTGTCATGTCCACCTACGAAAAATACTGAGCCAAGATGCAGTTTTGATGTATCTGCCGCCATAAAGTGCAGACTGGTTTTCCGCCAATAGTTTTCTCCAAACGGATTTCTTACGGACTGCGTTGAAAAATTGTGTGAAACTCCAATTATACTTCGGGGTGCCATTATATGTCTAAGATCGCGAAACGTGCTTGTCTCAAGATTCCTGCTAAATGAATACGCTTTCAACGCTTACCAGCTTCAATTCGGTGATCGGAGCATGGACTCAACAATTTAACTATTAAATAAGCCACCCTCAGCAACCAGCAGTAAGCAAATCTAGTCACCTGCACCGCAATGCTTCAGAACGCTGGTGCCATTA
This sequence comes from Dermacentor andersoni, assembly GCF_023375885.2. Taxonomy (NCBI): domain Eukaryota; kingdom Metazoa; phylum Arthropoda; class Arachnida; order Ixodida; family Ixodidae; genus Dermacentor; species Dermacentor andersoni. The sequence continues at coordinate 268,745,704 of NC_092814.1, forward strand.
TCATGCTTATTGACAAACTTTGTTCACAAACAGTGAAGCTTCCCAGCGTGCCCTTGCTTTTCATCGCCTTTGCCCTCGCGCAACTGCCCACATATCGAGCTATTGTATGTTGTGTAGTTTCTCACTGAGGAATGATCGCGTCGAAAATTCCTTGAAACCCTCAGTTATTTCCGTTCTGGGTGAGTACGGTTAATCGAAACGATATTTGTGTACGCGCATGCGCACGCGCGCGTGCTCGAGGATGTGTGTGTGCACACGCGCGTGCAAGCACGCCTCTGACGTGTCGGGCCATGCACCTGCAGTGGCCCAATACCAACAGTAGCCGCAGGCTCCCGCCAGCGCTCCAGTGGAGGCGCACAGCGCTTGCACCCCCATCGTATACTGTAGGTGTGGCATATATACACAACACCCTCGAAACCTTGCCCTCTATATGGGGCCTCAGCGAGAATGGGGAAGAGTGGAGGATAGCTCGTTGCATCAGCGAAACTGAGATGGCTTGGAGCCGCCCTTGCATCTAGTGCTGGTGGGGGTCCGAGTATTCGCTGGGCCAGGGGTTTTCAGCGAGAGGGGTGTGGTGAGGGAGGTGTCTCGAGTTACGCGGGCTTCTATTTGGGTCGGCTGGGCCGGCATTGAAAAGAAAGCAGGGCCAAGCGCGCGCGCGCACGCGCGCGAGCGTGGTCCCACCTCAAAATAGCCGTGCTCGTCGGGTGCGCGGAGCGGCAGCAAGACGTGTGTGCAACGCCTGTGTGCCGGCTTTACTCACCGTGGCTACGTCCCGCGAGAAAGCGAATACGGTTGCGCGGGCTTAGCCCTCTGCTCTGTTCCGCCTGTCCAACCTTTATTCCTCATCTCTTCCTCTCATACTGTGTGTGTAACCTGAACAAAAGAAGTTCCACTATAAGACGTGCACTAGGTACAGCCCCAAGGTTATCAAGATCTAGGAGGTGTCACATGCCTGGATTGAACGTTCTCTCCCATTTTCTTGGTTGCTTACCTCCACACTGTGTACTGCATTCTCTCAAGAGAGCGGAATGAGGAAATTAGGAGGAGGATAGAGAGTTAGGCAAGTAACACTATTTCATTAACGTCCTTTCCCTGCTCCCAGAAAAAGGTAGTTAACCAGTTGTTTTTCTGGTGATTCTCCCCGCATTCCTTTTTTTTTTTTTTCATTTGACTCTGGGAAGGAAACGAGAAGTCTGTGCTTGAGGATGCGCATGGAAGGAAAACTAGGGCCATGTTCAAAGGGGCAGTAATTTTAATATCAACGCGGATAGCTCGAGCTGCGTTGCATGCAATACGTGAGGCAGTTTTTGTCGACTTTGGCAAAATTAATTTATTGTGACTGTATAGACAGTGAGTGAGTTTGTTTCCTACGATTAAGCCAAAATAACGAGAAGCCGAGCAACCTAGCGCTTTCGCGTAAGCTGCCCGACCTTTCACGCTCTGTGCCAGCACTTTAAAGACGTCACCTTTAAAGGTTCACAGTCGCATAACGTCTAGAAAACGATCATATTCAGTGTATTGTCGTAGAGAACTATGGAATTGTTGTGCAAGCGCAGTCACCACAATGTTGTAACCGCTCCCACGCGGCACTGCGCTGACTCAGACGCGGCCTTTTGGTGCGCATTCTCGGGCGAGTCGGCGCGCTCTTGAACGTGACATTCTTATCCGTCGCAGTCGGTGCCAAGACACGCTGGCCTCGGGCAAAGTCAAGGAAGCGGCCGGGGTAAGGCATAACCGAGAGCAGTGAAAGAAAGTAGGACGATCGGGACGCACGTCGTCTCTCCCGAAAGCTGGAAAGCACCCAACGCTCGCTGCTGCTTGCCTTCCGGTGCGGAGGGCTTCACGGCCCGGCTTTCAACTCCGAGCGGGATCTTGTTACACTTGACAGCGGTGGCAGCACGGTGGCCGCGCGCGAATCTGGATGGCTCGAGGGACGGCTTGAGAAAGCTCCGCGGACGGCTTCGGATATCGGCTTTGCTTGAATACTCCGAACGTTTGTTTCCGCTGGCCTGCGCAGCAGTTTATTTTAGGGGTTCCGCTAGTGCTGTCCGATGAATTGGAATGAAAAAAAAAAATACGTAAACAAAGAAAAAAAAGAGCATAGAGTGCAGGGGACAGGAGGCGGGAGAGTGCCCAGAAATCGTGACTATTTTTCTTTTCTTTCGCGCGACAGCGCACTACTTGACTTTGTCAATAATACTGTAAGCCTAAAGTACATTTGTGCACGGATCTGCATGAGGTGCGATGGTTTAAAGCGCGAGAGGGCGTTCAATGAAAACTTGAAATTTGTTTTGTTAAGGTCTTCTGAAATGTAACAAATTTCTATCCGTTGTGTCCCTGGCCTGCTGCAATGTGTGAGAAAGACAACCACGCCTGTCGCTCGATGACAAAGTCTTATAAACGAGACGTGCTTAAACAAAAATTAAACAAAATACGTAAAATAAAAAAAACATAAAACAGAGTGGAAGAGAGTAACAAGCTGGTGAAGCAGCGACTTCTGCTTTTATTTGGTCGCGAGGCAAGCATTTGCTTTTTAGCACGGCAGTCCTGTGACAGATGGTGTTAGTCTGGCCTGCGGTTTTTGGATAGCTTGCTACACTGCGAACTACACATTTAAGTATGATGGAAACATGAACAGCTTTTAACGCGTTAAGGGCCCCGTGTCGCAGAAAATCCGGTGTCGGCGTCCAGCATGCATCGGCGCCGGGCATCCTGTGAGCGAAAATTTCAGTATATATTCTATACGGCACTAAAGTTCTTCTATCACTAAAGTTGCTCATATCTTGTCTTAGATTCTTTACAAAGTCATTCCTCGGAATCTTGAGAATGACAGACCACGAACAAATGTCATGAAATAAAACACCGACAGCGCAAGCCTCTTATGTTAAATCTTCTCGGACTGAAATTTTAAAAGTGCGAAACAGTAACAGGAGATCGACCCACGCAAGGGGCCGCGTTTCTACCAGAAAGCTCGCCTTCGTGCATAGCGTTCGCCCCCAGCGTTTCCCGGCAAACATTACGGTTACATAAGCTGCAGTCGCCGGGAAGCGTGAGAAGCAGTCAGGAATCTTTGAATGCTATCGCGCGCCACTCTTAAAGGCGAAGCTTAAGCGTCCTCCGAAATTTGTTATGACCGCGTTTATGTACTTTGCTTAAACCACGCGCTGAGTTTACCGAACAACAAATATAGCTACTTTACAATCGCACAAAAAAAAAAAAACCTTTTTCTACTCCTTTTATAATCATTGCGCAACAAATTCTTATATTTCTCAAGAAAATTAACAGTGCCTAGGAAAATTGCCAAGCCACAGGTAGCATACTCATTCTGACAACTCCCACTACTATTTCCTTTAGAATGCGGTATACGTGTTTGAAAAGAAAAAAAAAACTTGCACTAGGCTTTGAACACACTCAAGGTCGCATCTCGTACATTGTCTATAGAACGTAATCAACAGCCCCGTTGCAAACAAAGTGCGAATCTTTTATGTATAGTCTTATTATAGGATAAAATTGCGAAACAAAATTTGGGCAAGGGATGGGCTGCATCATGAGCTGTTTGACAGCTCATCGTTTGAATTTCATAAAATAGTATTTCAATGAGCGCGCATACAGTTCCGGAGCAGAGATCGTGTAGCAGCCGACGTTAAATTTAGCGGCGGAAGCCCAACGATGCGTATGAAGATCCACGAATGAGAAAACCGGAACAGCCTAACTTTAGGCAGCGACGCGCGCGAGAGTGTGGCACGGGGAGGGACATATCAGCGAGGGCATCTGGAGAGGCGCTTATTTTGGATCAGCCGGCCGAGTTTCCCCCCACCCCCTTTATTTTTTTTCCCCAGCTCTTCCGCTGAAAGCTCGCGTATTCGTGTCTTATCCTGCGTGTCAAACGAGTGGTGGTAAGCCTGGGCAAGAGTCAACGAGCGCTGGACACGTTAGAGCACTCTATTTAACTTAGTTGGATCAGTGGGAAGTTATTTATTGACACGGGTATTAAAACATGCGTTCGCGTCTCCAGCACACGCACTGGGCATTCAAAGTCTTACGCACAAACAAACGTTCACAATATAATGTGCCTGCAGTTGACCGCTATGATGGCAGATCTGTGAAGAGTCGATGTGAGCGCACAACCGATGGGGGAAGCAATAATGTATGCGTTTACGAGCATTTGAAGCTCGAGTCCTTTATTCTGTAGCCTTGATATAAAACAAATAACGCTCGCCGCTGGGCATACGAAGTTGATAGTATACAATTAACGAACGCAGTATCAAGGGATCACTGAAGACAACTCGGATAATACTCACCAATGGAGTGCATCGCGCACAAGTCGCGCCGCTCACTACACCGTGTACGTGACTACGGCCTCGAGTACTGGTTCGTTTGAATCAACCTGGAACACTTCATAGGGAACTATCTGCTAAAAGCTGGTTCTGAACCGCACACCGGTTTTTCTTGCCGCTGAAAACGTGCCCTTGCACGAAATTTTGCCGAACCCATTGACCACTCTGTCACTTCTTATTCCGTCATCGACCTAGTGTCTCGCGCATCAGGTGACTTCTTTAACTCCGTCGTTCATCTGTTCTGTTGGGAACCATAAGCATACTGCGCCTATGTTCTGTGCGAATGTACTTCCAATATGTGACACGGACCTTCACCGCTAACGCTAATTTGGAAGCTTCGTCCTGTTTTCATAGCACGGTGCAGTCTAATTACTTCAAGGCGTCTTGGTAATGATGATACTGTTGTTGTTGTGGCCTCAAAACACGGCTCATACCCATGAGGGAGTCTGACCACACAGAAGATGAGTGAAATTATATATACACACAGCATGGACAAATGAAAGAAGCAACTATAAAATAAAGCATCGGGTAATATAAAAACAGGATAATTTTGATTGAGCATACTTCACACAGAAAAAAAAAACCTAAAATGCTAGTTGCTTCTGCTCCCTCGTCTATACTTTGTTTATGAAATCAATCTAACACCTTTGTTATATATACAAGGTACACTGGTATTAAAGTAGTTTTCTCACTGCGAGCATGCAATATCGTAATTGCACCAAGAAGCGCCCCACATATGCCCTTCTTGATGCAATAAAGGAACCATTGGTGGATTCTTGATGTGGCTCTGCATGCAGAAGGGAAAATCATTCAGCGCTTGCTCACGATTGCGGGGTTATATCTTGCGAAACAGGCAACCATGAATTCAAGACCCGGTTACGACCTTATAAGAAGAACGAATATAGCCTTCCTTTTGGGGCACATAAAAGATTTCGTTCGGCTGTAAACGCCACTGTTGTCTCGGACTCAACTCTCTATATGCGCTTTAGAATTATTTGTGCTCACGGAATAAAAAAAATTAAATCAAATTTCAGCTGATATTTAAGCGTCTGTGTGTTCTCTCTTTTGTTTGTTTTTCTTGTGTCGCGCTGTATTTCATCAGTGAGGTCATATATATCTGCAAATGCTTAAGGTAGGGTTTATATCGTGTCTACGCGAGAAAAAAAAAACCGCAGGACTTCATTCTGAGCAATAAGACTGTATCGATGGTATCGTAGGCGGTAGGCCTCTTCCTGCGTGAGAGAGCGCAAACTTACTGGCTTGAGCTTTTCGTATAAGCGAAGAAGCGTGACTTTATTGCAAATAGCTCACGAGCCTGAGTGGTCTCTCACCACGATACGCGGGCATGACTAGGACTGTTATTGTCGCTCGTCGCATCTAATAGGAAAGGCCGAGCCAGTCCTCTATACGAGTGCCGTAACCGCATTCAAGTAAACATTACACGCTTGGTATCGTGCACTACTTTTACGACGTCGTTAGGCTTTGCGATTTCCAGCTATTCAGAGGTCGGTTGTAAGCCAACAAAAGCGAGGAAATGCTTGTTACGAGCAAACACCTTTGATTTCTGTTTTGTGCTTGAGTGCACGCGTTATATATACTACGTATATGCGCGCTGTTTGCTTGAAGTAGCGAGGGAAGCTCACGATTTTAACGCCGAGCACTGAGCTGGACCAGGTTCATGTATCGCATGGCCTTTGAAAATCAGTGTGTTAACACACACGATGAGATTATGATACGATTGATCGTGCCAATTGCAAAGTCCTATAGTTGTGATGGCTCTTTTTTATTCTGTTCGTTAATAATCAAAGAAAAATCTAATTGCGGGCGCGTTTATAGTTCTTGGGTCTAAGACTTACAGTTGAATTTGTTTCTTTGTTGTGGTGAGAACAATGACGACGCAGGGAACGACATTGTACATGTGGTTCACGGCGTCGTTCATAATTCTCATTGATAATTCGAAGAGCCCTACATTTGTGTCTGACTTTCTGTTTCTGAAACGTGAAGCACGCCCGCCATCGACACGAACCTTTCCGCCACGGCGTTCATACATTAGGCGGCCGTGCATACACCATTGTACGAAAGACTTCGTGTGTGCATCCGAGGCCGCGCTTCTCTGATAGCGGAGATGGTCGTCGCGTGTTTAATCCAGACGTCTCTCGCTGACGTCAGGCCGGTTTCTACGCAATGAGAGGACGAGCTTTTGACAAAACGTTCACTCTGACGACGGTTACACATCGTCCAGTTGTCTCGCTTCACGAAAGCAGATTTGCGCAGCGCGATGTACGAATATTGTATTCGCAATCTTTTGTCTTTCACTCACTGCCTCACCTCTTGTTTCCTCTGTTCGCTATCAGTTACTCCAAGCTCTCCTCTCAGCACAATGCTAGCCTTTCTGCCGTGCGCCAGTTCCTCGGCTTCCTTGACATTAGCATTTGCCATGCGCGCTCTCTGGGCCGCATCGCTCCAGAGGCGTGTCGCCCTTCCGTCTGGTAACGAACACGGGACGCGGCGCGACAGCGCACGGCATCGCGGCCGAACCCGTGTCCCGCCGAGACGCCAGAGTCGACTCGCGATCAATGGGTTGCCCTTGTTCTCTCTATAGCTGCGACACCCGGGAGGGTATTTTGGTTGCTTCGGCGACCATTTCTAGCTGCTTCTGTCTTTCTTTGCTGAGGCTTCTTCGTTCAAGGATGCGCGCGGTTAGCCCGGCTCATTCCAGCCGCTATGTTGGCGTGACATCTTGGCGAGTTGGGAAAACGCCGGCTTACGCGCGGCTTTTGCATACCCAGCAGGTTCGGCGTGTAAAACATGGCCGTAAACTTTCGGGGTTTTTGGGGGCTCAAAGGTGTCCGACGGGATTTGCGAGGCGCGGGCTCCTTCCCAAGGACAGTTCACCCCTAAAGAATCCGAATGGCGGGCATGGGGCGCGCATGTGCCCGTTTCCGTAACTGGTGGGCAATCGGCGGCAGCGCGGTTTTGATTCCACGACCTCCCGCAGCCGAGGCGGACACCCAGCCATGAGTCTGCGGTGAGGTAGCCTTTCATGTTCAAATCGATTCGATGATTTTCGGCTAAATTCGGCAGCACGTAATTATAAAGTCTCGAACGCAGCAGTACGCAGCGCGGGCAATTTATGAGCTAACGACCGCGCGTGGTATCTCATCGGCTATGACGTTGCGCTGCCGAGCCGGAGGTCGCGGGCTCTATCCCGACTGCGGCTACCGCATTTCGACGGGAAGAATGCTCGCGCGCACGTTAAAGAATTCAAGGGGATCGAAATTAACCCGGAGTCTCCCATTACGACGCGCCTCACAATATATGGGGTATTTGGTGCATTAAACCTCAGCACCTATATTAAAATAATTTTCTTTACTTTTTCAGAGTGCCTGGAGCGGTCGGCGTGGCGTGTTGAGGTTCACTCAGTTGCCCAAAGATTAAGCATGCACTAGTGCATTGTAGAGCGCACTGTTAGCAACACGCCAGGTGCAGAAGAGCTGCTGCTCGAGTCAGCTTAACTGGTCACGATTGAGCTGACTCGCTGCAGCGATGACATGCGTGCGGTCATCAACAAGAGCGTGTTGAATAATTCACATAAGGGTTTTTTTACAAAGCAAGGCATTAATCTGCTGATGAGTGCAACACTTAAACCTCGGAACACTCGAACGCATACATACAATCTGCTTAAATTTTACACAGCTGAAATAAGTAATCAATATAGACTTGAATACTACTCAATTAAAACACCACACGCTTGGGCGACGAAGTATGGCACTTCTATTTTTCGATTGAATAAAGAAGAAAGAAGACAGAGCCATAACTGTGATTAGAAATTAGTTCATAGAACTCAGCTGCCTCTCACTGGAAGTGTTGGTGGTAGTATTTGATTTCTACAGGCGGTTTGGCACTTTATTTGGACTTTGCAGTGGCAGTGAAATAAGGTGCGAATTCTTCCGAAAGAAAAAGCATTCTCCGTACAAGTGTTTCTCAGGCAAAACGCTATCGAAACACGTACTCCTTCCTTATTGCCTTGTGCACCCTAATGACAAGGAATGACAGCCTTTAATGCTGCTAAATGATCCGTTCGGGTTTATGCCTTGAGCCAGACAGTTATAGTCTGTCAACGGCAGCCTTCTGCTTCCACACTCTTAACTGCCACTTGTTCCTTCTGGTCTCTCCATTACTCTATACTAATATAGGCTATGTCAGCAAACACACACCCACACAAAAGAAAAAGGGAAAGGACAGGAACGGGAGCACGGAGCACGGGACAGGCACCGTGTTTCCGTACATGGCTTTTTTTGCGCTGTTTCCGCTTATGCTGCAATGTGTATGATCAACCTGCTTATTCAGCTCAGAAACATCTTGCCGCGATTTACTTACCGCTGGTATAGTTTCCTCTTCTGTTCCCATGCACATTTATTGAATTTAACACGAACTTTCGTTCACACATGAATTAGTGGCATAGTTCGCATAGGTTAAGGGTGGGGGGGGGGGGGGGGAGGCGGTGTATAGCGGGAACGCTGGAATTTGTAGAGATGGGCATGAATCAAGATTGCAGCGGAACACAATCCATGCATAAAAGTTAGTTGCGACAAGCGCAGGTTGCTACGTGGACACCGTGTGGCCCCGCGGTCGCGCATTCTATTAAACTAAACGCGGTCTGCGAGCTAGCAATGTCAGCGCAGTTGGAGGTTTCCACCAGAGACAAATGACTCCAATTATTACGGAAGCCTCGCTCCAGGGAAATATGCGATGCTGCAAATCTGACAAGTAGCAGCTTCACTTCGAAACGCTGGTGCTGACAAGAATGACAAGTTTGCGTCGAAGCTTCAACTGCTCGTGCGAAGTGCTCTACGAGAAATGATTTCTCGCTCTTTGCGCCCACAGAATACGCGCATCGCATATGGGAGAGACTTGGGAGTTGCATTTTGCGGGAAGTGTTGCGTAGTTTAACGCTGACCGTGTACTACCCTCTACTCTTCCGTAACGTGTGACAGCTGCGAAGAGATAAGCGAAGACAGGTGGCTGGGTGCTATGTATAGAACATTCTCTTTTACACCGCTACGAACGCTGATAAGCGAATTGATAAGAACGTGCAACGTCTGTTTACGCATGTTGTTGAGCCATTTTCTTTCTTTTTTTTAAATGTTCTACTGTGAGTTGCCACGCTGCATAATTTCGGATGGAAATGACAAAATTGCTGCAGAATCTGTCTATAGTTGGAGTTGTCGGTTACTGCGTGTATATATATATATATATGTATATAATGAACGAAAAGAAAGGGGGTTAACCGAGGGGCCCGATTTTTATTAGTAATATCATAAGAAGCCAACAAGCACTGACACCAAGGACAACACAGGGGAAATTACTTGTGCTTAATAAATTAAATAAAGGAACGATAAATTATTGGAAATTAAAAGTGGATGAAAAAACAACTTGCCGCAGGTGGGAACCGAACCCACAACCTTCGCATTTCGCGTGCGATGCTCTACCAATTGAGCAACCGCGGCGCTGTTTCCCCATCCACTTTCTTGGGTATTTATGTGTCCTAGTAGAACCCTGGGAGTGTTAGCCAGCGCCACCACTCACAGACCTTGGCGGCGGACGTGGGACGTCCTTCTTGCCGCAGGCGTCACGAGAACGTGATCTTCTTGGGTGAAGGCAACTGGTCAATAAACCCACATATGCTACCTGAAGGCGTCAGTGTAGCCGGATTCGAGACCCTCGTTATGTAATGAACGAGAAGAAAGGGGGTTAACCGAGGGGCCCGATTTTTATTAGTCACATCATAAGAAGCCAACAAGCACTGACACCAAGGACAACACAGGGGAAATTACTTGTGTTTAATATTTATTAAGCACAAGTAATTTCCCCTGTGTTGTCCTTGGTGTCAGTGCTTGTTGGCTTCTTATGATATGACTATATATACATATATATATATATATATATATATATATATATATATATATATATATATATATATATATATATATATATATATATATATATATATATATATTCGCTGACTGTCCTCCCAGGACACGTCCAAAGAAGATGGCGGGTGCTTTTGGGTCTGTTTTCCAGTTTTTATGGAAAGCGTCGCCTGTTAATCCGGTGGGTTAGAATAGTGCGCTGAACATTATATGTATAAATGTACAAATGACCAGTAATAATAATAAAAAAAAAAACAAGACGACTATCGCAACTTTACTCTACGAAGTACCTTGATGTCTAAAACTTAGCGTAACTGAATGGGTGAGAAATATTTCAGTTGTTTGTACTGTTAAAAAGAACAGTGCAACGCAGACTTTCGCGCTTTCATAGTTTGGTTGTTTTGGGGCTATAGAGACGGCGGCCTGTTTTCTTTTTTTTTTTTTTATAAGCTATACCACAGATGCAGGTAACAAGACAAGCACGCTATTAAACACGACGTTGATGATATATTCCTTTAAAAATGAATCCATGGCGGAAAGCAAATACAAGTTTTTTCTACGATATGCACGCGCATTCTGAGTAGAAGAGAACGTTATGTCATCTCTTGTACTCAGATGGTATAGTCTACTGAGCGTGGCGTAACACCGATATCTGAAGCCGTTATTCACCCGAATGGAATGAATGCTATACTATGCAAAGTAGCGCACGGTGAAATGTGAAAACATTTTGCAGTTCATTGAACAACCGCAGCGTTTGATGTGTATAATATTGAGAATTCTTCCTGCTACAAAATATCTGTTTCTTTTTTTTTATTCATAGCAATTCCAGGCTGAGCAGTTTACAGGGCTAATGTATCAGTGAAGCTGGTTTACGCAACTTATCGCGCACCATAACATTAACTTCTGTAACGTGACCGCAGTGTAAAGCGCCACAATATCGAAAGAAAAAACAAGCCAGTAGCCTCTCAGATGCCAACACATTCTTATTGATGTTGTTACATGACATGTGTACGTGCATTGCTCACTCTCTACTTCTTTTGCTCTTTCTATTCTTCCTTTCGCTTACCCCCAAGTGTAGGGTAGCAAACCGAACGCTCGTCTCTCTCTCTGTCTCTCTCTCTCTCTTTCTCATAGCTGTCACTTCGTATTTGATGACGTATATAACGCCCGTGAAAAAAAAAAAGGAAAACTTTCTCGCATGTGTACGACGATAAGTTTTTGTATCAGCCAAGATATTGCGACGAGTTACGCCAATGCCGTCTTTGTCTTTCTTTCTTTTTTTTTTTCTTAGTGTCTATCAGAGGGGAAAAAATACTTGGAGATGTGTCCCTGGTGAGTTCAACACAGATTTGTGGCGTTTCACCATAGAAGGAGTGTATAATGTTTAACGGTTTTTTGATTTTATTCGTGAGCCGCGTCAAATAAAATAAGTGGCTCGTAGAAGAAAAGACGGGACCTGTATAAACATAGGGAGTTCGCAGAACGCATTATTCAAGCTCCAGTGGCAAAAGAAATAGAGCCACGTGTATTTCTGCAAGGCTCATCGATAGCCCCAGCAGCGGTAACTGAAGCGACACCGTCTCTCAGTTATTTATATTTATTTTTCATTTCGTAACTTGACGCATGCCAGACTAATGTTTTGTGATTTTGAGAGCTTTGGGTCGCTGCAATGCCCGCTTAACTTTGTTTGCTTGGGGGCATCATTTCGTTTCGGTACATTTAAATCCTTTCCGTGATCTTTTTGTACTGCCTCCCATACTACCGTGCAACACTTTCTCGTGCTTTTCTTTCTTTCCCTTGGTTCCCTTTTTAATAATAAACTGATGTAATATTTAATAAAATAATGTAATAATTATTTCTCTTAGAACGAATGTGCCAACCTTCGAAGCGACAGCTCGTTTATTCTAATTTAATTGTGCAAGAAGCGCTAACCAGAGCAGCTACTGAGCTTTACGAATGTACGTTTTCCTCGCGTTTCAGAAACTAGGCAAGTTAATCCCTTAATTTTTGGCTCAGATAACTAAAGTTGTTTGCACTCAAGCGCCGTACTTAGCTTTCGACGTCAACATGCAGGACAACTTGCTTTTTTTTCTTTTGTTTACATCCCCTTTGCGACACAATTTCAGCCTACAGGTTGTGCATGTTTTCGAGAACATAACACAACTCTTATCGTCTTGGAGTAGCAAACCAAGCTATTTTGCTTCCATGCTGATTGATCTGATCTTACTATATCATAGTGGTAAGGAGTTCGCTGCCATTTGTTAGTCCTTGGCATTGCCTACCGACTGACAAACCCAAACAAACAAATATACGTTTTGCGATATGAATGTCTTTATCGCAGCCACCATGACAATAGTACCTTGTTTTTCCCCTGCAAGGTGTTTACGCTCGTATAAAACTACTTTGAAATGATTTATCTGGAAAGGGTAAGACCAATCGAGAAGCAACACAAGATTGCAGTCATCGTTTCTTAACAGTTACTAGCATTTATCCAACAAGAAAAAGAACGCAGGGACGTTTCAGCTCAGTAAAGTGGATAAACGATATATTACCAGGATTTCTTTTTTAAATGGTTAGATACCGTGATTCCATTTCCACGTTTTGCTTGTAGCTAAACTTCACAGTGGCTTCTCTACCTTCTGGGGGGCTACTTGCAGTTACTAAAGGAAGGGCTTTCTGCTCTTGGCAAGCGCTGTTGCTTCTTCTTCTCCTGACTCTCTGTCAACGACTTGATCGTGACCTCCAAGTACTCGCGCCCCAAGAGAACCGGATAACTATTTTTTTCCCTTCCTTTCCCGTCCGCAAGGCTCAGCCTTGCTCGAGAAGTCATCTCAGCGTTTGACTCCTCGAAGGTGACACGCTCCCGTGTGGTTACGAAACAAGAATCATGGCTCGCAGGAAGAGTGGTATACCAGTCTCGCGACTCGACTCACCCTCTGGATGGTGAGAGGGGCGTTGAGGTCGAAGCCGCCCTGAAGTCGGAATCCCCACGGCGTGGCGCTAAAGTCTCGCCGTAGGCTGACGCTCAGGACGCCTCCCTTCTGGTAACTCATGGTTTCTGCTGCTTCTCGGGATCGGGGTTTTTTTTTTGCCGCACTTGTCGCGACGGTTTCGCGTACACACGGGCCGATGATGACACGGAGTTTGGTTGTTGGTTGAGGTCGTTCGGTCGTCTCGTCACCACCTCTTCGTTACTTCGCGTCTCGCGGCGTCGGAGTCGAACTCGGGAGCCAGCTACGTAGGGCCAGCGAAAACCCCCTTCTGGTACGCCGGGGCCGCGCTCTAGCGAGGAGCTATCGCCCTCACCCCTCATCCTTTCCTTACCCGCCGCTGTCCACGCGCCCTCCGCTTCGGTTTCCAACCCCCTCCCCCCTCCAACCCCGCCCCCCTTCGGCAACAGAGAGCGCGCCCTACGCGGCACGCTCGCGGTGTGTGTATCTTACCCTCCTCCACGATGTCGCCTTCTCTCTCTGGCCGCCATATTGCTGCGCTAGGGGCGCGTGCCCTGCTCTCGCTAAAGGTCGGAACACACGCTCAGTTTGAGTGCTGCTGCTCTAGATGTCTGTCTCCCTCTCCACCACCTTGAATGAGTGCGCGGAAAGCGACCGTTATCTCGCGTTGTCCCGACGCCGAGCGCACCAGTTGTCAGAACCACTGGTCGACACTTCTGCACGATACCCTTAGAGCCACCTTGAAACTACTGAAAGCACTTATTGTTTACTTGAAAACTGGCTCGTTCGTTGAACTTTACTTCCTCCATTCCTTTTTAGCGATGGATGTGTTCTTGCTACGCATGCCGTCATGCCATTAACTTCCCAACATATCGGCACTACTCGTGGTTGAGCTTTCGTCTTCGTCAACTCGCGAACTGGGCTCCGAGTGCTAAGTGAGAGGAAGCTATGTGCAGTTCTCAAACACGGACAGGTCAAAACAGGTAATGATAAAGGGAAGGCGAAACTGAAAAAAATACAAAATTAAGTCAATCACCTCTGCAAAGGTGAGATGTAGAGTCACAAGCTAAGCAGGATGAGCCTAAACACTCCACTTTTGGTTTCTCGTCATGTCTCTAAATGACCAAGTTATTGGCTGTGTGCATACTTAATTTTTTTTCAAGCCCATCCTTAAGTGTCAAAATATCTGGCCACGAGGCTCAAGAAGAAGAGTTGATTTCGTGTCCGCAGTTTTGGACCAGCGAAAGCTCCACACTGGCTGTAGTGGCTGGACCGACAACAGGTCCAGTGTGGCCGGTGGCTTTGAAACTTGTGACAGCGACTGTGTCTGAACATCTGAACTCACTCACAGCTCATTTGATTGTGTGAGGGCATACGCTCGTCATCCTGTTCCATACTTCGTAAAACCCCGTTGCGGATTTTTGATTTCGGTGGAATCCAACAAGCAGCGATGACTATTTGCGCTCGCAGGAGAGCCGCAGATGTGGATATGTTTTCCAGGACTGGATATAGGACGTTAAAAGACCATGTGCAGCCGGCGTTCAGAACTCTGGCAATTTCAGTGTCGAACATGATTCGGCTTGCCTAACGGATACACTTTCAGTTTTTTTTATTGCAATTGTTACTTGCCTTAAGCATAATGTTTGGTGTGCATCATGTGTGGTCTGTAAGGCCTGGGTTGTGTATTTAAAGCAGTGTTTTGTGGTATCTGTTGTCATGTGCTCAGCGATTACAACTGGTCCTCGCACACTTTAAAGGCTGCAGATCTTGCTGCTGGTGACAATATTGCACACGCCAACAACGAGAATCGAAGTGCCAAAATCTGCGAACAGCCCCTGTTCGTAACCCAAGTTGCCCAGATATCAGGTGTTTGCCCGTATATAGGACTACACTCGTGCGAAATATTCCACTAAATTTCACTTCCTATGTGTGCGCGTCTAGGAACACTGCAGATGGGTACTACATCCAGCTCGTTCAAAAGCCACGATAAAGAAGCAGAGTTATTTAGAATCATCTGAGGTAAGGGACGAAACGGTGAGAGACAGAAAAAAAAAAAGAATATATTGCTATACCGCAATTGCCGATCGCCTATAAGATCACGAGATTGTTAACTTGGGTCATGGGGGCTACGACTGAAGCTCATATTCCGAGCTGCAGATTGTCATCTGCGCACTCTGTCGCAAATAAAACACGCACATCTGACGCAATGTCCGAATCTAAACAGATAGTTTTAGGTTTTGCTCCACCCAAAATTAGGGGACGCAAACCGCCGGGAATGCTAAAGAACGTGAAAGGAGCACGAATGAATGCAAGCAGGGTCGTGGGGCCTCGGGTACGCAAAGACGCTCGGGCGCGCTATTTCTGACACTCCCTGATGCCGCGAAGTTTCTTTTGGTTAGTGAGGCACCATGGAGGGCGGCAGCAGTGTAGCGGACGATACGAGCGCTGCTTCGTAGCCTTTGTAGCTGTTAGCCCACGAGGACGAAGGCGATGCGTGACGTGCTTGTCGAGGGAGGCAACGTTCGTGAGAGGCGTGCACGCACAGAGAAGCGCGACACGTACATCCAAATACATTTAAAGCTTCACACGCCTTGTGGGACAGGCGGCCAACCCTTCCAGGCGAAGTGGCCAAGAATGGGCGCATAGCCGGTGACTCAGGCTGTCTATGCCGTAGGCCAGAAAGCAGCCAGCAGCAACTTTGTCTATTCGGGCGCGATCATACCTACAGTGACTCACATGCGTACCCGCAAATATATCGCGCGAAGAAACGACGCCGAACTCCGAGACCGGGCGAAGAGGCGAAGAAAGCTTCGCTTTAGTGTACATGCGACTGCATATTTGTAGGCCGAAAGAGCACCCGTAGAGGTGTCTCAGTGGCTACGGCGTTTGGCTGCTGAGCGCGAGCTCATGGGTTAGATTTCTCGCAGCGGAAAGCCGCATCCCGACGGGGGCGGATGTGCGAAAGTTATCGTGTACTGAGATTACTTATAGATTTTTAGGCCTGTTAAAGAACACCCAGGTTGTCGAACTTAATCCAGAGCACCCACTGCGGCGTTTCCCATCTCCTGTGTGTTACTTTGGGACGGTAAACACCATAATTTGAATTTTGAGTACAGAAAGAGTTTTTTTTTTTTTTAAAGAAGCTGGCGCAACGAAAGATGGCGGAGATGTGATGCGCGGATACATTGAAAAATCATCGTACGTGCAGTGTATATCGAAGGTGCGCTAAATTGTGAAAACTGTTGTGGACATCGAACCCGGTGGTGGCCTATAATAAGCCAACGGATACTGGTTACAATTTTGCCACACGAAATCCGTAACACGTAGATCGCGGTTATTCAACAAATCGACCAAGCAGAGCACGAGGGGCGTCTGGAAGTCAAGTTCAGCGAGATGTTATATATATATATATATATATATATATATATATATATATTGCATGATTTCAAGATCAGCAAATATTTATTTCTCCAGAATTCCTTCTTTGGCCCGTTAAGAAATTCATCCTGGCAGTTTCTGATGTTGTGCATGTTGTGCAGCGGTTTTGATCTGTCATAAGGATGCCAGGAGTATGTAATATTTATCGCAAATCAGCGCGAGCGCGCCTCATGGAACAAATGTCGCTGAACGCAGGATCCCTCCGAGTTTATTTTCATCGCCATTGCTCACAGACGCACATACAAAAAAAAAATGAAGAAAGAGATAGAGAAGAGATTGAGAACTCGTGCACTCTTCGCAGTTTAGGAAAATAACAAAAACAAATGCGTTTCTTTTAACGATAATGGCAGTGTGTGCTC
This sequence comes from Dermacentor andersoni, assembly GCF_023375885.2. Lineage (NCBI taxonomy): Eukaryota > Metazoa > Arthropoda > Arachnida > Ixodida > Ixodidae > Dermacentor > Dermacentor andersoni. The sequence continues at coordinate 268,762,725 of NC_092814.1, forward strand.
GAAATTAAATTTTTTTCTCCCACAATCCATCGCGGTGCGGCATCGCTACACTTCGACGCTTCCAACAGCTTGCAAAGATAGAGCGTGTTGGGACTTCTGCACTGTTTAAATTTTGGCAGTATCTGAATAGGACGTCTGAAATAAGGTGAAGAAAGCTTTAAAGTAATCATTTCTGCAAAATTTCTCAATTTGTCTAGCCACTGTAACGACTGTACATATCGAATACTTCACTCTGCAGACCATTAAACCCCTGCTATCTATACGGCTAGCTGAGAATGAAAGTCAGCCTTGGTGAATCATCGCGTCAGAAATGTGCATCGGCTATACACGTGGGAACAGGAGTGGAATGCTCATTCGTCCAGCTTCAAACCACTCATGAGAGCGATAAGGTGAACGAGTGTCGGGCTCTTTTCAATGTCCCGTTCTTTCGTCTATCGAGTGAAATAGGTGCATAATGTTGAGTGCATATTCAGCGCCTAAGCTTAACGGTTGCATAATACGTAGCTTGCGATGCACACGACACTTGTTTTTTTATGTTGTTTCCGTCCTATTATATACGTCGATAGGCCGGCAGATAGGAATTATGAAGCTTCGGCGAAGATAACACACTTGAAGAGTGAAAAAACAGAAAAAAAAGAAACCCATAAAGAACGGTGTGAATAGTGAGATTTTCTTGGGAGGGCTTCTCAGTGAGTCGGTTCTAACAGCGTTTTGAGAGAAGAGCAGCAAGAACGTGGGAGATCAACAATGTAAAGGCGAGTTGAGACACTGGTCGCCTGAGAACTCGTTATAGCGATTGTTCAGACAACACGAATTCCTCCCGTTTCTTCTTCGGAACCATGGTGATATTCGCAAAGAAAATGAAGCAGTCGTAGTATATAGTACCCTCCCTCCCACACACCGCACCCGTTCCAACCAGCCCATTTTTTCTTACATAAGGACATAAGAAAAGGGGAATGAGCAAATAATTATGATTGAGCATTTAACTTTACATTGTATTAATTTGTCTGACTGATGATGAGCTAGATTTAATCACTTTTCAGCTTTGTTATATATATGTATGTGAAGAGAGTACTTCATATAGGGAGAGGTAAAAAGGATAAGTAAAAGGAAGGAAAGTTAACCAGGACTGAGCCGGGTTGGCTACCCTGCACTTAGTGAGGGGGGAAGGGGAGGAAAATGCTAAGAAGAGAAAGTCCACTGTTGATATCGCCAACGTAGTGACAGTTCTCTGCTCTATATCACAGACGGTCACTCAGTCCGGTAGCCTTCATAAATCACAGCAGAGCTTTTGTTGCCTTTTGTAGCGGCGATATGCGAAGCCATGGTCCCAAGATCTTGTTTAATGTGAATTGTTTTCCATCTAGTTGATTTAGAGATGTGCAGACGTCATGTCTTTCATTGTCAGAAGACGGAAAGTAGCACAGGAGGTGTTCCATAGTCTTCTCGACACCGCAGGCATTGCACTGGGCGCTGTCAGCCATTCCAATAAAAAATGAATATGTATTGGTGAATGCAACGCCCGTGCGTAAGCGACACAGCACTGTTTCCTCACTTCGGGAAAGACCGGGTGACAGCCGAAATTGCATCGATGGGTCGAGAGAATGCAACCGATGATGAGGGAATTCAGGTGTGTGCCACTTCTGCAATGTTATACGGTGCGCTTGCTTGCTTAGGTGTTGGGCTGCGTCAGTCCTCGACAAAGGTATAGAAACCAGGTTCCTCCCTTCATGCGTTCGCTAGCAGCTTCGTCGGCGAGGTCGTTGCCACAGATACCGCTATGGCCTGCAGCCACTGAAACATGACGTTGTGTCTTTCCGCGATCACATGGTGCTCCGTTTCTCGAATCTCCGACACGAGTTGTTCACAGGACCCTCTACGAAGAGCTGACAAAAGGCATTTCAGGGCCGCCTTTCAGTCGCAGAATATTGCCCACTGATTAGCCGGTTGGTGGTCAATATAATCGACGTGAAAAAGCTCTGAACTGGTCCATGTTGTGAAGTGAGAAATCTTGTAGCTCATGCTCATTGATCGTGATGGAATAACCACTGGGTCGGTGGAGCTGGTCTGAGTGGAAGAATCATCCGTGTATATGTCGCTCAAACTAGAAAGTGTACAAACAATCTAGAGTCGGTTGCTTCAAGGCCAAGGTAGACAGGTCAGTCTTCTTTCTTATGCCTGGGATGGAAAGGCGCACTTCAGGTTGTCGTAAACATCACAAGGTTGTCGGTTAACATGCCGAGGGCGTGAAGCTCCACGGTATAAATGGAGGCACGATGAGTGTTGACTACGTTGGTGAATGACGCCTGCGGTCGGTAGTTCTGGCAGGCAAGCAAGATGGTTCGATTGTATCCGCGAAATGATTGCTGAATATGCGCCCTAAGCGTGTCGGGGGGGGGGGGGGGGGTTATTATATAAGTCATGATTGGATGGTCTCGAGCCTTTATAACCGTTCTGGCTGTAGAGGCGCTCCGCGGAAGGCTCTTAAGTTCTCAGAGATTGGACTTGCAAGTTTTAGAAAACACGGGAGAGCTATAGAGTAGGAATCCGTTAAAATATGCTCGGTACAATTGTAACTTGGAGCCCACTGATAATCCCCATGTTTTGCCTGCGATGAATTTGAAGATACGGACAGTAGATGTGAGTTTCTTCTTCATGTGCGCAACATGAGGCCTCCAGGGGAGATCCCGGTCGACAGTCACACCTAAAAATGGATGACTTCTCTCGTAGGAGACAGGCTGGCCGTTGGTGCATACTGGATAACCAGTCATTGTTTTTCGCGTGAAAGTGACTATCGCGCTTTTCTGTACAGATGGTTAGGTCGTGTGCGCGATAATAGACACTGTGTTGCTGCTTTCTGTAGCCTTGCACGAACCTGCGGGTGAATGACTGCTGAAACACAGTCGCAGATGTCATCGATGTAGATCGAGACACTGACTGTTTCCGGTAGGGATTCGGCAATCTCAGGAGTATTGAGGAAGTCCAAGTGTGTGCAATAGACTCCAAGTTAATACTATATCAATCCCTATTTATGTTCTCGTGATTGAGCGCTTGTTCTTGCAGCGCAGAACAAAAATAAATAATCTGACGTGCACCAATGTCTATCCGAAGAACAAAGCTGTTTATGATATTATTAATTGTATACTTGGGCAATTTGTGAACACTGTAACCGAACAATTAACACTCCACTCAGAGTTCAATTCATCTGAGTAACCTATTTGTATATAGAAAGTACAGAAATCGATGACCGATGTTTCTTGAAGACACTTACCTATTATTTATAAAGTGTGCTTTGTGGCTACACGGCAGGAAACGTTTACTTTTGATGCTTAATATTTGACCGTGAAGTGAAAAGCAACCGCGTCTGTTTGTTACAAGCGGATCACTCGTCGCGTTCGTAATCATGCGGGCACCGACGCCCTCGGCACCGATCGGGAGCGCTTGAATAACCAGACCGGGCCGCTTCCATGTCCGTACGTTCGCATTTGCTGACTACAGCACGAACAGTGAACATTCCGCTTTACTTAATATACCGGGTTTACTTCAACAGAGTTGAGAACGATCGGATGACGAAAGGAGGCGCGTGCCCTGGGCAACTTGCCGCTGCACGCTGCTGACTTGAATGGAGCCTCGTGAAGGACCACGCAAGGTTTCCCAGTCTGTCCGGCCCTTCGTGCTCAACTATACGTGCCCCTCTAGTGTACGTATATGTACTCTACGTGACTGTTAGCGGAAAACTGATCAGATTTCGCTTCTCCATACCGAGTTACCGTGGCACGCGCTTACACGCGCCCCTGCGGTAGACGCGAGAGATTTCCCCCGTGTTGCAACGCGACAGCTGGCCGAGCGGGAGACGCCGTCGCGTCATTTGCTTTTGTTTATTATCATCACTCCTCATTCCGCGCAGCAGTCTGTCTCGGCGGTGCCAGAAAAGAATCCGGGTTACGAAAGTGCCTAGGCTCGGGCTCGGATTATATATATACTTCCCCAGTGCCCCGCAACTGGCGCGCTGGATCTGACCCCGTTCGAGAAGACACTGTCCTCCGGCCGCCGCCATCATCGTCAGCGTCGCTCCTACCGCAGTTTCTGTGCAGTGCGGATGTGGCAACGGCCGCCGCGTCGTATAGCGAGATCGGTACGGTTCGAACGGGTGAGGCTGACGTGACTGTGACAGCGGAACACTATGGAAACCGCAGGCAACAACACAGCTGAAATCGTCGTTTATTTCTCCTTGTCCTTTCTTTTTTCTTTCGCTCGTCCGCACCTGTGAGCTTACGGCTGCGACGATAAATGTGTTTAGGATGCTCCAACAACACGACACAAGCTCTTTGGGAGCGTGCGGATATACAGTAAATGCGACAATAAGACCTTCTGATTACATAACGGCGACAGCAGCCAATATGCAGCGCTGGACCTCCGCTACAATGGCGCGTTCTTCTTTTTGTTTTTTGTTTCAGCCATGGTCGCCCATATTGTTATAACCCTTACGTCTACCTATCATGGCTGCCTGTATTAATGGCAAGGTTCTTTTCCACTGGAACGCAACGGCACTACTCATAAACAAATAAAGAAAAATTGGGGGTTCCGCGGGCCCAAACCATGATCTGATTATGAAGTCTTGCCGTAGTGGGGGACTCCGGGTGAATGTTGACCACCTGGGGTTCTTTAACATGCACCTAAACACGAGCGCTTCGGCATTTCTGCCCTCATCGAAATACGGCCGCTGCGGCCGGGATCGAACCCATGCCCTCGAGCTGAGCAGCGCAGCGCCATATCTATTACATTACCGTGGAGGGTACTCGTTACCGTGTATAGCCGATGTTACGTCTAACTATATCTTCTCGACACAAACCCCTACAACTGCAGTGCGCGACGTTTTCACTCACGCAGCTTTGCCGTTGTGCTGCGTTGAGTCTGTGTAACGCGACGCCCCGCGGTCGTCATCCCGCTCTTCGTGCGGTCTCAGCAACCGGGCCTGCCTCCAAAACACGGCGGCCCCGGAATCTTGGTGTTTTGCTTCGCCGGCACTGGGACGCCCGCTTTATCTCTCCCTCTCTTTCCTTCCTCCCATTTGTTCCCTCCTCATTTCTCCCTCTTTCCAGAACCTCCCGAGAAGATTCGCATCCGGCCGGTGGGGGCGACGCCTGGCAGCCGTGCGCGCCGCCCAGAATAGCCGCGGCGCCGCCGGCCGTTGGAAAGTGCGGATCCCCCCCTGGCCGAAACGCCAATGGCGCCGAGATAGCAAACAATCCCCCGTCAGTACACCGCCTCGAAGTCGAGGGAACCGGCCGCAGCGGGGGGTTGTCCGTTACGTCGGCGCGGAGGAGGACGCCAGCCCGTCGTGGCCCGAAGATCCTCTCCGCGAGAGCAGCGCACGCTTGCGAAGAAGACAAGGGAGATCGGTGGCATAACATGTGGGTCAAGGACGGACCTTCCCCACGCAGTTGACGGGAAGCAGTTTGCAAAGGCCAACGCTGGCGTGACTGTGCCAATAGTCGTGCCATTAAAAAAATGACGTTTTGCGTGCACTGACATTGCGAGGAAACGGAGAGACTGCTTCCTTATTTCTTCTTTTTTTTCCATCTTGTTTTTAAATAGCATCGGCATTCTGACAGAACATCGTCTAGAATTGCGAAATACTCCAGAAAAGTGGCTTCCCTCTTCCAGCCCACTCACGAAGGAATCGAGTTGCAGAACGGTGGCGAAATGAACGTGTCGGCAGCCTAAAGTATTTAGCACATTCATTGCGGACCATGGTAACGTGGAAAACTGAGTGATATGGCATTCACGCACACATGCACACGCAAACACGCGCGCGCACACACAGTAATAATCAAGGACGTGAAAAGCTAACATTCACAAGGTGGCACTGGTGGCAATTAGTTCGGTAAACTATATCGTTACGCGACTTGTTTTCCCAAATAAGCATAATCTAACCTCACATTTGGCGAGCAAATCCGCCGCGATTTCCGGGCGTATCATAATTTAGTATCCGCATGTCACGCTATTTTTGAAGCTCGCTACGAAGTGTCGGAACACTTGGTTGCACTAAAGCGGCCGAGCATCGGGAGAAATGAATGACCAGCAAATCTTTGGTGGTTGTTCTACTCTTGGTAACGGCGGTCACCTTTGCGAACAGCATGACATTACTTCAAGGGATATAAAAGCAGCTCCCGCGATACAATTTTAACCAAGCGTTTATGAAATATTTACGATGGAGGATGGGGGGGGGGGGGGGGGGGAGAAATAGAAAGCGCATACTGCGTAAATGACAAGGATTTTTGCCACTTGCTTATGGATGTTAGTTAGGTGATGGTGGCAGTAACTATGTCTCATTCGTTGCTCTTTGCTCTTCTTTTCCGTTTACGGATGGCCACTAGCCACAGTTATTCTAAGCAAGAATTCTACTATCTACTGGGCATCATCTTTATTTGTTCAGCTGCCGCGTTTTATACTTAGTTACGAAAGTTGACGTTGTAGCACCCTAACCTTCGCGTTCTGGACGCAAATCTCTGATGCGTACACCACGTAAAGGCGTTTGTTACGCCCATTTAATAATAAACCACGTCAGCCTGTTCGCGCCCAACGAACAATACGCAATATAAGTGAATAAATAAGTAAAGCGGAGAACATTCTCGTATGCGGTGGGACAAGAAGCCAGAAAAAAAGAAGAAAGGCAGTAAAAGTGTGCGCGTGCCAGAAGCAAAGCTTGCAGACGCGTCAGTGCAGCCAGCAGGTCGCGACAGTCGATTGCGGCAACATGCTGCAACCATTCGCGACAGTCTCCGCTTCGTCAGCAGTGACAGGCGCTTCTTTCTTTAAATATCCCTTGGCCTCAGTTTCAGCGTTCGTTCGCTCTCTCTTGTCTCTCTTTCCAGGTTCAAGACTCGTCTTTCGCTGTCCTTCGTTGGTTCGCAAGGTCCGCAGTCTCGCGATCATCGCCGAGGTTCCACTCTCAGTTCCACGTCGAGGCAAGGAAAAAAAAATGGCACAGAAAGAGGGGCGGATATATATATATATATATATATACAATGGCGTCACGTAACACGTGACGCCATCGGGCAAACACAGATGGTCCGCATCCGCTCGCTATGGCCGTAAGTGGCGCTGTCTAATACTCCCAAGGATAGACCTAGTACACATAAATACCGAAAACAGTGGACAATTTTCTACAGTGTATATAAAGAGTGACTTTGTATAATGGAGTGCTGATAAGTGATAACTGGAACATTTCGGATATGCCTGAAACACTTCCACGCCACCCCAACACCTCCAACCCCCCCTCCCCCTACAACCTTCTTGCTTCAGAAAAACAGACGTAACGATAAAAATAAACAAAAAGATGTCCGACCTTTCTTATGTCGGAAATAAAATATAGAAAGACAAATGTCGGAGAGTTGGTGCTCGAGTATGGCAGATGAGCGGGCACCGAGAAGATCAAGCTCTGCCTTTCCTTTTCTTGCTTGCGTTATCCAATCGCCAAGCGACATACGATATAGCGGCGCGAACCGAGTCAATATTTACCGTGATATCCAACGATTCTGTAGATTTATATATGTCCTTTTTTTTTTGAGAGGCGCGATAACTTTTACACAGAACACAAACGTGCTAGAAATATATCCGTATACATTGGCCCAGCGCACTCTTCGTTTACCTCGTACCTCTATTCATCCTCCTTTGCTTTAGATTTCTGCTTCCGTTTTATTCTAGCAAACCTGCTTTGATCGTCAGAATGATATTCCGACGTTACCGGTTAAAGTTGGGTGTGACGGAAGCGGGAAGAAAGTAAAAAGAAAAAAAGAAAGAAAAACTGGGCGCCAAGAAAAGGTGGAAGAGTGGCACAGAATTGTTGTTGATGAAATAAAGGGTTGGCCCGGCAGCTTTACGAGGATTGAGAGGCGAGGAAGGAGCTTGGACACGCGTTGGGCTGCACCAACACCACCGCCGAGACTGGCTCGCTATAGCACAGGAATAACAGCGACCGCGCTCCAGAGAACGAACCAAAAGAAAGCGCTCGCCGGAAGTGTGTCACCGTTCTATTTAACACTGCGGAGGTTCAGCGACTTGCGTGCTGTAAGTGAGTATAGGGCTTTTGCAGAGTCGCTAAAACCTGCGCTTAAATTCTCGGTCGGTGCCGTGGAAAGCGGGCATGCTCCCTGAATTGCTATGATGACCTGGGAAAAGATAAACTTTTCTCGTAACCCAGATTTTTCTTCTTCTTTTTCTTTACCTTCTCTTTCTCTCTCTCTCTCTATTTGTGATGCATTTTCCTGCTGGATAAAAATGATGGTGACAGGCGGAGGGTTGCGTGCGGCTAAATAAATTTACGCTGGAATCGCGTAAGGGCCGGCCGCTAGCACAGGCCATGAAAACAGGCGAATAAATTCAGTGCACCCGCTAGATTGAGGCTAGATGCGAGTCACATCTATACATGCTTGTCACCTAAATTTTCCGGTGTCCGCTTCAGCAGAGACTCTTTACCGAAATGAGAAAATTACTAAGGACGCTCCGCTCTGTTTGGAACATAACACAACCTGTAATACCGAATAGACACAGGTACGCAGGAAGAACTCTTCGGAGACTTGAAATTATCAGCAGGGGCTGAACAGTGGTAGTTTCTGGAGCCAACACTTCGTCGAGAGGAGTTTTCTTGCTACGCTGACGGAGACAAGTCTCGTTTGCGAAAAGTTGTCTTCAGAGTCGTCCGTTTGTTCGATCATAGTTCAATACCGAATAGAGAGATTTAGAATTAGGATTGCGCAAGTGTGGGGGGCTAAACAGTGTTGCAAACGCCTGCTCCCCGTCTTTATTAGATGCGAATGGGAAGTTTGGTGGACCGGAAGGGCCGGCTATCACCCAAGATATTGGCCAACAGAACTCTTGGAGCGGAATAGTTCCAGGCTAGGAGCTGCAATGCCTTGTCGCGTTTTTGTCGTTTTCAGAGCCGGGTAGCCACGAAAAGCAATATTTTAGTTGCAAGGGGGATTTATTAAAACTCGTCCAAGCGATCGAAAGAGAATCTGTAGGAACAGTCCTATCTCTTGGCATCAACACGAGAGCTGGAGTCTCGCGCTGAAGCGATGGCTGTCCCTACAGCGCTGCATGCTACACAATTGCCCCGGTGGCAAAGATGAGCCATCCTGACGACGTAAGGTGACGACACGACGAGGGCCGGGGTCGTAGCACGGCTTTAGGCGGCTGACGTGAACCGTCTCGCGGCCACGGTGGCGCTTGTCCGACGATGACGTCACCGGTTCTACTACATAATGCACAGGCGATGTGCACTCGACGATCCGTACAGACCCTGTTATTTTGGGGCAAGCTTTGGGCTAAGGCTTGGAGAGTGGAATGACAGCCGAAGCCAGACGTGAGAATCAACGGCGAAAGGCGGTGCAGGCTGATCGCGGTCGCGACGATAATTTTGGATGCCTTGGGTATCGGACGTGAATGAGCGAGCCAGCGCTCTTTAGCACGGCGAGCAGCTTTTGAAATAGGGGTGAATTCAGAGGCCTCCGAGCGATACGCGAGTGCGGTGTCGAGGATAGGGGATGGTTCATGTTCATAGAGAAGAAAAAAATGGTGAGAAGCCTGTGGTAGCCTGAGTGGTGGCATTATATGCGTGCGTGAGAAAAGGGAGGACGTCGTCCCAATTGGAATGGTCAGACGCAACGTACATTGTGAGCATGTCAGCAAGAATGCGGTTAAATCGTTCCGTTAGACCGTTAGTCTGTGGGTGATGCGCCGTAGTGGTGCGGTGAATAGTGCGGCACGTGGCGCAAACGTAGCTCATTAATAACTTCGGACATGAAGACACGGCCTCGGTCGCTGAGCAGTTCTTGCAGTGCGGCGTGCCGAAAGATGAATGCGGCGACGTCGCGAACAGGCAGCAGCCGAAGCAAGTGCAGCAGTTTCGGCGTATCTTGTTAGATGGTCTACTGCGACAATTATCCAACGATTTCCGTTAGCAATGCATGGAAGAGGCCCATAAACGTCAATGCCAACCCTGTCAAAAGGGCGTGCAAGACACGGTAAAGGTTGCAGTGGGGCTAGCGTATGAGGAGAGGTCCTGCGTCGCTGACATGCTACACATGACCGAATTTAATACATACTGAACAAGAATGGCGTAAAAAAATCTAACTGCATTTACTGGGGACAGGAAACGTCGATACTGCGCCGCAGTCTGCTTATATATCGTTCTATGGAAATAGATCGGCCGCAATTACCGGTGGCTCTCTCAGTGGCACAAGGCCACACATATGAGTGGATTAGGTATACTGGTAAATGAGTGCATTATTTTGCCTCAGTGGAGCTTTGTCTGTGTTTTGTGTCAGGCGAACAGTGACTGATGACCTAGCTGATTTATTAATTCGAAAGCACTATATGTCCCATGAGGCACGAGTGGTATCAAAAGATCAATGTGACGTCATCAGCGTCTTGTATGACGTCAGTAGTAATACAGAAGATAGTAAATTGTATAACAAGGCTTATTAGTAGTAATTATGCGGAATTAGTGCGAATTAAAGTGAATTAAGGTGAATTCGAGTGAAGTCAAGTGAAATAATGTTAGAACAAGTTATATAGTAAGGTGGCAGGTCAGAGTAACGTGGAGTAAAGTGCATTAAGGTGAAGTAAAGTGAAGGAAGGTGAATTAAAGTGGATTAAGCTTGATACAAATAGAGAAGCGTGAATCAAGGTCGGTACAAATTAGAGGAAGTTGAATTAAGGTAGGTACTAATTATAGCAAGGTGGATTGAGGGTGGTACGAATTAGAGTAAGGTGGATTAAGGTTGATTAAGGTTGATACAAATTATGAGCAAAGTTGATTAAGGTGAATTAAGGTGGGTAAAGGTAGAGTTGTGAAGGACACGTGACAACGTATGACGTCAGGTATCATGGACGTAACCAATTAATTATACAAGTCATTATGCTTTCGCACTCAAATCACGTAAGGGTACTTAAGTTACTGTCAATTTTTTTCAACTATACCCAGGTAAAGTCATGGTCTTTTATGTCTCCCTAGGGCCTTAGCTGGCTTTTTCCTCAACACCTTAACATTTGCGAGCGGTCGCTGTGTTCGATATAAAGTAATGATGGGCTGCTCGGCAGTAAAATATCTAGCCCTCCCCGCCACTCTTTTCATGGCGCAACTCGGTGCTAGTGAAAAGCGATGCTTGAAACCAGGCTAGTTGGTCACGGCTGCGCCTCACCTGTTCAGTCTCATTCTTCCGTGTTCGTATTTGTCTGAATTGTTTTCTTACGTTAGCGCAATAAGTTTGAGGTGGTGACAAGCCTGTGTGGGACAGGATGGCGTATACCGGTGGGAACTCCATCAACCGGTGAATCCAGGACGACGTCCAGATTTGAGGCAAAAAACGTGTGCGCACACACCCATAGCGCAGCCCGTCTTTCAATGTTTTTCGCGCAAACTTCAAGGGACTGGAACCTTCACGCTGCTGCTGTACATCATTCGAACCCTGTTCATTTCAAATACATCCACAACAGATATACCCGATCACTTGTCTTGTAAAAACTTCTGAGATATCGGCAGACGTCTAATAGTGCTCCCGTATGTGTGTTTGTGCGCCTCACTGAGTCCTTTCATAAGGAGTCAACAAACAGTGACACCAAGGACAACATAGGGGAAATTATTTGTGCTTAATAAATGAAATAAAGAAACGGCAAAGTAATGGAAATGAAAGAGGATGAGAAAATAAACAACTTGCCGCAGGTGGGGAACGATCCCACAACCTTCGCACTTCGCATGCGATGCTCTACCAATAGAACTACCGCGGCGCCGTTTCCCCATCCACTTTCTTGGATATTTATGTTTGCTAGTAGAAACCTGGGAGTGTTAGCCAGCGCCACCACTCACAGGCCTTAGTGGCGGACGTGGAACATCCTTTCTGGCGCAGGCTTCACGAGAACTTGATCTTTTTGGGTGAAGGCAACCGGTCAATAAACCCACACATGCTACCTGAAGGCATCAATGTTGCCGGATTCAGGACCCTCGTTATGCGAAGGTTGTGGGATCGTTCCCCACCTGCGGCAAGCTGTTGTTTCATCCACTTTATGTGTTTTTTCAACGCCTTTCTTCTCGTTTATTACATAACGAGGCTCTTGAAAACCGCCAACATTGATGCCTTCAGGTAGCATGTGTGGGTTTATTGACTGGTTGCCTTCACCCAAAAAGATTACGTTCTCGTGACGCCTGCGGCAGAAAGGATGTTCCACATCCGCCGCCAAGGTCTGTGTGTGATGGCGCTGGCTAACACTCCCAGGGTTCTACTAGGAATACATAAATACCCATGAAAGTGGATTGGGAAACGGCGCCGCGGTAGCTCAATTGGTAGAGCATCGCACGTGAAAGGCGAAGGTTGTGGGATCGTTCCCCACCTGCGTCAAGTTGTTTTTTTATCCACTTTCATTTCCCATTAATTTATGGTTTCCTTATTTCATTTATTAAGCACAAGTAACTTTCCCTATGTTGTCCTTGGTGTCAATGTTTGTTGGCTTCTGATGATATGACTAATAAAAAATCAGGCCCCTCAGTTAACCCCCTTTCTTCTCGTTTATCACTGTGTGAGTCCTTGTGTTTTAATATACCCAATGCGCGGGTGAAAAATTAAATGAAAGAAAGAAAGAGCAAGAAAAAAAACTTGGTCGGTCATTGTTTCTTCTTGACAGCACCAAAAAAGGCAGCCGTTGAGTTCATTCTACATTGTCCCTGTCTGTCGTAAGCAATTTCGCAGAATTCGCGAAATACGATGGAACTTCCGCGAAATTCAGTTCACTGACTCCACCGACAGATACAGCGTACGATGCACGGGGTGGATCCAAGTTTGTGACAAATAAATAAATCCGCCTAACAAAATGTTTTGAAATTTCAAAATACACGTAACCTATTAAATCAACCCAAATTTCGCTGAACGGCTGTTTAATGTATCAGGTTGTTGATAATTTACTTTGACTGGCGTTTATAGCGTTTGTCATGAACGCTGCTTACACTGAGTTTTTGCGGAAAGTTTGCGTGGGCTTTATGACGTTATTGGGCGTGCATACTAGTGCTACTATTGTATTATGTTTTGGAGTTTTAATATCTTGCATGTATGTGCGTGTGACGACTGCGGTGTTTGATACGACGTGTGTGCACATATATATATATATAGCCTATTTGTGTGTCGGCGGTATGTGCGTCATGTTTTATCTATCTTCAGTATCTTGGTTTCATTTTTCGGGGGGGGGGGGGGGGCGGCGGGGGTTAGTGCTGATGGTATAGCCAGCTTCTAGATAGGCCATTATTCCATGTGTGGAGTTAAAAAACAACAAAGGTCGACCAATCAGGAACCCATAAAGGGTTTCAGATCGCAGCATGATGAACCGCATTTTGAGACGCGTACTTATTTATATATTTGTGACGGGTCAGCTCGGAGTAGAGAGTCAGTCTTTGGAGCATCTTTGCGTCACTCTGCTTTTATACGCTGGCGTCATTCTCCGTTATAACTAGACCGAAAAATTTCTTAGACATGCTTGAATCTCCCGCGTGTTTCGTCCTCATATCGCCATTGTGACGCACCCCTATAGGCTTGAAGAAAACCAATATTGACGTTCGGTGCTAGAAATAGAAGCATGCTGTCTCTCCAGTTTTGTTCTGTGTGGGAAAGCTGCAGAGAGGGAGCGCGAGCTCGCTAATACCATTGATTTCTCGCGAGTGTGATGCACCGTGCGAGGACAACCGCGAATACGTGCGAACGGCTCTCGCTTCGACTGACAAGCCACTGCGCTCCCTGTCGCCATAAACTCCGGAGACCTACGCCATATTTTGTGTTCTTTGTTTTAGGGATCAGTTGGTTCGGCCAAGCCTACGCTTAAATCATAACGTAGGCGTTTTGATAGAGAGAGAGAGAGAGAGAGAGAGAGAGAGAGAGAGAGAGGAGCTCCTTAATGAATTGTGGAGAACTCCGCCTTTCGGCACGCCTATATATAGGATGCTGTTCCAGATGGCAATGGTGACAAAAGGAGATGGCACGCAGTGTGCACGTCGCAGGCACACGACGTACGCAAAATACACCGCAACACGGGACATACAGACTGCTTAAGGTATTTCGTTGAGAGCAATGTCGGTTGGAACGGTTAAAAGTGATTTCGTTGCGTGGGACGTGCAGGCAGCGATTGTCCGTGGACCAAGCATACACGTCGCAGCTAGAAGCATGGTACAGTCATTGATATATATCCAGTGCGGACATTCGGGTGGTGATTTCGAATATGAACAGCGTTGCATGCAAGGTATACATCCGGGATCTTATGCGGTTAGTTCTGGGTTCCGCTCACGCGAACTGGTGATTCGCTATTCCTTTGGTAGCCCGAGTGAGTTACTGTCCCGTTTTCAATCTCACTTAGGTGTTATGAGGTTTCATCGCACAAGTTTCGGGCGCATTCGGTAGATTAGAAAGCCAAAACGGTGCGCGTTTTAACGAAACCGGGAGAAAGGCTGCGTCACTCCGAGGTCAAGTTCAAATCTATTCCCTGGCATTACCAAACAGCTAGAAAACCAAGAGCAGCGCTCTGCCAACCAGCTTTCATTATGCGACTTGAACTTGGCGCCTCTTACTGGAAAGACTGCTCGGAGGCCCTCGTTTTCTTTCCTTGATTTTTTGTGCTGATTTCGCTTCTTTCACTTTTGTTGCGTCTTCACCGGCACTGCCACACCCCCACTTAACCACCAGCACTCAACCTGCAACCCCCTCTACCCCCGAGGGCACTTTTTCCAAGTTCGATTTATTGTGTTTTGATCGGTAAATATTGATATATTTCTCACCATCGTGTCATTGCTTTTATTATAGTTACTTGCTGTTGTGGCGTGGAGCACGCGTGCCAGCTCGAAAGTGCAGCTATGACGTCTGACGAGCGCATTGTTGTCGTTTTCTTTTGACGCATTTCCGTGTGTTCTATTTGCGCCTCCCGGCAGGGCTTCCGAGCGTTAAAATTTCAAGGTAGCGCCAGCAGCCATCGTTGACTCATATATTTTTTTAAGGGGGAAGGAGGAGTGGGGGGAGGGGTGCATATGAGTGTAGTTCTCGTGTTTTCCTAACGCTGCCAAGTGTGATAAATTTCAACATGGGGCGTAGGGTCGCGTATCCCTATTTATGTTGCATGATTAGCTGTGGTCGGAAACAGGGATGAAGCCAACGTTTCCGTATCAGGGAACTCGTCTTCCTGAGTGTCCCTGATCGAAATGTTGACTCAGACATTTGTCGTAACCTTTCATCATTTCAAATCTCCGTCTTCTCGTAAACCTCTGTCTTGCGGGGATGTCGCATGGTTATGATTATTGAGAAATAGCAGTAGGGGGGGGGGGGGGTTATTGACTAAGGTTGCTTCAGTCTCGCTAATTAATTGCATACAGTGTTTTATGAATGGAGGAAAACACCCGATTAATTTTTCCCCCTGTAACCTGCAAGTGAAGCAATATTAGCGTACAAGATTTCCCCGCTAACTGCACATTGCAGTCATTTTCGGAGTCCAGCACGCAG
The DNA here is from genome assembly GCF_023375885.2 of Dermacentor andersoni. Taxonomy (NCBI): domain Eukaryota; kingdom Metazoa; phylum Arthropoda; class Arachnida; order Ixodida; family Ixodidae; genus Dermacentor; species Dermacentor andersoni. The sequence goes on from NC_092814.1 coordinate 268,778,255, forward strand.
TACGCACTGTTGCAACTCGGGGTTCGAAGACGTGGGGTCTTCTTTCCTCGTGGAGGATTGAGTGAACGTGAGGCCGGGTCCGACATGCAGATTGTTTGACAAACACGTATATATTTACATATGTACAAGAAAATGCAAAGTAATGCAGAAAAGTTGATGATGAAGTGGTAGTCGCCAATCACTCCCGCCGTCCGTAGCTCCTTTTATGCCTTGCGTGATCATTGTTTAGTCACTTTCCCCAATTCGGTGTCAGGAGGCCGATGACATCAGGTCCCACCAATCCAGAGGTAGGTTGCCCCTTTTCGCCAACTCCGATCATACTCTGACAGGTGATGGCCGGATCATTGCACTGAGCGCGTCTCCGGCTTGGATACGCCAGTTCGTGCTGCTGACAGGTGACAGCCGTATCATTGCTAATTGTTCAAACCTCTCCTGAACGAGGTATTCTCGCGCTGGTTCAATTCATCCATGTCGAGAACTATTTTGACGAGGCCGTCGGCCCGTTCCTCATAATCGTGCGAGCCATGACCGAGGAGTGTCGCGGGGTGAACGGCCGATCACAACAGCACCCAGTATGGCGATGCCTAAGGTTACTGAAATTCTGGGCTTTTACGTGCCAAAACCACGATCCAATTATGAGGCTCGCTGTAGAGGGGGATCCACCGGGTTAATTTTGAGCCCCTCGGGTTCTTTAAAATGGACCCAATGCAAGGTACACTAGCTTTGTTTTTTTCATTTCACCCCATGGAAATGCAGCTGTCGCGGCCGGGAGTCGAACCCTCTAACTCGCGCTTAGCAGCGCAGTGCCATAACCACCAAGGCACCATGACGGATAATGATGCCTAAGGTCCTCCCGGTGGTCAATACAGTTAGTTAAGCACTTGTACTTTATATATTCAAGACAGCCTACGTTCGATCGCTGCTGATGCGCTGCCATTTATTTGCCACTTATTGCTTATTTATCGCACCCGTCGCGGTAGGCCAGTGACTGTGCAGGTCGCTGGTTCGATCGCGGCCGCATTTCGATGGAGGAAGAATGCAAAAACACTCGCGTACGCAGATTTAGGTGCACGTTAAAGAACCTAGGTTTTCAATGTTCACCCGGAGTCCAACCCCTACAGCGTATACCACATGATCGCGTCGTGGCTTTGGCGCGTAAACCTCCATAATTTAATTTGTTTAATGCGTATTTGTCGCGACATTCGCGCGCGCACACACATACGTATGCAGACGCGCGCTCGATGTTCAACGAATTTTGTTTTTTGTGCAACCATTGTGCTTAATGGGCAGGAAAAATTCAGCATCCGCAAATAATGCTGGCAAGAGCATTGGTGTACAACCATGACAAGCGGTCACTGACACTGACACGGCCAGACCGACAATCCAAATTATGAATTCCTGACGTTTGCGAAGAGAGAGGGATAGAGAGAAAGGTAGAGAGAGAGAGAGAGGGATAGAGAGAGGGGGAAAGAAAGAAAGGAACTAACACAGAAAGAAAGAAAGAAAGAAAGAAAGAAAGAACGAAAGAAAGAAAGAAAGAAAGAAAGACGCTGCTGGCCCGATCTCAGATGACCGTCCATTGCTACAGCCAGAGAGGTCCCGTCAACAGTCACCCTTTCCCCAAGCTCCCTGCGCATTTGCGTGTTTGCGTGCATACAGATATAGCACTGCACCCGCCTTGCTTTATTTTTTATTTATTTATTTAGTTATTTATTTTTTGGCGATGGGTCGCGAAGTTATGGAGCGCCGCGGCATAAACAGGGAAGAATAGTGACCGTTAGCGCTCACTTATTTAAAACATTTCCGGACAAGGAATTCAGCCACTTGAGCCCACCCTGCCTATATTCCGTTTCAACCCTAATAGCTTTACCACTTTTCTTCCCTGTTCTTCCTTCTACTCTTCTCCGTTTACGGATAATGCCTGAGTAGCCTGAGTACCCATACACACACTGTTGGCGCCGCAGGACAGGTGCTGGAAGCAAGTGAATCCACCGCGAGACGAATTTACGTCCAGCTTTCCAGGCCTACATATTATTCTCCAGGATGTCTGTCACTGATTAGTTCACTGGGACCACGGGTACCTTGCTCTTCCTTTTTCCCATCATTTTATTATTATTTATTATACATTTTTCGACGAAATTAGGTGTTTCGTTGCTATAACTGCTCATTAAAAAAATCTACATGGTGTAAAGCCCACCTATCTGCATTGGAGTGCGTAGTTTGTCGCACTTCATTTTATTCCCTTTTCTTTCGAAAGATTGAACAACAGTAGCCCCATTCAAATGGCAACATTCTCTTGAGACGTGAACTGGGCTTGTCTCCACCCGTCCTATAGCGACATCACTGTGCAGGACGCAATGCTAGCCTACTGCTCACGCGCAGAACCTGCGCCCACTCGGCTTACTTCGTTTTGAGTTTCGACCCTACGTGCTGTACTCGTTGTAGTGATCACGCCTCACGCCTGCATCTTGCAGGTACGACACACAATCCCATCTGTGATAAAGTCTAACTTGCGGAGCAGCTGGAAAGGACAGACGAAGCGCGCCTCGCCAGTCCTTTATTTATTATTTTTTCGTAAGTATACTTCTTTGTGCCTTAAGAACCACGGGCCAAATTCACAAATATTTTCGTTAGTAGGGGAGAGACGAGATGAACTGGGCAACTTGCACGTTTGTGTGTATCGCTCAGTTCATTTGTCACACATGCAACATGAGCTACTCTAAATTTACGTCAGACATTCCCCTACATTAGCACAGGAGCTCCTCCTTCGAGGATGTCCAGGAAGCTTTGATGCAACAAGAAACAGACAGATCGACAGACAAATAATCATCACAAGGAACCTAATATGTCACACCAACATTATATACATGACCCTGAGAATTTGTCAGCTGGATATAAAACGGGGGCAGGTCGACATTTAATACAAACAGCAAACTGAGTTTTTTTTTAATCCCTGCTTCTTTTGTCTCTGGCAGCTCTAATAGGACGTCTTTGCTCGACATTGCATATAGTCGAGACGGGCAGAAAAGAAAGAATGTCCATATTTCTCCTCTCCCTTTCTTGACCTTCAAAATTAACTATATTGCTGCAATCAGCGCTCTTGACCGCGTCCTTAAATAAATGTTTTCCCGCGAAAGCGCACAAGCACAATCGTACAGAAACTAACGTTGCTCTAGCCTCCTCGGGGGCCCTCGAAAATCAATTGCTAGCAGTCTCTGCGGCTTCCTCATTGTCAGGGTAGGGTTAAGTCACTCTCCAGTTCGATATTTTTCCAAGAGCACCGACTTTTGGGCTAGTTGGTTATGCATAGCAGATCACGGTAAAGCGCGCACAAACAAGGACAGAGTGAGGAAATGGTTTTGTTACTGGATGCGCTAGCTATCAGTTCAGCATCTAGGCTTCTTTGGCACGCCTCTAATTTGTCGCGAATACTCCGCAGTTCGCTGATCCCGCAGTATACGTGCTATGCATCTAGCAGTTGCGTTATAAAAATGATACAGGAGAAACGTATAAACTTTCACGAGGAAATGATCAATTATAGAGACTAGGTATGCGATTAAAATAACGACAAAATCATGTAGCCCAGTTATGAAACGATGGACCAGCGTTCTACTCCTTCCTCCATCGTGCTACCTCATTCCTCCCAAGGGCACAAGACAGAGCAATATTATTTATCACATCCAATAGAGGCTTAGGAGCACAGTACCAGTCCATAAATGCCTTTCGAATATTTTTTTTTGTCATTAGTGCATACATGTTTCTGTTTTGGCTTCAGAATGCTAACAACAACAATAAAAAAAACAGTTAATTACTTTTGGCAGTCGTAAAGGCAGTTTTCATTTTAGCGGCTCTTCACAATGAAGCGGCCAGAGATTACGATGGAAACTATATGTACAGTGGTGCTATTTGTAACGGGTTTCCTCAACTGCGTTGCTCTGGCGGTGTCAAAAATGTTTTACCTGTCCCACTCCTCCAGCCCTCCTACTCCTACCCCCTCTCCCCTAAGTTGAGTTTGCCATTGTCTGGCCGCCTTCGATAATACAATGTCTGACATTGCGATTGATTGGCATCTTTGGAACAGTTATAGCGTTAGAAGTACTTTTGTGAATACGGGTCCACGTTAACATGCAGACGGCTTCTTCATTGTTTAGATCCAGTCAAATGTGCGAAAATCTGCGGTCGCGCAGACTTGTATGTATTCCTCCTTCTTCTAACTTTATAATTCGTTCCTTCCTTTAGTGGCAGCGAAAATAGCGCCATTTCTGCTGATAAGTCAACAGAAAATGCGCCGTTTATTTTTACCACCCCGCGAGCGCACTCAGTCACTATAGAGATCGTGGCGAGAGCGCGACCGCGCTTCGTGGCGCAAGTCACTCAATTGTGTTTCGGGAAAGAGGAGGAAACAAAAGACTTTCTTGGCGAATCGCCTCGGGAAAGCTGACGGCAGTAAGCCACCTGCGCCGCTTTCTGCGCACGAGCGCGCCACATTTGATTCGCGCGCGAAAGCAAGTAACGAACAAAAAGGAAAGCCTTCTCGCCCTGCCAGGCGCGAGAAACGCCCGCGTCCACTCACCTCACTCACGTCTTTGGTTTTCTTCTTGGGCGCCGCGGTGTAGCGCCTGTAGTCCCTGGCATCCTTGAGGCAGTCGGGCTTCTCCATCTCCTCTCGGTCGTTCGTAGTCGCGGAAATTCGCGCGGGTAGTCGGGAAGCTAAGTGTTGTTCCGGGGACGCCGTCCACAGAAAGAAACGCTCCGCTCTCCAAGAGCGCTGGAGTTCGGCTCGGAACGAATGTCCAGGGACTTCGAGAAAGCGGCGACGCGACTGAGCCCACAAGCAACTTACCTCTTCTCTTTCTGTTTTACCCCTCTGTTCTCTTTTTTTTTCTCTCGCCTAACCTATCGCGGTCTGCCCCTTTTGAAACAGCCTGCTCTTAAAAAAAGACTCTTCGAAGGCTCTCTTCAACACTCGTGCGCCGGCTTTAGCGCGATCGCGAGGCTACTTGGCTGTGCGCGGCCACTGCCGTCAATATTTCCCCACACGCGACAAGCGGCGATGGAAAAGAAACATGGAAAGGAAGGGAGAGAGGAGGTCCTGCCTGGTCCTTTTTTTAAAAGCAAGCCTCCACCGAGGTTCGACCCTGGGCTGTCCGCGAGGATTCCGTGGCTGATGTACAGTAGCCAGATTTTCGTCCTCATGGTGGCTTGTTCAGCGACGAACTTTCCGGGCACCTCCACCCCCCCCTTCCAACCTCCTCCGTTCCCTCTCAAAACCCCGCGTTTTGCCCCGTGGCACTTCTCCCACACCTACTCCCCTTCAGGCTCCGGTTGGATGCCTTCCGCAGCTTAATTTTGAAGCGCTCTTGTTTGAGTCCCTTCCGGTTCGTCATTTAGTCGGTTACCTCTCTCTCTCTTCCCTTGACATACTTTTTTTTTGCGTTTATTTCGCATAAGCAGCCTTGGAAAGCAACCAGCAGTGTATGTGTTCTATTTTCTTGGAGACAGAGCCAATATCATGACGTGACCTGCATCACGGAGGACGCGGCTGCAAGTAAAAAAAAAAGGGGGAGGGGAGCAGAGACGCGGAAAAGACGCACTTCGCAAAATATTTTATAACGTCGCGAAGGATCCTTCCTCTTTCAAGAGAGTAATAAAGACAGAGAGATGGCAGCGCTATGAAACAGCGCCTAAAAAAAGGGAAGAGAAACATAACAGTCACTTCGTGAATCTCGTGATGGCGACATTATTAAAGAGCACGAGAAAAAAAAAACTGATAGCTTGCTCTTAAAGTCAGACAAGTTCAAATAGATACTAAATCACCACTGTCAAATATAGATATGAGACGACAAAAAAGTAGAAGAAGAAAAATAAGAGAAGCATTTTGGCAACTTTGCGTGCCGATATCATAGCGCAACTCGAAACTTTAGCATTCGACATGCTAATGTTAACGCCGTAGAGGTCACCACCACCGTCATCCCCACTGTCACTACTACTTGCTGATCTGAGCATGAAACTGTGGCTGGATCCGTGGAACTTCAAAAATAAGAATAAATAAAGGGAAAAAAAGAAAAAATAAGGGAAACCAACGAAGCTCAAGGAATTATTACACAAACAAAGAATGCTGTCGAAAAAAACGCAGGACGGCAGAAATCTTGGAGAGCTGTCAACATGGCTGCATAACCCGAATCTGGCTTCGAAGACAGCAATGTACATGACCAAACAAACAAATAAAAACATCTGGGCGAAGAGAGGCACGAGGAAGACGGTGTTTAAAAATAAAGGTTAGGAGGGAAAAAAGGGAAAAAAAGAAGGCACCAGCGAGCCAGGCATAGGGGCACGTCCCGTTTAAAATTAGAAAATGGCTGAGCGGCGTCCTTCTAACACGCTGTCCGTTCTCGCTGAGGGACCCGTTTATCGAGAGCGCGCCCATACAGGCTGCCTGCTGTGACGTCTAGACTGGCCTCGCCGTCTCGAGAGAACACTTTGGTGTATTATTTTAATGCGGTTCTTTTCTTTCTCTCTTTCTGCCTCTTGTAAGTTTCTTCGTGCCCTGCTTCGAGTCTTTGATCTCGGGAGGGCCTACTGCTGCCATAGTTGTTCGTGGTGGGTGGCAACAAAGTATACAAACGTACGAAAGACAGGGAGGGCCTGTTAACCGTGACGCTTTCATGCGCATTACTTGACGTTGTTGCCTTTCGGCTACGTCAGCTGGTGACACTTCGGTCCTGTTCGTTTGCGTTCTAGCGAGAGGCGATAGCGCAAATATGCCACTCGAAAGACTCCTTCCGAGAGCTAGTGTTCACGTGCATTCTGTTACAGAAACGAGATATGCTAAAGGTTGTTAAGGCCCGAGAAATGCTTCACATGCCACTGTGCAAGGTCGTTCGTTCTCTTGACAGCTAGCGGCTGTATCTTGGACGGGTGTCGTGTAGTAGGTTATATTGGAGATTACGCCGTGCCTCTTGTTTGAAAGCCGCATTTCCTTTCCTTTTTTCCTTCTTTTTCTTTTTCTTTTTTGTAGGCCTGCACGCGAAAACCGCGACGGGAATTCGAATGTGTCAACACGTGTGAAGAAGCAGCTTGTCAAGACATAAGCGCTTGTGAAAGTTGACTTCTTTGCAATAAGAGTGTTTGTCGGGAAAAGCTCGCTTCTGTAACTGTCTTTGTCATGCAGGTGCTTGCTGTAGTTTAATGGAAGCGCTTGAGCGTCCGTGGCGAAATAGCGTTACCATGGCAACGGTAAGTATAATCGTAAATAAGTGAATAAACATTCAAATAAATAAGCAGCAAATCAGTCACCGTTGTACATGGACACCTCCAATTCTAAGACTGGCCACTCATCCGAATTCGCCATCTGGCCAACGTCGACTTGCATTCGCCCGGGACCGATTAAGATTGAAAAGACGTAATACTTAGCGGTTCACCATGTTGTCGCCACCGTCGTCGCCATGCTGGTGTGCAGGACATGCGATCCGTGCCGGAAGCTGATGACGATTGGATTTTTGATTAGTCACGTGACAAATGGGGACCCTCCGTGGTTGCTTAATAGCTACGGTGTTGGGCTGCTAAGCAGGAGGTCGCGGGATCGAATCCCGGCCACGGCGGCCGCATTTCGATGGGGACGAAATGAGAAAACACCCGTGCACTTCGGTGTAGGTGCATGTTAAAGAACCCCAGGTGATCCAAAGTTCCGGAGTCCCCCACTACGGTGTGCCTCATAATCAGGTCATGGTTTTGGCACGTAAAACCCCATTATTTAATTTAATTTAGTGACAAATAGGGCGCACTGAGACATAGGAGGTGGACGAGCATATGCCTATATAGAGTTGCGGCAAGCCTGAAAGTAGATGTGGTTAAGTGGAGCATCAAACGAATATTTTCGAAACACTTGCTTCCTGCTTCTCCATTTTACTTTTATAGGTGCTAAGGCGCTATGAGATATAAATATTTTTTGAATAAAAATAAGAAATGCACTGAAGGACAAGGCAGGAAAAAAAACAGTGAAGGACACTTGAGCACGAGGACTGATGGTTGTCGGAAGTACGTCTAAGGAGCGAATATTGCGCGCATAGAAATGGAACCGATGGTTGATAAGCGTCAACTTATGCAGTCTGAGTCGCGTCGAATGCTATCGAAGGCATCGGATGAAGTGACACGGCAGGGCGCATGGTTTAAAATACGCCGCTGGCTATCTCCTGTACATTCTATCATCCAGTAGTGCAAATAAATGTGTGTGTGTGTCGTTTTTTTTTAATGATAACATTTCTCGCAAAGCTCTTCCAAATGAAGGTAACTTGCTATGCGATACGAATGTGGAAGTCACAGCTGTAGCTTGTGTACCTCTGTAGACCATAGCGTGCGCAAATCTCGATATTTATCTTAATTTCTCTTCTTTCGTTTCATAACGCATTTCCGCATCGTCGCCTCATCTTCTTTCATTTTTTTAAGTTTCTCTCACTTTAGCGCTGTGAGGTTGCTCAGCATGCTGCAATGCTATAGGTCTCGACAGAGAACCCAGGCATGCGTGATGATCGGAGGTCCCAGAACAAGGTTAGTGTGCGAAACGATCAGCCCGTTAGCCACGCCCATTTACGTCCACTGCGAGTAGGAACGGGCACTATAATAGTAAGTATGCTGGACGAAGCTTGTGGCACATGGCGCGTTTGCTTCGACACCGTCACCACAAAATTATGGTAGCGCGTCGCCGGCACTGGTAAACAAAACCAAAACTGTTATGTATTAAAGCTTCCTTGAAACGCTTCAGCCAGATAATCTGATACCTTCTCATACTGTGCAATCTCTTAGGGTTGTTAAATTGTTACGGACGGACGCTGACAGAAGGATACATTGAGAAACGATTTTATTACATTTATCGCTGTAAAGGTGATGTTCCCTGTAGACACTTACACATAAACTTATGTATGTAAGTGCCAAAGAACATGGACGGAGGGACAGCTGTCGCCGTAGCTCTATTGGTAAAGAAAATGAAGTTTATAGTAAATTGAACCTTCATCTTCAACTGATTCAAAACTGAATAAAAATCTTATTTCTTCCTGTGGCTTCTTCTTTGTTAGCTTCTGATAGTTGTTCTTAAAATCGAGCACCACAGTTTTTCTATTCACCCAAAAATGTTATTGTGCCTTAGGATCTGAAACACTCTTGTTTCTATTTCCTCTGTATGAAAATGTAATATTTCATCGATTGTTACCGTTGTAGCGCTTTCTGTTTCGTCAGAGAAGATGAAGAGCTGTTGACAGCTTTTTTTGTACCAGGGAATAGAACACGTTAACCAGCGCTAATGACGAGAAGAAAAAGAAAGAAACAAGAAAGTTTATAATTATTTTATTTCAGTTTCTGTGAACAGCAGTCTGAAGCTAGCAATAAGTATACAGGCTATACGATCACTATAGTCGCCCGCCCACAGATGATAACCGCTCAACTCCCTAAGCTGCATGAAACTCCTGCGGCCTTGAATGCTTATCGTCAAACGTTCAACTCTGCTCCATCAACAAAGCTTATTTGTGAAATCATGTAAACATGTTAATGAAGTATGCGCAAACTTTTGTTCTTATTATGACTATGAGCTCTCGCATGGCGCTATTAATCTAGTACACAACGGTGCTTCCCTGCTGTTTCCTTGCAAGTACATCCAGGCGAGTTAGCAAAGTGCGAAGACGCTGTAACTGCAGTATCACTCACCGGGCTCATAATTTAATTCCTGTGTCCTCTGATTTCATCACAAACTTCGTGCCATTAGCGTATTCGCTGCCATGGAAGTGTAAAGAACAACTACTACATAAAGAAATACACCACGCAAGCTCCAGATACGCTGACCTGGCGGCCATGTACCATTCGATTGCAAAGGTTCTGCGGAAGGGAGGGGGTGGGGTGAGGAGGACTGCTATTGCTACTGCTATTGTCAAAGTGGTAGGGGCTGTGCTGTATGAATGTAAATAAGCATGTGCGAGTGAGACTATCGCACAGTGTAAGCTAGCAGCAGATTGGATGCCGTCAAATTGATGTTCGTGATGAAAAAAAAAAAAAAAAAAAAAGACGTTGCACGCCGATATCTCAGTAGTGCAGAAGGAGACGAAGACGATTTGGTGGCTTAAATGATGCTTGAAATCAAACTTTATTCGTTTTCACTTTACTCGACACGCATACTCCGCTCATAAGACTTCAACGCGACATGCAACAACAACAACAACACCAACAATAAGTCTCTACCTGTGCATACGTCTAATTGTTATGATACAGAGAAAGAAGAAAAATGTGCACTGGATCAGAATTGCAGCTTCAGTGCCAAATGTCAGAATTTAACCATTTGTGTCTTCTATGGGACAGTAAATGGTGTCCCACACCAAAATGAGAAATCTCCATAACAAAATTATGATGCCGCATCCCAGCATTAAATTTTTCCCCATACAGGTCTGGTCTGGCACCGTTCCCTCTGTGTCCAACCTGCCAGGAACCTGAAAAACATTCATCACTTTCTAATAGCATGCCATTGATTTAGAAATCAGAGGAAGAAATTAGAATTTTTCATTCCGAAAATTGGCTATTTCTTTAACTACTCAAAATATTCTCTCCTTCGGGGCTTCTTCATTGAGCTTTAGCCACAGAAATATTTCCGTGGCCATTTGCGACTATCTCTGTGACAGAAGAAGGCTATCATGTTAATTCTCGAAATAAATAATTGGACAGATCATTAAATCTCTGATTGTGTCTTCGAATTTATTCTAATACCACCCAAAATAAGAATACAAAATTTGCTGTTTATATACAATAAAAAAATGTTATTTCCATATCTGCCACGCAAATCTATATTTTAATTGACATGAACGTTATACTTCATCCCGGTTTAATTTTCCGTTTAAGTTTTTCTCTCTCCCCTTCCCTTTAACCTTTAACGGCCGGCTTCTTAGACAATACCCCGTAGTGGGTAAGCGCCACAAGTGAGGAGCAAGCAAGCAAGCTTTGGCTAGGCAGACGCGCATGCCTGGCGGAACGTGTACCACGTGAGCCATCATACCCTCGTGGAAGAAGTGAGTGAATAACTTTATTGCAGGTCCGGCGAGGACGCGAACTCGTCGCGCACCCGGCTAGTCCCACGTCGGGACCGGCAGGTCTAGCCCACCGGCCCAGTCGCGGGCACGCCGAACGGCCAGGATTTGCTTTTCTAGAGCGGGGCTACGCAGAAGCGAGCGTGGGAGAAAGCCCGCGCGAGCATACTGTTACATCTTGACACGGAATTTGGAAAAAGAGGCCGAGGCGGTTCCCGAACTCATTTTCCATGCCAGCACCACAGCTCAGTTAGTCGATTCAGTGACTGAGAACGGTATTGTGTCATGAACGACTGTTCACCACGGCTCGGTTGAGCTGCGGAAGTGTCCACGATCCATGATCGTGTACATGCAGTTTAAAACAGAGTTAAATATGGGTGTCAGACGGTGCACTTTCGATCGGGATCGAATTTCTCAATCGCGACTGGCTCTTTTGCGCAAGCGACGGGAGGGAGCCCATCGCGTTAGTGAAATTTTATCCCAATAAAGCTTGATCGCGATCGAAAGTGGACCTTGTGACTAGGCTATTAGATGGTTATAGTATAATTAATATTTGGCGCGAAAAGATATATATATATATATACACAATTGAAAGATAGGAAAGAGAAAGCACGGAGCAGGCTGGAAAATGCCACTGGATCGAAGAGACCACAACGCCTGCCTACGCTTCAGAAAGGAGGGAATAGGAACATTGAAATTAAAGATAGGAAGAAGAGAAAGAAATAGGAAACAAAGAACAAATTTCAAAGAATAAAGCAATACAATTACAAAAAACTAGAGAACGGCCGCTCACTACACGTCGTGCTACTAAAAGAATGTTAAAGAAGTAGAAGAAATTAAAAAAAAGAACCTGCAAGTGGGAAGCCAAGTCAGTTTTTTCTAGAACAAGAGAGGGCCCGATGAGCTTCACACAACTAGAGTTACTGTACATGGCTCCAAAAGGGAGTCATACGCTATCTTTGGTAGCATATACAGTAGCTCTACGCACAATCAGGGGGGTACAGACAGTCAACCTTCAAGTGTCGTACTCCGCAGGCCAATGACATGATGGCCCATCAGTAGAGACGTGTGCTGCACAGTGAAATCGGGACACTTCCAACATTTCGTGGTGAAGCGTCTCGCAGCAACCGCGAGGCGCACACGACGGTCTGTCCACGCGTCTTTACCGTAGACACGTTCACGCACAGGAACGCAGTCAACCCTCAGCTTGGTTAGCAGTGCTCCAGCTCGACGGAGCAAGCCTCGACCGCGAGCACGGTGCGAAAACGTTCTACTTGCAACACCAGGGTCTGGATGTTGCTTGAGGAGATGAAGAGATTATATTAGTGGACGAAAGCTGTTTTTACTATTTTATTAACTCAGGTTTTTACTAATTAGTTAACTGCACATATTGCAACTTACGAATTGTAGCCGGTGAGTTTTCAAGGCATACCGACTTGAAACAAATTTTGAGGATGGCACCGCTTTCAGAATGTGCGCCGTCAAGCTTGCGGTGAAAGCCGGCTACTCCCGAAAGATGTTGAACCTGTTAGAAGACACGAACACATACGCTCAACATTACCGGGATCCAACGCCCGTGATGCAAAAGCACTACCGGAAGCTTTCGACCGATGACTTGCGCGTGATCCCCCTGAACGCAAGTCACTGTATTTTACATTACTTTGTCACAATGTGTCAGCACCAGCTCTGTATGGCCTTCCCAAGGATAACAAACCATGGCGTCCCCATGCGTCCAATTGTGGATTTTACGCACTCCCCCCTCCACACGCTATCAGGATTTTTACATCGTGTCATTTCACCCCTTGTCGGACAACGTGCCACCCACATCCGCAACTTCTACGACTTAATGAACAAAGTCCGTGGATCAAGACGACATTTTGGTCTCTTTTGACGCGAAATCGCTTTTTCGCTAGTGCGCCAGCGGAACTGGCCGTGGATATATGCAAGACTGCTCTGGAGTCGGATGCAACTCTACGCGAAAGATCGCCTGTCGATGCACCGGATCTAGCTCGGCTGTTGCAGTTCTGTTTGTCAAATACGTACTTTACGGTACTGGTTTGGGCTTGTGTCTGTCGTTCTCCAGTCCTCGCTCTAAGTGGTGCGCAAATAAGATTGACGTACTTTACGTTCCAAAGGAATTTCTAAAAAAAGGTCCACGGACCGGCTGTGCGAGCTTCTGTATCGGTAACCGCCGCTAATTTGACAATGGAAGCACTTGAAAGTCGAGCGCTATCTTCGTGTAGCCCTGTTCCGAAGGCATTTTTTAGTTACGTGGACGGCTCTTTCTGCATCATTCACAAAGGAGCAGTTAAGTTGTTCACTTCGCACCTGAACCGCATGGAAGCAGCGATCCAGTTCACGGTGGAAGAGGAAGTCGACGGCAAGCTCCCGTTCATTGATATGCCGATTGAAAGGAAGAAGTCTTCTTTGTCATTCGGCGTTTTCAGAAAGCTAATTGTCGCAGGACGCTATTTGCATTTCGGCTCTATGCAACCTGCTTCTCATAAAAGGGCAGTAGTGTCCACACTTGAACGACACGCGGAGAAAATCTGCACAAGACAAGAAGACTACGCCGCCAACGTAAGCGTGGTACGGCGGGAACTATCAGCCTGTGGTTATCAAAATTCTTTCTTGAGTGCTGTTCAATGACAAATGGCACGTCCACAATTACCCTGCGCTGCGTCCGGTCAAAAAGCGCGCCGGAATACCATATATCCCGCCCACAAGTGAAGCTCTAAGCCGTGCTCGGTGTTTTTAGAATGTTCAAGTGGCACACATTCCAAACCAGAAACTACGGCAATCGTTCGTCAGTGTTAATGACAAATTACCAAAAGAGAAATTACCAGGTGTTATGTACGTTGTCCCATGAGCGGATTGTGACTACGCGTATATTGGCGAAACTGGTGACTTCGAAAGGCGTCTTAAACAGCACAATTAATACGCTAGCAAAGAAAAATGTGAAATCCAGTGCTTTGGCTGAGAGTGCCGCTTCAGGAGGCCACACAACCGACTGGGGGAAGGCACGTGTTGTTGCCAGAAAAAAAGGGGCTATCTCGATACGTTTATCTTGAGTCGCTCGTGAATCAGACTACGCCGCACATTCTGAACAGGAGTGATGGCAATTCGCCGTCAGTGCACTCGCGCTGCCTGTGTCACGTGTTCAAGCCTATACTTAAGCGAACTATTAAGCCTATTAGGCGAACTATAACTATATATATTTGCTCACTCCTTTCTGCTTGAACACCTTTGTTTCTTTTACCCGTGAACAAGGCTCCCGTGTGGTAGCCGAAGCGCCCTTTCTTTTAATATTACTTTGGTCGGCGTAGTGCCCCAGGTTCTGTCTATCTTTTCATCATTACATTTTAAATAGAAAACTTGTATTGTGTAAGTAAAACACCCTGTATATTCAGAGAAGATTGTCTAAATACATATGACGTGGGTTCGGTTTCGCCCAACACCGCAGGATTTTGAAGTTTTTTTTTTTTGTCCTTGAAGAACGGCACATGTCCATTGGGACATGCCCAGTGACCCAAGTGGGCATCAGAGAGGTTAACAGAAAATATCATCGCGTACCCAGTGACCCCAAGTTGGCGTCAAGGAAGTTCATTGAAGAGGGGAACCTACCCAGTTGCACATTGTTGCCAGTTGCCAATTTGGCATCAGAGAGGTTCATTGAACGGCGGCACATACCCAGTGCCTCATACCCGGTTACCCAAGTTGTTCCGACGGTTGGTTGCGAGCCCTGTTCCGTCAGCACAGCAACCCGATGCACTATCCATTGGACTATGCATAGACTACCCAATGACCCAGGTTGTCGGGAAAACGGTTAGAGACAGATAGACCCCGGAAAGTGCGTGAAGTACCCTAAAAACGCTCATCACACTAAAGGTCTGCGAAAGTGCTTTCGATCCGACCGCTTTCAGTGCCGATTCTACAGCAGAGACCAGTGAACAGTGCTAAGGACCGCGGCAGATTTACATCTACATAATGACGATGCTTCACAACAACCGTGTGTGTGTGTGTGCGCGCGCGTGTGTGTGTGGGTTTGCGTGTGCGTGTGAGTGCGTGTGTGCGTGCTTGTGTGGAAAGCAGTATTATGGTTTCCTGTGAGCATACAAGAAACTGGTTAGCGGTTCACTGGTTGCGTAGTGACGCGACGGCCAATTTCCGTGACGGTTGCCGCTAAGTGGCGCCACTTTCCGTGCCGTCCCTCCACTCAGTTCCAGAGCGGTGACAACTGCGCCCCTTCTATTTCGAACGCGTCAGCCTGGCAGCCGGGACGAGAACGCGCCGGGCGCCGCTGTCAGGCCATGGCCCCCGTTCCTCCTCCTCCCTGGCTACGTCCTTGCCACCAGTGGTGCCCTTCATGCGCGGTCCGCCCGAGTCAACATCTGTCGGCGACAGCTCAGCATACTAAACGGCTCGTGACACAATATTTCCCACGGGAGACTATGTTAGTCCTTTTCCCGACAGCGGTTACATCAGATGGCAGCACAGGAACTATCATGCGTTCGTACAGATGCTGGACACTATTGCAGCTGACTCGAAACGTCAAATTAAAGGGACACGAAAGGAAAACAAGAAATCAATTTAGACTGATAAAATATCACCTCAGAACTAATTTTGTTAATTCTTCCGGAATAGGTGGATTATTATAAGAGAAAGTCAAAATCCAATTAGATTTTTTTTTTTCATTCCGCGCGGATAACCCAGTGTCAGTACGTCAGCGTAGCGTCATGAATTTCGAATCATTTTTTCGTAATTGGGCTGTGGCAGCTTAGTAAAAGTTCTTGAAACTTCCACAGTTCATTCTTTTGCTCCTTCAGAATACAATGCTGTCAACCTTTGCCTTTAAAAAAATGAACCAGTGCCGAGCAGACGCCGTCAAAATCCATGGCGTCACGACAAGCCTGTGCGGGAACTTCAAAATGGCGTCTGACCACCCGCCTTTCGTCTTTGCGTCCTTTCTGGATAACCAAGTCAATTGTCACAATAAGAGTGGCGCTCTTTTGTATTGTAGAGGTAGAGTCACTGGAAAAAATTTCAGAGTACCGCATTCGTTTTCCCCGCGCCGCCGACGCGTTCATTGGCCCAACCGTACCACGTGACTTTGGGTTGCCATATACCTTGAGTGATCTGTAAAAACATCGCCAGCGCCCCGCCTTCCCTTCACTTACGAGAAAGGGCTTTAACCTTTGCTCGACTCTGACATTACCGGCAGCGGCTGGCGACGGCGCTCCGAAAAAGCGCTTCGTCAGCAGCCGCTCGCACCTGTCGCCGAAGAACGTGCTGTCATCAGCCGTTTATTCCAATATGACGAGAAGAGCAATTTTTTTTCCAGCGTTCAAGTTGATGCGGAATAGAAAAAAATACACACAAAACATGCATCATACATGTGGAACCTGTGCGAGAGAGAGCATCATTTGTTACAACGCCGCTTTTCTTCCAAGCTGTGCCAGCGGCTAGATGCATGTGAGCTCGACTGTCTATTAAAGTCGTGCCGCGCAAGCGCTTCGAAGAATTTGTTTGCAGTGCCTAAAGCATGTCGTACTCAAGCGAGCAGAAGGCGAACATGGTCTTAGCCTTGTGAGCGGCACGGGGCGACAAGAGGAAAGCTACCAAGGTATACCGAAAATGGCAATGTGGGGGGAGACCTAGCGCGAACACAATTATGAGGAGTTACTTGACGCTGAAAGAAACAGGTAGCTCCAAGAAGACGCGGCACACGAAGGGGACCATCAGTGAAAAGGCTGAAGGAGACATTTTGGCTTTCATGACTGTAAACCCTCATTCCAGCGTGCGTAATGTGAGGGGTGAGGTCGGCAAGTCCAGTGTCAAGAGGTATTAGGAAGGCTGAAATTCACCCGTATCACCTCCAACTGCATCAAAAGCTGCAAGAAAGAGACTTTCGATGGCGGCTGGATTTCTCAAATTGGACCCTTGTGAACAGTGACGAAATACCGATTTTGTTGACAAAGTGCTCTGGAGAGATGAGGAAACCTTCTCCAGATATTCTCAACTCAACATCCATTATGCGCATTACTGGAGCGATATGAACCCGCATTGGGTGGCACAGACCAGACACCAATACCAATGGTCATTCAGTGTGTGGTGCGGTATCTTTGACGAAAGAATAATTGGCCCCATATTTTTTGACCACATGCTCACTGCTTAGCGGTACGTGAACGACATCTTGGAAGGCCCAGTGGAAGATTTTCGCTGTGATCTTCCTCTTGCGTTTTTAAAGCGAACTTGGTATCAGCACGACGGTGCAACAGCTCACAGCAGCAGCCTTGCCCGAGCCTGGCTTGACGAAGCCTTCAAATGCCAGTGGGTCGGGCGGCATGGACAGTGGCATGGCCGGCAAGGTCACCGGACTTGATACCTCTTGACTTCTTGTGGGGACATGTGAAAGACCGAGTGTACCGCAAGCCTACAACTACACCAGAAGCGCTAAAGGCAGAGATTGCTGAGGCCTGCAGCGAGATACCGTCTTGCGTCATCAAAAATCTACATCGGACGTGCTGAAAAGGTACCAATACTGCATTATGGCAGAGGGCGACTTGTTTGAACACATTCTTTAGACAGACATCACAGCGAATAAATATCTACAAACGTTATCCATGAAAAGAGCCATTTGTGCGAAGCTTGTGTACGACATGGAAAAGGCACGTAAGTAATATGAAATTACAAATTCTCTGCCGACAAGGAATGGACAGGAAGCTAAAAAGCAACCTTTCGTGTCAGCTTACAATTCTTCCTTTTGTGACAACCGGCGTAATTCACACGACGTTATCGAACTTGTTATAATGCGTATTTGCTTGTTGGGGTCTTGCGCCCAAATTCGAACTTATGAGCTTGTCATTTCTCCTACGGATGCATTCTGCTAGCGTGAGAGTGCAATTATCGCCGCAGAAACGGGAGCCGCGCTGTATTTCAACTGCCACCCGAACCCATTGGCCTTTATCTCGGAACCAAGCACAACGCGAAGCTCTGTCGTGGGCAGCGCGAAAGGCGCGAAGCGAGCGACGTTTTTTACAAAGCACGGTTGAGAGTGCTGTAATCGTGGCGCATTCGGGCGCACAGAGCGCGCTGTCACGTGGTATTTTTTAAACTCCGCGGGCTTTCGTTTTTCCCGTATAAAAACGGCCACGCTAAGTCTATCTTGTTGAAGTGCCTGGGTTGGGCAATATTTGTGGAGCTCCACAACTTTCCTATTGACGCCTGAACGTTTCAAGCTATATTTAAACAGTTAATGAAAAAATCCGTATGCACCCAAAAATATATACTCAGCGCGCACCTAATGTAAACGGTACCCACCTGTCGCACCTTTCTTCAAATGAGTGGTGCCTTTGAAGCAAAGAAATAGCAATATATTTTTTTATTATTGTTTACAATCGCGATGCAGTAGCATCCGCTCCAGCCGCAGTGCTCCTACTCTGCTAGGGACGCATTTATTTTCCAATACAGCGCAGGTGGTTACTTGTATTTTACCAAACCAGACATGTTCTGCGATGTTCTTATGAGCAGAAAGCTCTCACGAACAGACCACCCTGTATCAGTTTAAAAAAGAAAACATGTTTACAAAGGGAGGCGAACGCCGAATTAACACAATGGTAAGCGTGCAAGAGGAGGCCAACGAGCACAGTAAAGGCATTTCATAGGTAATTAGTCACCGTGCTCAGTCCTCGGGAGCTCTGAGTAATTAAACAGATTTTCGGGGTCAGAAAACAAAGCTGCGGTTTGAAGAGAATGAGAGGGGGTGTTACTGTAGAGGAGGAATGGGCGCCGAGTGTAAATGACTGCATGAATTACATATAATGAGATTTTTAGCGCGATTACGGCCGTCGCTAGCTTTCTCTTTTTATTTGTAGAGATTGCTGCCAAGGATAAGTCTGCCAAGTGTCAGACTTATCTACAACAACAACGACGGTGACGTGAAAATTACAGGCTTGGTATTTGTTCTGTAGGTTTTTCTTAAGGCTCTGTTCGTGCAACCGACCGGCAGAACGGCTGCTAGTCTCTTTTCAGTGGCAGCAGGCACGCTTGAGATGATGTATCTGTTTATCATTTATTCACATTCGCACACGGAAGGGTATTTAAAGTTTGGAGCTGCCTGGGGGGACGTGCTAAGAAATATTACAATGCGTACTGTATTTGCACACAGCTGTCATTGCTTGTTTGGCAGGGCATCTTTGCCCGTTCCATTTGAGCATTTGGCGTCAACGCCTACGCGCAAAACTAGTGCTTAATTCACTGAGCTTTTGTTCGCAAGGAATGCACGTCAATGACCTGTCGTCTTATGTTCACTGTCGCGATTAAGCGAAATCTCTTCTTCTGGATCGCCCAAGCGCACGAACACCTTTGTGAATACGGTCCAGATTTTTTTGCACGCCGGTAGCCAGAACGCTCCGTTGTCGACAGAGGGGATAGAAGCGGGACGAAACAATGGGACCGTCGTGCCACCGCCACGGCGCCTGTGTAAGTGGCGCTCAGGACGTCTGGTCATGTAAGTTTACACTATTAATTATATACAAAACATATTACTGCTATATCTTGAAAAGTAACCAGTTGTTTTAGTTCGTCATCGCTGTTTTTCTTTCACTTTCGTTTTTTTCACTTTTTTTTCAGTAGCCTTTCCAACGCTTTGATGCATGTGCGAGTATGTCGAGTTCATAACTTTTAGCAATGTGTGACCTCGCCACGTTGCACTACTGTTAATGGAAAAGCTCGCTTTACAGGGAAAGAAGCAATGCGAAGGTACTTTGGTTTATTTTATTTATTTGAAAAAAATGGGGTTTTACGTGCCAAAACCGCTTTCTGATTATGAGGCACGCCATAGTGGGGGACTCCGGAAATTTTGACCACCTGGGGTTCTTTAACGTGTAGATTTATTTGATTAATTTGAGTTCCTGCATAAAAGAAGCAAGTCAGCCTAGTGAGAGAGATAAAATGTCCACGTGGATAGTAGTGCGGGTAAAGAAGAAGAAGATAATGACAGGCGTACTAGTTTTTCCTTTCTCCGAGGCCTGCTTTTGACCCGCTTAACAACTTATTGCTCAACCTAAGACGCACCTTCATGCATCGGAACTTTGTCGAACCTTATCGTTTATTCTATCTGTTGTCGCCGAACCTGTTTAATCAGATTGTATGCGCAACGAGAATGGTTTTGTACTTTGTGGAAGACACGCGAGCACTAGCGATTATGCTGGAACCTTCGACGAGTCTTGTATAAATGAACGACGCGCTTGACCGGATCATTCGATTTCGACGCTGAACGCATGTGGGCGTCGCTATCATTTTGCCCAAGCGTAACATTATTATTCATTAAATTATGGGGTTTTACGCGCCAAAACCACTTTCTGATTATGAGGCACGCTGTAGTGGAGGACTCCGGAAATTTCGACTACCTGGGGTTCTTTAACGTGCACCTAAATCTAAGAACACGGGTGTTTTCACATTTCGCCCCCATCGAAATGCGGCCGCCGTGGCCGGGATTCGATCCCGCGACCTCGCGTTCAGCAGCCCAACACCATAGCCACTGAGCAACCACGGCGGGTGCCCATTAAATAGTTATGTGAATTACCGTTGTGCCACAGTCTAATTATTCACCGTGACGATGTGTGACAACATATAAAAAGGCGGAAAGGAGGCCATATGGCCAACTGTTAACGCTTAAACAAGGTCGCGGCTTGTCGTGTTACCCATGTAGAGCTATAAAAGCACTACAAAAATCTAGATCCTAATATCACAAATATGGAGATACCGTTAAACAGCAACAGCATGGAACGTAGTCCCGACTTACGGACGGGGCAGTGCCGTTGCATGTTTTCGACACTGCGCGGTGGTGTTGAAGACCATGAGTGGTCTTGTGGAAAATCACCGAAATGATATCATGTGTTCTGCCACCAAGACACTTGAACTGTTTCTCACGTTCTTGCCGCTAGGAGTAAAGAATACACGCAAGCCAATTCAATCCTTAATACAGCGGGGACGTTTTTCAGATAAAAGTGGACGCGCTGACGTCGTGACGGAAATATTCGGTTTATTTATTTATTTATTTATTTATTTATTTATTTATTTATTTATTTATTTATTTATTTAAAATACTATCAATGCCTGATGACGTTACAGAGAGGAGTGGTGAATCATTATACAATGTTAGATATAGCAGTCTGAAAGGATGAATGAACCGGATTGCTGGCGACAGAGGCCCATTCGGATGCTGTCTTCGGCAGCAAAGAATTGAAGAAAAGGTTTGTGCGGCATGTTGGTACTTGTACCTTGACGTTGTGGTCGATTGGCGATGAAATATTAGGGGGTGATATAAAAAGGTCATGTTTTAATTCTGGGTTAGTATAGTACATTTTATGAAAGAGTAATGACCGGGCGAGTTTCCTTCTTGATGATAGGTCTGGCATATGAAGGCTAGTTTTGATGGCGCATACACTGGCACTGCGGGAATAATTGGATACAATGAAACGTGCAGAGCGGTTCTGAATGGCTTCAAGTAAGTATGTTCGCTGTGCTGTAGATGGATCCCAAATTGATGAAGCATACTCTAGTTTAGACCTTACTAATGTTTTATATAATGCAAGTTTTAGGGGAGAGGGCGCGGGAGAAAAATTGCGGCGTAAAAAACCTAGTGTACGATTGGCAGAGTTTGTCACGTATTCAATGCGAGTTTGCCATGACAGATTGTCGGTAATGAGAACACCTAAATATTTATAGGAAGTGACAGAGGACAGAGTACAGTTGTTAATTTTGTATGAGGGTGTAGAAACAGCACTACCGCGAGAGAATTTGATCATTTTACATTTGTTGACGTTTAATTTCATTAACCACTGGTTACACCACGAAGAAATGATGTTAAGGTCAGATTGAAGTAAAAAGGAATCTGGGTTAGTTATTTCACGATAAATGACACAGTCATCATCATAAAGACGGATGCTAGACGTTAATTTCTCCGGCAGGTCGTTAATGTAAATAAGAAATAAGAGGCCCAACGACTGAGCCTTGTGGCACACCTCAAGTTACGAAACAGGTTGGTGAAACGGAATTGTTAGCGTATACGAACTGAGTTCGTTTGTCGAGAAAGCATTCAATCCACTTAAGTAAATAAGGGTCAATGTTAAGTCGACTTAATTTCAGAAGAAGGAGACGGTGGCATACTATGTCAAAAGCTTTTTCAAAGTCTAAAAAGATACAATCAATGGAAGAACCTCGGTCTAGAGATGAGAACAGGCCATTAGTAAACATGACTAGTTGTGTCTCACATGAAAAGTTTTTCGGAAACCATGCTAATATTTACTAAAAAAGTTGTTAGATTCAAGGAAAAGCACGAGATTAGAGAAAATGATGTGTTCCAGAAGCTTCCCGGGAATGCTGGTTAACGAGATGGGTCTGTAGTTGATAGCGCATGAAGGGGTTACCTTGTTTTGGAATAGGCACCACTTTCCCCGCCTTCCAGTCGTTTGGCAGCACACCACATTCTAAAGACTGCTTGAAAAGTTTAGATAAAATAATAGATGAGTGGGTTACACTGCATTTCAAAAACTGAGCAGTTATTTCATCAGGGCCGGGTGCAGATACCGTTAGATTCTCTATGAGTTTTGTTATTCCAACCCAGTCAATGATTATGGAAGCCATTGTGGGAAACAAGGGGCTGTTAAATACGGGTGCTGAAAAAGACAGATCATCAGAAAACGAACATTTAGATACGTTATGCAGAGCAACACAGCACATATCAGATGGTATGACGTTCCCCGTTTGACCAGATAGTTGGATATCTTGTTTCGGTTTACCGCTAACCACTTCCCAAAGCTTACGCGGTTTATTTCGAAGCAGCGAAGGAAGAGTGCTTGAAAAGAAATTGCGCTTGGCCGCTTCAAGTTCACGCTTGTAATCAGAGACGCAATTTTGATAAACTGTCCAGCGCTCAGCATTATTACTTGATACTGCTTCTCTGTAAATTCATTTTTTCTTGTTTTGTAGACGACTGAGCAGTGGAGTGAACCAAGGAGAGCGAAATTTGGAATGAATTTTACGCAAAGGCACATATTTCTCGATAAGGGAAAGCATTTTTGTTTTATATATTGCCAAGTTCTCTTCTGCACTATTATACGTGTAGAATCGCAGCAACGATTCGCAAGAAGATTGCATTTCGACTTCAATAGCGGCGCTATTTGCTCTAGCATAATCTCTTATGATTTTGCTGTGCTGTGGTGCTCGCTCGAAAGGAAAGTTGCAAAGAAAGTGAAGGATACAATGGTCGCTTAGCCCAGGCAAATATGTAAATGCAGAAAACACATCTGGGATTGAAGTAAGGACTAAATCTAGCACGTTTGATGAGGTAGTAGTAACTCGCGTAGATGTTTTTACTAATTGGGTTAAATTGAAATCATAACAGATTAACAATGTCAGAGCTTTCATTAGTATGCGTACGAATAAAGCCATGGCTGCTATCCCACAAAATATCTGGGAAATTAAAATCACCTAAAACTAGAAGGGGAGAATTTGGGTATAGTACAAGAATGTTATTCAAAGCGTCATATAAAGAAATACAGAACGTCGAACAAGGTTGAGGCGCACGGTAACAGGTACAAATAATTACTTCGTGACGTCCGAAACGAACGCATGTGTACACAATTTCTAGTGGAGATATGACTGGAATATCTTGACAGAAATGACGCGTTGATACTGCAATAAGCACACCACCGCCTTTTCTTCCGCTTCGATCAGATCTAAAGAATCGATAATCATTGTGACAGTGTAAAATTTCATTGTCAGCGATTTTACTTGAAAGAAGTTTCTGTCAGTAGAACCACATCTGCAGCACAATCATCAATGACAGAAGACAAATAATCTCGTTTGTGAATGACACTTCTAATGTTTGTAAAGACAAAAGATATGTTTCCCACGGTAGGCACGCCCCTCTTAGAAGACTTGTGCTATCACTTTGGCTGGTTATCCAGCCGTGACGTAGAAGCGATTGATGAAAGCGGAGAACGATCTGCAATCTGGGGAATTTCGTACACAGTATTGGTTTGCGAGGAGTACATGAAGCATTTTTTGTTGATGAACAACTTATTGTGTCGCAAGGAAAAGGGCTGTCCGCTTGGCTTGCCATACCGGGTAAGTTTCTTTCGGCAATTACGGGTTGCCTTGCAGAAGTCTGCAGAAATGCTTGCACCTGATCCTTGAAGTTTGCCCTTATTAGAATATATAGCATCTCTTGCTTTAAAGCTCGCAAATTTTACAATTATTGGTCGACATTTAGCAGCTACATATGTTCCTAATCTATGGGCTCGAGATATACTGTCAGATGATATCTGCATACCTAAGCTACTGCATACAAGAGCTTTAACTTTTTATACCGATTGAAGCCAAGATTCACTTGACGAGTCAGCAAGGCCGTAAAAAATTAGGTTCTCCCTACATGCGCGGTCTTCAACATCGCCTAGCCTGCTCCGAAGTTCGGCACCTTCTTCGCGAACTGTGTCCGCAATTACTTGTTGCAGGCCATTAGTTTGGCACTCATCTAAATTGTTTACGCGGTCCTCTACGATGGCAAGTCTAGCGTTAATGTCAGACACAGTTTGTTCTAGGGCGATTTCATATTTTTGACGTCCTCAAGCATTATCCTTAGTTCATCATGACGCGAGTCAACATGTGCAACAATAGTTTTAACAACTGCTAATTCCGGTGAAAAATTCAGGTCATCAGGTCCAGGGCTTTCTTCTATGTCCCCACACAATATTAGCAGTTTGATAACATTGAAACAATAAGAAGTAATGGTATAAAAAACATTGAGGCATGGTAGGAGCAGCAGAAACACATTGTTCGATTTTTTACAATAACAAGAAGGAGCTTCACCAACCTGCACCAAGAAAAGGAACGGGTTTATGGCCGGCTGCATCCCTGCTGCTCCACATGCCCACTCACGGTTAAGGGTACAAATAGGTGAACCTATATTTCATATTAGAACGCACTGCTTATGTTTAACGTAGTGCCGTGCTTAAAGCAAAGCGTGAAGAAAAGAGAAACAAAAATACGATCGGCTTATTTTGTAAGTACCAACTGTTATTACCACTAAAACGAATACGAGCCACATTACGCCTCATCACGGCCGCGATCAAACGCGATAGTGAACGCGAGAAGCCAGGTTTGAAAGTGGCTTCGTTCTCGAAAAATCATTTCTGAGAGCAAGATAGAGAGAGAGAAAAAAAAGAGAGATAGACAGGAAGGTTAGCCAGGTTGCATCTGATATGCCAGCCTACGCTAGGGGAGAGAGAATTAAGCGGGAAGAAAAGGAAATACATTTCAGTGGTGTACAATTTTCAAAGCACGGCTGCATAGGCTATCGGAGCTTTACAATAGGCAGTTTTAGTTGGGCGTCCGCAGAAAATGCTTGGAGGCAGCAGTGCGCATGCGCTGTGCGCAGGAGCAGGGCCGGCGTTTTGCGAGCGCCCGCAGTTTTCCAGGCGCTGCGGGCTCTGCGTGACGTTCCTCCGTTCCCACAAGAGCACATTTTTAATGATTGTTCTGAACGAAGGAAGGCGCGGAAGTTGGATGCAGTGATTTCTGAAGCTCGCGTATGGCGGTGTTGACCTGCACGCCATATTTTATTATTATTAGCAGCACATCATGCTTCATTAGAATGGGAAGACATCTACCGAGTTGTCGGTTTAGGCTCCGCTGGCCTGCTTGAAGCCCTTGGGTTCAGGGATAGCAGGGGGAAAAGTAAACGTGTCCGGGGGCAGTAGAGATTAGTAAAAAGTGGTTGGAGATTTGGTGGCGGAAAGATAGGGAGACGCCAAACGATATAGGCACACAAAACAAAGTTTCCAAGAAGAGTCACAAAGTCTTATGCTGGGAATTCTATGTCTGTTAAAGAAAAGAAAGAAAGGGGAAGGTAAGACATTTGGCTAAATAAGAAAAATAGCTTGGTTGCGCAACCCACCGCTCCATTTTAAAGTGGATAGCATCCATTCATCTGGCACCCACGCGTGCCAGTGAGTGATATACGTTCCAACTTTCGCGTCCGCTTCTATACAGACACTATAGCTCTCTTGCACTAAAGAAAGAATGCTCTCTTATAACTAACTGCGCACATTATTGACGGACATAACTGCATAGTCGCGAACACCAACTCACTCTTGAGAGAGCAGGGTCCCCATTTTCTCACGACCACATTTCATTTTTTATGTTTTTACAGTGGAGCTGTTAGAAGCTGGGTTCTGGCGGTTTGTGTGCGTAGGCAATAAAGATAGCGCCACCCCAGAGCTAAAAGAGCTTAAGCATAAAGCAAAAGCGTATCGCCGGTTATGCCCGAGCTGCGTCTAATTGCGAGAAGTGTCAAAACGTACTGTGATTTTAAAAAATGTCGTAGTAAAAAAAGTAAAACCGCAATGGGCACTGTTTAGTATGGATTGCGGTGTGACGTCACGGGCTCTAGGCAAACCGCGTAAACTTATCTCAGTTCCCTTGCATCCGCGCAATGGTCACGCGCGGTGAGGGCTGCGGAACAGCGCGCTTACGAAGAACACCGTCGTGAACAGAAGCGGGAATGTGTCCGGCGATGGCCGGCGGCATGTAATACGGACGAAGATCGTGCCGCAAACGCCAAGCGTATGCAGCTTTTGTTGGATTCCCCCTACCGACTCCACTCCCATCGTAATTGTGGGTGATTTCAACATAGACGTGTCTCGGCCAGACGGAAAGTGGTTCGTGGCGTTTCTCTTGGAAAGGTTCGACGTTCAATGTTACACAAACATCAGTGTGCCCACGACGCGTCACCAGTCGTGTATGGAGCTCACATTGTTCAAGAACCTTTCCAGTGTCGCCACGGACTCACTGGTCGTACAACATAGCGATCATAAAGCGATAGTCATCTTGCTGGCCAAATAATAAATAGAAAAAAGCAAACAAAAAAAAAGGTTGAAAGTAAAAAAACACTGAGCATGCAATTCAATCAAACAACAATTAATCGTGAAAAACCGAAACTCATTGTGGTATGTGTCTTTTATTTTGAATCAAGACACTTATCAACATATTTATCACCATATATACAGCTTCGCCGGTCATCCACTAGCGCTCACTCTGTTTTCCGTTCCCTTTCATTACCCCTACCTCCTTCCTTTTTTTGCTCTTTCTGAGCTGCGCTGCAAGCCTAAAAAACTGGTCATCCATCTTCACAGAGTGAAATGGCTCAATTTTTTTCTTTATTTTAAATCTGTTATGCCGTCGAGTTGCCGATCCAACAACCCGCCCGATGATAGCGGCTTCTCGGCTCTGTGCGAACCAATGTTGTAAATACAAAATAATGCAGCATGAATAAATTATAATTTCAGCGTACAGCTTCAGTTCAACGTTGCTCTCCCTTGTCAGAAATGTGGTGAGTTTATCCTACTCGATAGGGAGACGTGGTCGCGAACGCGCAGTATGTATGTACCACCGTTATCTAGTGTACAAGCCTCCCTCCGCTTCGGTGCAAGGAACTCTAGTTTAGATAGCAGTGCTTGGATTTTGTGAGACTGCGGCGGCAAAGATGAACAGCACGCAGAGCAAAATGAAGGGACTGTGACGCAACGCGTGCTCAGAAAAAAGAAAGAAAGAAAGATAGAAAGAAGAATGCAGCACGGTTATGAGACACTTCGTCGACCATCGCTTTCCCCAGCGTTTCTTGCCCATTTTCAGCGTACTATAATGAACGAAAACAGAAGCATATTTTTTCAGCTGAGCTTTTTGCTCTTTGTTACTTCGCTGATAAAGACACTTTTCTTCTCTCTCTCTCTCTCTCTCTCTCTCTAAATTCTTGAGGAATGAGATTACCGAAGCGATGTCGCTTTAGGTGCAAGGCATCTTGCAAATTCGTTTGAGAGTATTAGGCCTCCTTAACTCGGTATCTATGCTATACTTATACCGTTCGCATAACACGATGACAGGAGTAGCTGCTGTGCAAGAATTGGAGGGAGCTTCTGGAATGTAAAAATAGAAACTAACCGGGTAGCGTACAGAAATATTGCGAGAAAATGGCGCCCAGAAGTTAAGCACATTCTTCCACGTAGAGTACCGTTTTTGATCATGCATGAAAGAAAAAGAGAGTCTCCTGAGGTAGAGTCTCCGAGGCTGCCACTCTGCATGGAGGGGAGTGGAAAAAAAAAAGATCAGGAGGGGCACTGGTGCGCGCACTTAACCTGACACACAGCCTCTGAAAACTTGTCATTTGGGCAAGGAGTCGGGGCATGAGTGAATTAAACGGAATTCTGGAGTTTTACGTGCCAAAAATATATGACACGAGTTATGAGGCACGCCGTAATGGGAGAGTGAGTGAGGGAGAAAACTTTATTTTGAATCAGAACGATTCGCGTCCGGCGAGTTAGTGGGATGGGGCACCCGCCGAGGTTTCGGCTGAGAGTTCTTGCTTCTCGGCAGCTTCCTTGGCCCGCTGGACTGCCCAGAGTTGGTCTTCCAGGTTCGAGCTCAGCAGCGCGGCCTGCCATTGCGCGTGGAGGCTGTCGATGGAGGCTTCGCTCACATTGTCCTGTATTAGTTCCTGGCATTTCCATAGCATGTGTTGTAGCGTGGCTCTGGTGCCACACACTTTGCATCTATCTGTTGTGTATATGTCTGGAAAAATAGCGTGCATTAGTATCGGGCTCTTGTATGATTTGGTTTGTAGTTGCCGCCACTGGACACCTTGCGATCTAGTGAGTTGTGGATGGAGTGGTGGATAATTGCATCTTTGCGTCTTTGGTTGGTGATGTCGTTTGAACCTGGTCATTCTGTCTTCCCATTCCCATACTTCGGAGGGCTCTGTCGAGGGGTCTACGTTCACCGCAGCTCGGAAAGTCAGTCCTCGAGCAACGTTGTGTGCCGCCGCGTTAGGGTTGTCTTCTCCCGTTGAGTCGGTGGTGTGGGCTGGTATCCGTAGGATTTGGACGCATTTGTCTTCCCTTGTTGGTTTGCCTTTTCTGAGTGTGTTTAGTGCCTCAGCTGAGATCCAGCCGTTCGCGAAGTTGCGTACTGCCGTCTGGGAATCGCTGATTATATAATATGCGTTGGTTTGTGCTATGGCTAACGCTATAGCCGCTTCCTCCGGGAGACTCCGGATTAATTTTCACCACCCGGGGATCTTTAACGTGCCCCAATGCACGTACACGGGAGTTCTTGCATTGCGCCCCCATCGAAATGCGGCCACCGCGGCCGGGATTCGATCCCGCACCCTCGGGCTTAGTAGCGCGTCGTCAAAGTCACTACGCCACCACGGCGAGTGTCAGGGCAGATTGACAGCTCTGTGAGAATTGTACGTTATAAATTCTAATACCTAACGCGACGTTCTCATGTGGGAACGCTGGTAGGTGGCTTCTACTGCATTTGGCACGCGGAGGAATTGAAAGCGGAAAGACATAAATAAAGAAAAAGATGTCATACTGTAGAAATACAAATTGAACAAAGTGATCATGAAGCTTGCTCTTCAGTTTAGAAGCTTAGTGAGCTGTTGAAGGCATACGCGGGTAGGCATCGTTTTAAGCCGCCGCACGGAACTGTAGTGACAGTGCTTTTGAAGTGCGGCTCTTTGTCTGATTTCAGATCACATCGTGATGGTGCTTAATCTGGTGGCCTTTGTAACGTAAGGAGGGCATACACGAGCGTAAAATGCCCCCGACAGCTAAGGAAATGGATGCCGTTGGCATTCTTAATTATTCCATTTAAACCCATTGTGCAAAAAATAATAATAAAGAAAGAAAAGAAAAAGAAAAACTTCGCGATGATCCTTTTTCAATAAATATCTGACACAAATAATTTATGTTTACTGATTTTATTGTAACGGCGAAAAATGGTTTATAGGGGTGTGCGAATATTCGAAATATTGAATACGCATCAAATAGTCTTTTCTATTGGACTCGTATTTGATTTGAGAATTTATTATTCCAAGCTGTGAAATATTCGTTTCTCTTCAAGTTTAAGGGATAAGAGCACTTATTGTAACCTCGGGGGAGGAAGACAGATGCGAGAGGGGATCGTTACGAATGTTTATGCAGAAGGAGCACAAGCTCTTGAGAAGGCATGATGCAGATTAGTTTTGCTGACTAAGTTCCAGCCATTGCATAAGAATTTCTTGCCTTTAGGCAGCCTGTAGAAATTTTAATCTCGGTTTTAGGCAAAGAAAATTATTATTTTCCAGTCTCACCATGTTTCCATTTCTTTAAAACAATACGTAGTACTGTAGTATTACAATAATATCCATCGAGGAACGCGACACTTTACGTGCGTCTGGTGAGGTGCTGTTCTCTTGTTTCACGCTAGACCAATGAAAGCACTTGTTTGTCATTTGCAAGCACCCCAGTTTAATGGGCGTCCAGTTGCGAATGGTATTACATGCATGTATCAAATGATGTAAACAAGCACTTTTTAGCCAAAGCCGTGCTCCATGCAAACATCGTATTTCTCCTTGTTTAGAAATGAAAAAGAAAAGAAGGTATTCTATTTGATATTCGGAAGTCATGTTTCTCGAATATTTGTATTTGATTCCATTCGGTAAGTTCACTATTCCAACGGCTGTATAGATTTCTATCACCATTCTATTGCTTCTTTCATATTAAGTTTCACGACCATATATCTCAGCGGCAAGAAATTTACCCACACTCTTAGACAAAGAAAAAGAGGTCGGAGTAGTTACTATCCAGTGTCACACCATTTGCTTCCTTAGTATAACTGCAGATGGTAACGATAGAGTTAGTAGCATAACTGACTCAACAAGGTATAGTCACTGGTACTAATGGGTCTCAGCTACCAATTCCGATCGCAGGTCACGTTTGTTATCGTTCTCAAGGAAACAGTCGGCAGCGTAGGTATCCGGGGCATCCTGGCTAGTGGCTTTGCCGCAAGTCCTGAAGTGCAGCGGGGCCGCTTTCATGATGACCGATTGGGCGCACCGAATCGCGAAGGAAATGCTGGCCTCCGTGATGGCATCTATTCCGTACGACTAACGTGCCAACTTTCGCGTCCTTTGTCGTCGTGTTACTTTTTGGCCACAGCTGCGTGCTTGTCTTTCAATCTTTACGAGTGTTTACTATGATAAACATCGGTGCGAAGTTATTAAACGACAGCACAACACGATATGCTGTTCGATGTGGTAGCGTGTGCCTATTAAACTTAGGAACAATGAAAATTGATGTGCAAACTTAGGAAATGATACGCGTTATGTTTTACGCGTTGTAGTCGAGGAAACTAGGAGACAAGGCGTAAAGCTTTCACCTCGTCTCTTTGCTGAGTGTAATGCACATTGCAGGAACGAAGACAACGAATGCATTGAGAAGCGAGTGGTTCCCGCCACTAACGGCGTTTTCCGACGCTGTCAGTATATATATATATATATATATATATATATATATATATATATATATATATATATATATATATATATATATATATATATCATTTTGAGGTTTTTCATGCAAAAAGCACGATGTGATTATGAGGCACGCCGTAGCAGGGAACTATACGAATTAATTTGGACCACCTGGGGTTCTTTAACGCGCGTCTTATGTCCACGGACGTTTTTACATTTTGCCCCCATCGAAATGCGGCCGCCGCGATTTGATCCTGCGCGCTCGGGCCTAGCAGCGCAACACCAAAGCCACCATGCCACCACGGTGGTACTGCTGTCGGTTTTGGGTTGGCAGGCCACTTGTCGGGCTTATTCATAAATCTCAATAGAGACCCTACTTTTATTAGGCTACAACTATTCACCGTCATAATCGTCAGCTTATGAGGGAAACACTTGATGAATGTAATTTATGGAAGAAAAAAGGGCTTTGCGTCAGTCATCAATCGGTGTCACTACGAGAAATAGAATCGGCATTTTTGAACAGAGTTTCAAATAATCAGGCGTGGTTTTGCTTCCTCTTTTCATTTTTTGACGACTGATGGAGTATACACTGTTTGCGAACGTGTTCAGTGGTGGCTACGTGCTTTGTCTTGTACTTTGTTTAAAGTAATTTGGACTGATTAGTTTTGTCATTTCACCGTGTTTTCCTGGCTTAATGTTTTGCCCTCATGTTTCATGTGCTCACACACTGTAGGTTGCGCTCATAAAAGGGATTTGTTTCTTTTTGAAGTTCTCAAGTTGCGGGTTCAGCGCTTGTCCCGTCACTTCTTTCTTTGTTGCTCTTGTCTCTCTTCACGCGGTGTTTCAAAAGCGAACTTTCATTTTTTTACTAAACAACTTATCTCACAAACCTAGATAAGCAGCAGCTGTGCGCGCGTTGCGCATGCGCATTAACGAGCGGTCCGGAGAGGTTGCATTTTGTTTTCTAGCTGCGATGGTACGTATACGATCGCTGCAAAATCTTCAGATTTTGGCTTTGCGGAGCTAACTTTAAGCTTCTTATTACAGTAGCTTCCGTGGCCAGTACTCACACATTTCACAAATATATTCACATAGATCTTCACATTCGCAGTAGTATCTGCCGCCGTTATCCACACTGAAATTATACGTAGCGCCACCTGTGAGAGTAAAAAGAGAACAGCGAGAACCTGCAGTCAGCGTGCGATGTCACAGTGGCTCCCTCTTTGAAGGGCGGCATAAACGACTCCCTGGTATCCCTGGCGCGGGTTTTCTGCCAAAGCCGGCCGGTCTGGCTGTTACCCGGCGACCTTTGCGGCGGCTGCTCGTACTTCGCTGGGGTGTGACCTGGATTCGCCGCCGGGGCCGGAACCGGGCCAGGCCCGGCGTTGACTCGCGCCGGCGGTCCGACAGGGCGAGTAAATGAAATGAAAATAAGAAGGCGGCTGTGGGGGTGGGGGGAGGAGGAGGGCGCGGGGCGAAGCGGTTGTCCCGCAGGCGGCGTGCTCGATTTAGAAAGCAGGTGCCCCGACGCGGGGACAAGGCGGCGCAAAACTTTCTCAAGAAACAACGGCAGCCGCGCGCGCGACTTGGCATTGGCCGATATTTCCTGCGGCCAGCTAGTTTGGGGGTTTTCCTCTCCCCTCTCGCAGTCGCCCCGTCATCTATCTCGTAGTTTGGGGTGCCCTGGTTTACGCGGGAGAGGAAAAAGAAAGCCTTACCGCTCCTGTCGGTTCACCTTTCGTATATATATATTATAAATTTTAATTTTTGGGTTTCCACCTACGCCAGTTTCTAATTGTAGTCTAGCTGCGCTTTGCAGCTAGTCTACGAAAGGGGGAAAGTAGAAGATACGGAAGTAAGCAGGCGGCCTTTCGGAATCGTGAGGATGCTGCCACTTGGTTGCGTGGACTGGCAGTGGCTTTTTGTCGCTTCGTATATCCCGGTCGCGACACCGAGTGAGAGGGCGAGGTCGCGTCTTTAGCCTGGAGAAGCGCCAACGTTAGCGCAGGTGTGCGACGACCAAACGTTGGCTTTTATGCAATGGACGCCTTTGCTCTAGGACGCGCAAGCGGTAATTTCTAAGCTTCGGACGGTGACGCTGCACGTCGATTCTGACCTCCAGCTTGCCGAACACCGCCTGACGAGAGAATGCCTTAGCACTCCTGCCGTAACGTCACGTAGATGAGGCCAGTGGATTAAATTGTGACTTAAAATGAGCCGATGGTGATGCGCACCAGTGCACAAGCAAAAATAGAATGAAAAATGCAGGCCGGACAGCGCCTTACTCACAAATGAAAATTTT
The DNA here is from genome assembly GCF_023375885.2 of Dermacentor andersoni. Lineage (NCBI taxonomy): Eukaryota > Metazoa > Arthropoda > Arachnida > Ixodida > Ixodidae > Dermacentor > Dermacentor andersoni. The sequence goes on from NC_092814.1 coordinate 268,811,973, forward strand.
TGATTGGACGCAAAGACTACATATGTAGTCACGCAATTTCTTGCCCACGCGAAGCAGAGCGCAGAAACAATGGGTTATATCGTCATAACCACCCGTGATAGAATGTAGCTTACAATACAAACAAAATCAAGGCAACTGCTAATTATAAAGCTAGAGAAGTAGAACTTATCAGAGTAGAACTCCTTATCGTGTGAAATGATTCTGGCTTGACTGACGCGCGCTTCCCCCCTTTTCATAATATGAAATGATTCTACGAGCTCACCAGTTGGTTGATCTCAATGTCCGAAAATAATCTGAAGCAGAATTTACAAAGCTTTTTGTTCGCAAGTGCTCTTCGCCACTGGCCGGTTGTCTTCGCTAAATTAATGATATGGCCAACATCACGATTGGCTGGTATATGCAGTTTTTGCGTAAGAACGTTATTCGGGGAATACAGGCCCTGTTTCTTTGAAAACAGGATAGAAATAGCATTTTCCCCAATGGTCGGCAAGATTTGAATACAGCAGAGGCCCCTAACAATGCACGATGTTCCCACTAGCCCTATACTACCCATCTTGTTGCATTAAATTGCAAAAAGAAATAAAAATTCACGATACTGAGCTGGACCACTTCAGATTCGCACCATAAGTACTATTTTACGGTTAGCAGCTTCTGTTGAATTATGCCGCTACACCAGTAGGATTACGTTCTTTATAGTCAAAATTAAGTACTACACTACAAGTACTACAAATTAAGTACTACAAATTAAGTACTGTTCCTGTTGTGTACGCACCCCATATGACGTAATATGATAGTCATTGGGAGTGCAAGAACAATGATTCCATGGCAGCATGTGGATTTACATGCAAATAGCAATGTTATGTAGGGAAAGCAGCAAAATACAATGAAATGTACCGAGTAGCATCGTCTTTCATTTTCAGAAGCAGCACCTTGAATGGCCCGCTCAGAAACGACAGGGTTCTGTCTATCTGTTTTGCAGTGAAAAACTCTTCAAGTCGTAAATGAATGACCCTCCGTGATGGGTCTTTATTTCTGCACTGAAAGCTAGAATCTAGCATGCATAGCGGTCCAAACTCTTAACCCCAGCAGCTCGACTAGTACTGTCATGGTTTTTACCAACTGGAACGTGAAAGGTGGATGCTAACACTGTGATTGCGGTCTTTGGAAAATGCCAAGGAAAGTCACTGATTTTCTTTCACCTGAAGTGAAAAGTTGATCAATAATATGCAGAAATATATCCAGTTCGCTATATTCAGCGACACCCCGCCAAACTGAAGATAATGTTTCTCTAATGCGGCCTGTGAGTCTTATCTGATTCTTCATTGAGAAAGTTCTCAATTGATTTTAAGCTCAGTTCACACAGCAGCGGTGCCCATAAGAATAATTTTATTCGCCTTTCAGAATTTTAAGCACTCGATTGTGGGCTATGCCGAACGCGCAGGTTGTCCTATCGGTTCCTGGAGTAGAAAATAAATAAATAAGAAAAATGCTGACAAACGCTCTTAAGCAACTCACTCTGTCTTACATCCATTAGATATACTATGCCAGTTGCCCTGTGTTTGCAGACGGCTCTACCACACATGTTTCTGCATCAGCAGCAGTCGTGATGTCTACAAGTGATTTTCGCCGAAGCCTCAAGCTCTCTCACAAAACCTCTTCAACATCAGCCGAATTCTCAGCTACCTGTAAGGCGTTACGACTAATCTATGTTGACGTACCGCAGACGGCGGACAATATTTTCACCTCATGTCAGCTCTGCAAGGAGTCGGACATCTATTAAAGAGAGGAGGAAACGAGAAACTCATCGTTACATTGTTCTGTTGTATGTAGAAGCACATGACAAGGGCCACGTCATAGTGCTCACAGTGCCTAGCCATTGTGGGATGTTAGGCAATGAGTCGACAGGTACCGATGCGAAGCTAACGCACACAGACGGCAACTGGGTAACCACTGCCTTCTTCAGACACGGCGTAACGGCACTGCTCTCTTCTGCAATGCGGAGAGCCTACAGTTTGCACTGGGCTAATCCCAAAACTCGACAAGATCGCCTTTTCACGCTAGTCCCAGACATAACATCCAATATTCCACCCAAGGAAGAGCAAGTTTATAGGGCTTTACTACACAGGCTGAGGCTCGGAGTAGCGTTCACACGACCTTATCTTCATAAGATATGCCTACAAAATGACCCCAATTGTCAGGAGTACGACACTCCAGAGATCATATCACACAAATTCTGAGACTTCCCTGGTTGCCACACAGCACGACAGACAACGCCACGTTCTCTAGTTTACACAAAAGACCCCTTTCGGAGCAGATCCTATAGGACCATGGAACAGCACTCAAAGTGCGCTTTCGAACTAGAGCGCTCTTGAAATTTCTAACAGAGAGAGGCTCCACCTTAAGCCTCTGGGCCTACAGGACAGACGCCTGCGCATTGTGACGTGGGTGAGGTGTGTGCACATAATACATATGCATATTGCACGTGTACATAGTTCACTGACCACTATCGTCATTATCGGCACTCCCTCTCTCTCCTTCCACTTATTTATTTTCCCTACGTAGAGTAGCATACCAGAGACAGAGCTCCTCCGGCCGACCACTCTGGTTTTCTCACGTGAAAATGTTCTCCTTCTCTCTCAGCATCTGGGTTCTTTAGTCTGACGCGCTGGCTGGAAAGACATCGAGGGAGACCTGGGCACGTTGTAGGAACGGCCGCGCGGCGTTCGACGCCCCGCAGCCGTTCGACCCTGCTGCCACGATACGCCTCTGTATAGTGTCACCGGTGTGAGTAACCTTTCGAAAGATGTTATTTTTCCTGGAATGAATATAGCGTAACAAGAAAAGACACGATGGCTGCTAGCAAAGGATATTTCCCCTGCCGACTGCTTGTGATACAAGCTATAAACTCGTATTTCTTAAACAAGTCTGTTAAGGAAGTGTATACATTTAGGCTCGTTACTGGCCACACTGTGTGGAAGTCTTTGGCGCCGTGAATAAGAAAAATGAGCATCGAAAACAGGCTTAAACACACACCCTCGAGTGTGGAGTCACAATCAGGCCTTTTCATGAACGGCACGTATCAAGACCTTTCCAGGACGCACGCTCTTGAGCCTGAATGCACAGTTTCCGCAAAATTGCGGCACACAACGCTTGTTCAGCGAGTCGCCGTCGGCCTTGCGTTTTTGCCGCACCAGCCACGAGCACACGGCAGCGAACGCACCGCTCGTATAAAGAGCGACCCCTATATGTCCCTGCGCCCACGAATACAGCAAAGGCGCAACTTGCCAGGTAAGCGTCTCAAATTAAACTCGGAACTAAAGTGACGAGAATCGCACGCAATGCGTCTCGCACGTCTCACCGCGCACGTGAAGCGTCCGTCTCCCGTACATGCGTAATCACTCGCTAATGCGGCGTTGATAGTGTCGCTGCTTACTGATCTTTCAGGAAGCCCGGGACACGGCCTTCTCTCGAGGACCTATGGCCGCAGTGATGGAACCTCATTGTGATCTCGAAATCGTGACTTGGACTTGGAGCGCTAACTTGAGGTGTTTGAGCGTGCTCAAGTGTTTCTTGCTAAACTGCTTGACACACGCTCCGCACCACAGGAAACCCGCGCGCATTACACACAACTCTTTGTTGCTTTCTGGCAAATAGAAACTGTAACAAGAGAGAGAGAGAGAAACGAAGAGGGAAAGGTAGGGAGGTTAACCAAGGACGTGCCCGGTTGACTACCCTACACTTGGGGAGGGAGAAAGGGGAATAATAGAAAGGAGAGAAAAGACAAATAATAGTCAGTCATTTACAGTCAGTCGCAGCTGCGTTCACAGGCGTTCATACAATAGTTGCATGGTACCATGCCACATTCGGAGATATGAATTGAACATGCAAGATGGGCGTAAGTAGCTTACAGAAATGTCAATACAGAAATGTCGCCAGCGACGTGGGATAGCGAACGTCTAGAGGACATACCGCTAAACGTCCACTTGGGGACATTTAATATAGATCCGGCAGATGTCCTTGCTCCTAATCGGACCCATTAACCTCGACAGGATATACGCAAGACTAGCTAGCCGTCTTTACTAGTAGAAAAATGAAACAAAAGGAACTTGCCCTAGGCTGCGACTTTTTTCACGTTATTACTATAAGCGTAGACCGAAAGCGCGAAGGTTAGATATTTTATTAAAAAAGGTTCAATTAACTACCCACTGTGACAAATATACCCCACGCACAGCGTTTCCACCAAGGAGGCTAATTTATGTGTGTTCAGCAAGTACGTTGGAGCTAACGTGCTCGGACGAGTGGCAAAAGACAAGGTTGAAGGTGGCAATTTAGAAGAGCACTACATTGGCTTCGCGGTGGTTACTACAACCCGGCATCGGTAAGCTGCAAGGGTTGCAAGAATCACGCGTGACGCACGCAGGTTTTACGCGAGGGCCTGAATAATTTGACCTGCGGTAAATTTTCTAAAGCAACAACCAACAGCAGTGTTTATCCATGGCCACATAGTTGTTTTCGAAAATGCGCAAGAACGGAGCTTGTGAGCGTTTTATTTGTTTTGGTTTCTTTGAATCAAACAATCAATGTGTTTACTTTGTTTCGCGACTTGGCAGCGTTGTGTTGGCAATGACAGATGCTAATGCAGTCGGCGCTTATCTATTTTGGAGCGCTGAGGTTCGTTGAACGTCAGGGATGATGATGAGTGCTTCCGGTGCATTTTACAGCAGGCGAGCTACGTTTGTCATGATGTTGAGCTTTTGGACAACAATAACTTTAAGCCACTTTCTTTCTATGTTTCATATATGCTGTCATTTCGAAGGGTTTCTGAATGGTATGGATAAGGAGAGAGTCAAGAGGAGCAACTTGTTAATGTAGCTATCATTGAGACATTTATTTTATTTTATTTATTGATTTCGTGATACTGTCAATCCCATCAGGGATTTTTACAGGAGTGGGTTAGAAGGGTCTGTAGACATTGTGGTACAGGCATTTACATAAGTATACAAAAGGGTACCTAGAAAGTGTTAATGATAATGGACCTATGTTAACTGCATTGAGGTTGGCAAAAAAATAACGCACAATCAACTTATTCAAATTAAATATGATCTTCTTCAAAATAAGAAAGGGACAAGCATATGAGATATAAAATGGATAACATCATCCACAATTTCACATCACAGATTTCCAATATACCTGGTAAGTAAAACAATGATAAACACAATAATGATAACATCACTTACTTGTTGCTGACAGTACAGTTTGGGCAGCAAGTTCAACAAATTTGGCAACAGTCGGCTGAGCGACTACCGTCTGGGCTAAAGCATTCCAGTCACGAACAGCTCGCGGGAAGAACAAAAAACTAAATGTAGTGTTAGCGCAAAAATATTATTGGAGTGTAAGGTGATGCTTATGACGGGTTTCTCTGGATGTGTTATAGAAATAGTAGGAGTTAGAATCCACGTTAACCTTATTATGCAGCAAGAGCTATAAAAAATTGAGTCGGTACAGCATCGCACGACTGCTTAGTGTATGAAGACCGATCTCGGCATCTGTGTAGGCGAGTTGGTGCACCTATATCTGTTACAGATAAAACGAGGGGCTTTTCGCTGTACTGCTTCAAGAGTAGCTATTTGATTTCGGGCAAAGGGAAACGACGCCACGTTCGCATATTCTAAGATAGGACGTATGATCGTCCCATAGGCCAAGAGCTTGGCTTACTTCGTGGAGTATCGCAGGGCCCGCTTTAATAGCATTAGCTTTCTCATCGCTTTGCTTGCCGCGTGCTCTACATAAGTAGACCATCCTAAAGCTGATGATATGGCGACGCCCAAGCACTTACACTGAGTGACAGTGTTAAGTATGGTGCTATCACAACCGTATGTAAAGATATATAAGTTTGGATTTCTTTTTTGTTACTGACATTGAAATTGTTTCATCAAAGTTGACGGCCATTTGCCATTTTTCACACCATTGGGCTATCAAAGCAAAATCCTTGTGAAGACTAATTTGATCTTCTCGATTTAGTACTCCTCTATACAGGACGCAGTCGTCTGCAAATAACCTAATCTTGGATTAAACCTACTAGTCATGTCGTTTATGAGTAAAAGGGATAGGATAGGGACCGAAACGGCACCCTGGGCTACCCCTAGAAAATACTGGCACAAATTCGGAAGTGTGGGCGCCTAACTGAACAAACTGGCGGCGGTCAGATAAATAATAGCTAATCCAAGAAAAAATTGGCCCATCTCCTAGTATATGTTTGAGCTTTAGACGTAATTTAGTATAGCAGACAGGATCAAATGCCTTTGCGAAGTCTAGGTAAATTACATCTATTTGTTTTTGGTCGTTAATTGCTATAGCGAAATCGTGTAGGATCTCAACAAGTTGGGTAACGGTAGACAGACCAGTCCTGAAGCCATGTTGGTAGGGATGGAGGACCTTATTTGCCTCAACGAACTCTGTAACGCATTTTAATATAATATGTTCAAACATACGCCTATTTAGGAGGCGTTGGCTGGATCGAGGACCTGATACACTTTCTGTAGCATTTGTAGCATTTTTGTAGCACTTTTTGTAGCTGCCGGAGCAATCGATCATCAGGCGTGTTTGTGTCCTACGTATTCTACAGCATGCCTCCGCTATCTAACGCGCGCTCGTCGTGCCTGGGCACGCTGAACATCTCCAGGCGCAAACACTGCGCATGGGCCTTGGCTTGCCACGCGTGACCACACCCAAGGGCACGATAGCGGAAACACGTATCTGCTCTGTCGACGTATGCAGGTCCTGTGAACCTGTGTGAATCCATCTTCGCCTGCTGACCAGACACTCACACCACCCTTTGTCGTTGCTTCCAAGAACCAACCCGAAGTGCGAGTTATCAAACGCAGTTGCATGTCATGTGAGAATTATACCCGCAAGCTTCCAGGCCACCGATATCCCCGAAACACTTCCCTGGACCGATATCATTAATGAGGCTTGAAATACCTGTAATTATGAAGGGGCTCCACGTTTCTTGCTTTGGCCTGAAACAGCTCACCGTGTCCCATATATTTTCTGTATACAGTTTGTCCCACGTAACTTGTGCCAAAATTTAAAAGTATGTGAGCGGCACGTAGCTGGACAACACCAAGGTAATTTTGTTTGCCGTCACTTGGAGCAAGTCAGAATATTTTTGTATTTCCCATAATTACATAATTAGTTACTATTAATTACTTAACTTCACAAACATTATAATCAGCGCGAAATTGTCAATAAGAAAATTGTAGGCCCTCATGAAAAATTTCCGATCCATCATTCTGTTGCTATATAAGGTAAAGAAAACATAAAAGTTGTTTCCGAGCGTAAAAGAAAGCCCGCAAAAGAGGAAAAATTGCCGCGTGATAAGTCGCGTGGCACTGTTAGCGTGCTTTCGCGGACTTTCAGGCGTGGAAAACGTCTTTGTTTAGCATGTATTGAGCAAGAGAAAGGCGCACCATCTGCCGCGATGGCTGAGTCTGCAAACCCTCAGCTTACCATTACCATTACCCGGTGTGTTCGATTGGACCACAAATTGACATCTACGGCTGCAGAACTGGCTGTCCGTTTTATCACAGCACAGACACCCCTGAAGTAGACCGTGTTCTTTGATACCAAATCAGCGTTGCAGGCGCTGGAGGGCTTTTTGAAGGGACGACCCTATTTTACCCTCGTAGCTTGATATCGCAGAGCTTTTTGGCAGTGCTCAGCAAAGCGGCCACATCACTTTTGTATGGGTGCTTGCCACTGTGGCGTAGTCGGCAATAAACTCACTGACATTGAGGCAATATCGGCATCCTCTGCTTCTGTAGAAGTGCGAATTGCCTCTCGCGACCTGACACTTTTTTTTTATTGCCACTTGGATCTTCACATTACAGAAAACTTCGCAAAGCTTGTTTGGTCCCATAGCCAGCTGGCTAGTAACGGGGCCAATTGTTCGACGTACCTATGAAATTCGGCAAGCGGTTACTACAGTGACAACAGGAAAACAAAACTGAATACAAATATTAGCAAACACATGATTCAATTATGCAGCGGATAACAGAAAACTAGTTGACCATTTGTCCAATTATAACACTTATCCACTGAACATGAAACGCTTCATGGCCGCGGAAAAATAGTGTGCTGCTTTCAGATCAGTCGGTATGGCATTCGAAATGAGGGCTCCGTGACACTACTCACTGATCGAGACCCTCACGAAGGACCTCAATGGTATCCAGGGCTCACGCTGACAACACCCATAGGCGCTTGCATCTAATCGATTCGGATGAGAAATTCCGTATGCAACCGTAGGTTGCGCAGAGCCAGCCGTATTTGTTACGCAGGATTTGGCTGGGCGTTGTTTTCACCAGCAGCTGCGCACACCTCATCGGCCGGTCGAATAACCCCGATTGCAAACACCGCCGGACGCTTGAAACGCTGGGACACATATTATGTGATTGCCCAGCAAATATGCTAGAGGCCCGCCACGGTTGCTTAGTGGCTATGGTGTTTGGCTGCTAAGCACGAGGTAGTGGGATCGAATCCCGGCCACGGCGGCCATACTTCGATGGGGGAGAAATGCGAAAACACCCGTGTACTTAGATTTAGGTGCACGTTAACGAATCCCAGCTGGCCGAAATTTCCAGAGTCTCCCACTACGGGGTGCCTTATAATCAGAAAGTGGTTTTGGCACGTAAAACCTCATAATTTAATATATGCCAGAGAGACGGACGCTAGACAGTCTCCTAGCCAGCGCGAGCTGGCAACCACTGTCGCAGGGCGCTATTCTCGGCCTATAGTCTGATACTGCAGCTGCAAAGCCGACAACGAAAACATTGTCGGAGTTCCTGCGGGACACATGTGGAGCTAGACGAGCTGCTTTAGTAGAGCATTTTCATCCCACAAGGGTCTAACTGCAGGAGTATGCATCCAGTGTGAAAATCTTGAAGGGTACGTGTTGAATCGCTGGTCGGAACAAGAGAAACGGGATGATGAACGGCAACAGTTAGTCTCCATGCACGCCGCTGTTTTCCCACGTGTCGTCGAGTGAAGTGGCGGAAACGGTGCGGCCTCTGTAAATCCAGAAAACGTAAATATTTTCAAGTTTATGCCTTTTTTATTGAACTATATACAGGGCAGCACTTTACCCCCTCTTGTGAAAATTCCTCGTGGAATGCAAGTTGGGGAATATGACGAGCCAAGCACTCCATGTGCACAATGAAATAAATGAGCGATACCAATTAAATGTGCAAGTCATTGGTCCGCTGGCAAACGTTCTTGGTCAGAGGCTTCCAAGTTGCTTCGGTTCTAAGGAGATCACAAGCGTAACTGAAGCAATTTGTAATGGAAGCAGGGCACGCAAGACGTCAGTTTGTCTTCTCTGTATCCCCGCGTGCCACGTTTCCGCTAACGCAATGTGTCTCAGGTTTAATAATTCGAAGAGCAAGCGGGCACCTTTCTTGCAGTCGAATATGGTTGCATGCAACGCCAGACTCTTTCGGCTTAGCATAAGCAAAGTGACGCGTCGATATTGCATTGCCGCACCTGCGCTGAGATGGTTAGAATGCTCCTGCACTGTAGTCTGCCACCTCTTCTTTCTCCTTTTCTTCCCTTTAGCCCTTTCCCCAGCACAGGGTAGCCAGCCGGCACTTACACTGGCTAACCTCCTTGTCTTTCATTCCATTCTCTCTCTCTCGCTCGCTCGCTCGCTCGCTCGCTCTCAACCAAGCTGCTATGGTGTACAGCGTGAGCTTCAAATAAATGTTGCAAATACGCGCTGCAGTACTTGCAGACGGAGTCGTGAGCAGTGCGACACTTGCAGTACATGCACGATACAAGCGACTAAGAACACATTGAAAACTGCAGCACGACTGAATATGGACAGATTGCGCCCCTGTCATGAATTAGCTTTACAGTGTATTTGTTCAAATTATCCGGCCGAATGAGGGTTGCTATTTCCATACTGTGAGATAGGATACTCCAAAATAGCGTACATCTTTTTCCATTGAATATTGTAATCAAGGAAAAAAATATCTGCTGGCCGCAGTGTAGTGGTTAAAGTATCCGGTTCGCGAATGCGAAGACACGAGTTGGAATCATATTCTGGTGGTGATTGTTTTTTCAGTCGAATAGTTTGTTTATTACCGTATAAGTGGCCATTGTTAAGTTCTCCTTTGGTGAGCATCGGGGAGTGAACGTTGCTGCCTTGAGAAGCATCAGAAAAGCGCAACTGTTAGTCCTCGAAGGAATAAACACATGGGGAGTATCAGTTCAGCCCCTTGCAGTTACGCTCCAAAAGGACGAATGATTGTCACTTACTCTCCAAAAGGTTAGACTAACCTTTATAACCCATGTACTCCCTATTTTCTTATACTGTAATCGTGACACAGCTTTCCAGGGGTATATATACATCAATTATTGTCTATGTATTCATATGAACAAGCATTCACGACCGTGCGATGAGTTCATGGTGTCCGTACATATGTATCTTACGTGCATAGGTGTACACTAACAAATAAAAACAACAACACAGAAGTGATACCTTACCGCAATGAAGCCTTTATGCATGAAAAAAGTAATATCTTTCTTATCGAGACCTCGGTTTGTTTTAATTCGACTCAGCGAAGCGAAGCAATTTTACAAAATATGTAAGGATAAACCGCGCTAAATATTATCTTTTCACAGCAATACCGTGGTAGATATAGTTTATCTGAAAACAAATGAGTGCCTGTGAATACAGATACATTACAAATATTAAGAAACATCGCCTCAAGCTCGCAAACGAGGTGGCACGCAATAGTAGGCGCAAAAATGGGATAACGGTGAACGTGTGGTAAATGAAACAAATCTCTTGAATTTCATAGAACGTCAACATTATTCAATTTGCCGAATTTCTGTAGCCTGCGTAGTTTCCTTTGTGGGAGGTTTCGTAAATAATTCTGCACACTTCGTTTTTGGGCTTCTCTGGGGCACCCTGTCTACAACACATACAAATGGGTGGCGAATTCTCGCGTGCATTCTTTGTGCTCCATATATATAATGCAAGGACACTGAGGACGCAAGCAGGGCTCCATATTTTATTCTACGGTTATTTTTTTTTTTTTCTGCATATGCCTCGGTCGCATTTCCACCGCCGGCTCATCCGCTCGAGAGACATCGTCCGCCACTGGTTCGCGAAAAAGAGGGGAGACGTGTGACGGAAAACACATTGCCGCGTCTCCTTCCTGGCAACGAATGCACGGCAGCCTACGCCTGACGTGGCGTCAGACTAGCAGTCTCCAGTTCCCAAGCGTACACAAACTGCCCCCTCCCCCACCCCCACACACAGAGACACGCACAGACACACACACGCGCGCACGCACATACTTCCAAGCGTTTGCCATATACGAATCATGGCGACGCCATTGCCACTCCGTAGCAGAGAGGGTGTTTGTGACTGCCGAAAGAGCGTGCTGCGTTTGGAAGTGTGTCTCGGCGGAGCCGCTGTCACTGGTCGCGAAATGTGCTGCTTCAGACGACCGTCCGTGCGGACCAAGCGCATCGCTCCCGAAAAGCGTCGAAAGCTTAGTAGACTTTTCGAGTGGCGACGACGGAGGCGGCAGCAGCAGTGATGCCTCGTGCTGACGACAGCAGGTTTGTAAGACTGTGTTTCATACCTTTTTCAAGCTTGAAGCAGCTCCTGCGTGTTCGTATTACTCGCGTTGGCTTTAACCGGCTTTCAGGTGAATCCGTCGGGAGATGGATGCCCAAGAGCACCGCTTCTGTACAACAGGATGGCAAAAAAAAAAAGAAAAAAAAAGAAGAAAAACTCGACCAATACTTATAGATGTGCCCCTCAGGACCATCATGAGAAAGAAGTTGAAGAGGAGGAGGTGGTAGGAAAGGGAAGCTAGAAGGGGAGGAGGCTTGTGAATAATTGCACTTGAGCATGTCGAACTTCCGACTGCATTAATTTTGTATGAAATTCTTGTAGCTTACACTTACACTTGATTTTGTTCTTTGCGTATTTATTCTCCTCGCAAATTCAATCCTTACTTTTTGTGCTTCACTTCTCAAACTTCACCTACTTGACAAATACTGTCGCAATCAAAATTATACACATGGGGATGCGGGTCGAATTACAGCTGTGAATAAGAAACTCGTTTTCATAGTTCTCTGGCCATTATACATGACGTCAAACTCGGCTGATCTGCAATTTCGCGAGAAAATGTTATTACACGTCGAAAGAAAGAAAGAGAGAAAGAAAAAAGAAAGAAAGAAAGAAAGACAGAAAGAAAGAAAGAAAGAAAGAAAGAAAGAAAAGCACTAAGCCTGTGGCTGCCCGCTTATTACAAATGTTTTTGTTTCGTCTCTCATTGAGACTTTAGGGCCTTGAGGTCCCCAAGTGACCTGACTGACGTGATTTTATATTTAGTGCTTTTTTCTCTATGGTGCTTCTACATGTCTTCTTGTTCTTAGTTTCTTGCGCCGTTATGTTATTTGAGCGCCTATCATAAAATACACTATTTTATGGTGACTGAAAGTGCAGTTCATCTCTGAATCTTAACTGGTACATGAACTCTGGTTCACAGATATCACGACATATGAACTGAATAGCGCCGAACAACCGGAGTCGGGAAATGTATAGCTCATCCATCTCTTGCACTCTCTTGCAGTGAGCAAAAGAGCAATGTCGGCTGCTCATGAGTCTGAGGGCTTGCAAGTCCAAGAGCAATGATTGTTGCCCCCTACGATTGCCCTCCACCACACATTTCTCACCGCGGTTAAGGCTTCTGTCACTATGAAGCTGACCAGTGCAACTCGCATATCGTGTCCTTAACTCCTTCGTGACCACGCCTTTTCTAATCGGTCACCGGTGGTCGAATATTTGAAACGTTGAAGCCTGTTCTCAGATACATAACGCTGTACGGTACGCAGCCCAGTGAAAGGGAGGGCTTCATAATAGGTTTCGGTTTTGTTTCTGGGGTAAAACGGTGATTTTTGACGCAACTTCCGGTAGACTGTGCCGTGCGCGTTGTGGTAAAAAATTTGCGTCGCCTTTGCTCTTCGCAATGTAAGAAAAAAAAAAAGAAAGAAAGAAACGCACAGCTCGTGGTTATGGCGCATAAGCATACGCTTTTTGTGATCAGAGCATGAGCAGTAAGTCAGAGGGCGACATTACATCATTAGATTTGCGATATCACAGCACTGAAGTCTGTTAAGTTTAAGGCAAAGTCGGCAGTTGTTCGCCAGTAAGTCCGGGTTTTGAATATGAGCGAGGGTTTGCCCTCTAGTGCACTCGAGGTGGTCTGTCGCACGTACTATATGCAGTACTAGGCATTCTCATAATGTTTATAGCAGTTTAGGTTTTATTGTTTCTGAGCCGAGTTATTCGAAATTGAGCTCTTCCCGGAGCTGCCGAGGTTTGAGAGTAAAGAACCCAAATACCTTCATTCTCCAAAAATAAATACGAGAGCTTCAACACCACACCAAGAAGAGGTTCAAGATGCGCTACCTCCAGTGAAAAGTCGAACAAAAGACGAAAGTTTGCTGCCAGAAATGCTGTCTACCTTTGCCTCACGAAGCCAATGAACCGCTTGATCGCAAGGCATGGAGACCGGAAACGATGACCTTTTTAGGTTTGGTGTCCAAACGAACCGTTTTGTGCGGAATATTGCTTTATAGAAAATTGTGCCCTGCAGCATCAATCTGTGAGGCATATATCTTGAAGGTCCCCTATCTTTATTTCTTTATTTATGTATTGTTTTTTCATGTCATGTATTCATCATGTCGCCTTCGCGAATTGTCTTTTATTTACTTTATTTATTACAGCAAACTATGCATTTGGAAGCAACAATTAGTCTTCTAGAACTTATAATGCTGGACTACATGCTAAAGCGTAGTTGGTGGCGGCGAAAATTGTTTTTTCCTGAGACTCAAGAAAATGCTCTTTCTTTTCTTGCGTTAACGACAGAGTTAAGATGGAAGCAACACGCTGCTCGTCCACTGTCGCGTTCCCACTCTGAATGCACGTACTATCACCGATGCATTCCTTTTAATATTTTGAAATCCAGGGAACCCCTGGACAAGAGTAACGAATATCCTTACCTCAACCGTAGAAAAAATATAAATTAAATTATGGAGTTTTACGTGCCAAAACCACGACTTGATTATGAGGCACGCCGTAGGGGGGGAATCTGGAAATTTGGACCACCTGGGGTTCTTTAGCGTGCACCTAAATCTAAGTGCACGGGTGTTTTCGCATCTCGCCCCCATCGAAATGCGGTCGCGCCGTGGCCGGGATTCGATCCCGCGACCTCGTGCTTAGCAACCCAATACCATAGCCACTAAGCAACCACGGCGGGTGCAACCATAGAAAAGCTGGCAATTGTTTCGCTATAAGGATACTACTCAAGCCACATGTCTATGCCGTAAACAAGTGTGCGTGCGTGCCTGCGTGTGTGTGTGTGTGTGTGTCTGTGCGTGTGTGTGCGGGGGGTGGGGAGAAGTAGAGAATAAACGCCAACCGCTGCAATGCGCAATCCACGTGGAAAAGTTGTGGAAGCGAGTTCCGTTACGTTTGCACATGTTTGTACATTACAGAGCCTTGGCTGAGCGTTTCTACGGTTCACTTCTGTGAAAGTCCACGTTCAAAGCTTGAGCTAAGTGCTGGCTAGAATTAACTGGGTTTTACAACAAATTCATTAGGATAGCGCGGTTGGCTCGACTGCCAAATTAGAGGCACGCCGGTGGACGCTCGGGGTTTCGTTTTAATGGCCAGTGGTCCCCGCAATCCCGGCTTTGAACTAATTGCGCGCGCAGTTGCCTTGCGGATTAAGGAACGGGCAGAGCGAGGCTTAAAAGCCCTCTGCGGAAATGCGCTTTATGTTACTACCTCAACTTCCCACTCATCGCGAAGTCGACGAATGCTTTCGCGGGCGGCCTCCTTGGGCGTTTGGCTTCAGCACTTTTCGCTGTCCGCGCCGCGTCATACTCGGGCGACAGAACTTTTCTTGCCAGCGTCATTATATTGCAGACACGAACGTTACCCGCATCCGTCTTCGGCAAAAGTGTAGAATAGAATAACTTTATTTCCATCTACTTGATGGAGGAGGCTGCAAGTAAAAGCTGCTCCAGTAGAGGCAGCTTGACGAGGCCTGCAGCCCCCCCCCCCTACAGAATATTCGGCAACAACATACATGCAAACAAATATGCATTATACATATATATACCCTCATGAACCCACATACTCGCACATACACCATGCACACACATACCCATATACATACAGAGCCACTGGTGACCAGATCAAAAATACTTAGGGTAGCTTGTGTGGTTCTCGTGGTGAATACAAACGAAATAAAAAGACGCCGCTGAACATTATATATATATATATATATATATATATATATATATATATATATACTATATATATATTATATTATATATATATATATTATATTATATATATATATATATTATATATATATTTATATTTATATATATATATATATATATATATATATATATATATATATATATGTATATATATATAATATTATATTATATATATATTATATATATATATAATATATATATATATATATATATATATATGTATATATATATAATATAATATAAATATATATATATATAAAAAGACGCCGCTGAACATTATATATATATATATATATATATATATATATATATATATATATATATATATATATATATATATATATACATACAGAAGCATATATACACACTTTATGTACAGACTAACCGAGAGGATGTACACTTAACCAGTAATTTAAAAATCCTGCACATACAAGTCTCTTAGTTGTTGGGCCGTTATTTGCGTGACATCAACGCCTAGATTACTATATTTATTTAGAAGCATTGACATTGTGTAAAGCAGCTTTTCCCTTAAATAATTTGTTCTGGGTGTCACCACCCGCCATATCTCTTTATGACGGGTAACATAAAATTTGTCATTGAGTTCAAGGCTACAAAGTTCTCGTAGAAAGGAGCAGTTCAGTTTTACTTCCCAGCTAAATGCAGTTGTTAACTTGTACTGGTATAACTTTAACACAGAAATTATGTTGGCTTCCTGAAATAAATTTATAGTATGGGAGTTGTAGGGGACATTAAAGAGCAGCCGAATAAACTTCTTTTGCAAGACAAGTAATTTATACAAATTAACAAAAGTAGTTGTACCCCATATCAATAAGCAATAATAGAGGTATGAATAAAAAAGCGAGTTATAAATGAGAAATTTAACTTTAAACGGCAACAGTGATTTATATTTCCACGTTATGCCAATGACCCTAGATAACTGGATTGTGACTGCGTCAATATGTTCGTCCCAAAGCCTATTACTCGAAAACGTTACGCCGAGAGTTCTCATACTAGTAACCATTTCTATCGTTTTCTCCCCGTACATAATGTTAATATTTGAATTCACTGGTTTATCTTTAGGCCTAAAGAACACAGCTTTGGTTTTTTTGTATTTATTTCTAATTGGTTCATTATTGACCAGTCCCTGACCTTAGAGAGCATGAGGTTCGTTTCATACTCTATATCTGTACAGTTTGTTCCTGAAACAAATATACTGACGTCTTCAGCATACAGGACATATTTCGAGTTTAGGTAAATATTCGTTACATCATTGATATAGGCGTTAAAAAGAAGGGGCCCCAAAATACTTTCCGGCGGAACTCCTTTTGAAATAGGCTTCATACTTGAGCAATGCATATCTATCTGAACAAATTGCCGTCTGCTTGCTATATATATATATATATATATATATATATATATATATATATATAAAATTTAATTAGTGCAAAACAATGGCCTCGAATGCCATAGCTATCACGTTTTTCAATCAATGTTAAATGGTGAATATTATCGAATGCTTTGCTAAAATTCACATAGACGCCAAGCACAAGTGTTCTTTCTTCGAACTGGGATAAAATGAATTCCTTTTGTTCCAACAGTGCATATTCGGTGGATTTAAGCTTTCTGAAGCCGAACTGGGCAGATGATATTATATTGTTCTTCTCGAAAAAATGATTAAATTGGCGATGTAAGATTTTTTCCAAGCCCTTAGAAAAGACAGGCAATATGGATATAGGCCTATAATTTTGCATATCATTTCTGTCTCCCTTTTTAAATAAAACACACACTTTAGCGATTTGCATTCTTTTCGAAAAAGTTGCGCTGGACAAACATAAATTAATAATATATGTAAGATACGGTGTGACAATATCTAACACGTGCTTTACCGGTCTAATTTGCATGCCTTCAATATCACACGAGGAACTATTTCGCAGTGACATGAAAGCAGAGAAAACTTCATGTTCAGAGATAGGCTCAAGAAATAATGAAAAGGGGCTAGCAACAGGCTTCATCTTAAACAATGTGCCAGGTGAACTGTTTTGATTGTTCCTAACAAAGTGATCATTAAACATAGAGGCGAGAGAGATGCCAGATATCTCATTGCCATTTATGTTCAACTTTTCTATACGAGAATATGATTTATTACGATTTAGGACAGTATTTAACCTTTTCCATAAGAAATCAGGTTTTCGTGTAGAGCACTCAAGTTCAGACTGAATGTGTCGCATTCTACTTAGTTTTATTTCCTTATTCAGTTTATTACAATAAATTTTGAATTGTTTCAGTGTATCTGGGTCCTTATTTTTAATAAATTTATGATACAATCAGTTTTTGCGATGTATCTTTGCAAGCAGTTCAGGCGTTATTCAAAGTTTACGAATTCTTTTTTCGGGACAGTGGTACTTGTACACTCCAGAAGTTATATCTATTAACTTTGTATATTTCTCTTCAGCGTTGGTGAGTTGACCGATAACTTCCAGGTCACAGGTTAACATCTGAGTTCCAAAAGCCTCAAGGTTGGCTGCTGTAATTTGCTGACAAGTGAAGCATCTCACATCCCTCTTGTCTCGAAAACTATGTTTAGGTATCATGATAAATATTGGACAGTGGTCGCTTATGTCGTATGATAGCACACCGGCGGTTATGCTTTGGTTTTGCGTATTTGTTATGAATAAGTCGAGTAAACTTTCACTGCTGTCTGTAATTCGGTTTGGCGAAGCAATCAGATTTTCAAAACCATTTGACGTTATTATAGTGATCATTGCTTTCTGGTATGTGGAATTTACAGACACATCTATGTTAAAATCACCACCAGATATCAAGAACAAGTTATTCTCGGAAACAAAACGCAGAAACTGCTCATAGATACACAAAAAAAAAAAAAAAAAAAAACTAGGAAGGCTCCCATTTGGGGGCCTATGACAAACAGAGAACACGTATTTGCCAGCACGTGCCGTAAGTATGTCGAAGTCGTCACATACACTACAGAACGATGGAAGCAATTCGCAATTTATTGCATCTTTCAATAGCAATATAACACCGCCCCCTCGATGATTTGGACGATTTAAAAAATAACAGTGATAAGGAGCCAAGCTAAGTTCGTCGCGGTCATCTTTTAACCACGTCTCCGTGACCATGATGGCCTCGAACAAAAAGGAAAAACTAGAGATGAAATCTACGATATCTGTTAGTTTAGTGCGAGCGCGCATTCAAGTGAAGGCATTTCAAGGAATTGTTATGTTCGGTTACACCAGCTGCATCTAATTATTGCGGAATAAAATATATATGCTGTGTCATACTGGACTTTTAACAAAACAATGTGCAATTATGAAAGTACAAACTAAACGGGAAGGTCGTGTGCATTTCGTATCACAAGTGCTCGGTCGCCATCCGCCCGCCTCAGAAATACCTTGCCATTTCGGTGCCACGCGTAACGGTACCCTTTCTTTTCGCCCACTCTTTCACCATACCTAGTAAGTGCCTGTTGTGACTGGTCAGGTTTTCGAGTACGAAGACACTGGAGTTACTTTCCTTCAATTTATGTCTCTTCTCAAACCACTGATCTCGTGCCATTTGCCTTGTGAACCTAACCATCACACCGGGGATCTTGCCAGGTCTTGCTGGAAGGCGATGTATGGCACTAACGTCTAGCTCCGTGAGTTCGGGAACCTCCATCATGTCAGCAGCACTGTTCACTTTTTTTAGAAGATTTTCTTGCTCAGAGGCAGGAATTCCATGAAATTCTAAGTTTTGCCTTCGATTTCTCCATTCCAGTTCATGTAGCTCCAGTTGCACTTGAACCGTCTCACCAGCCGTGTCTTTAGATTTTTGTTCTAGCATGTCCTCTTTTCTGAATTTCCTTTGTTTCCCACTCTTGTGTGGCCACCCGTTCAAGAACTTCGTCGTATTTCTCTGACATCATTTGAACTGATTCTTCAATTTTAGACACTGTTTCTTTAAGGGGTATGAGTTCGTCCAGCTTTCGGTTAATGCTAAGCAACAGTGATCTAATGTCCGTAATCTCATCGGCACTGGCTGCAACTTTCTGGCCTTCTTTCGCGTTCTTCGAGGCCTTACAGGTGAGACACAACCACTTCTGCCTAGCAGACGCTGATTTGCTCTTGTACTGCTTTTCTGTGAGGCCAGAGCAATCTCCAATGTGAAATCGGTGCTCGCAGTCTGCGCATACTATCACTGCCTCAGTTGGTTCAAACTCGGCTTCGCAGGAGAAGCAACAAATTTCTTTCGTTGTCATTGCTACGTATGCAACTTAATACGTTTCTACAAAAAATACAAAAAAGAGCATATATGGCAGACATGTAACATATATAAGCACTTATAGTAGTGTAATGGCAGCGGAAGCAGCAGCAATAGTACCTACTCAGAAGGCAGCCGTACAGAAAGGTACCAACCTGCGAAAAGCAGAGCACAGGCTTAGATTCGGTGTTGCCCTGCTGCTGCCGCCGCCGAATACTGCGACGCCAGGGCGAGCAGCCTTTATACTCGAGATGCTGGTGACGAGCGCCACAGATGCGTGCAGGCAGTCCAAATTTTAGCTCCTTGTGCGCAGGCCAGGGTGGTGCGGAAGCTCTTCTGCATGCGCTTCGATGGGACGATAGGCCAAGGTCGATGTTCCCGACTGCAAGAAGCAGAGCACAGGCTTAGATTCGGTGTTTCCCTGCTGCTGCTGCCGCCGAAAAGTGGCGAATTCTTGCTAATAAAAGCGGCGCTGTGCTTGATTTAACGAGAAATGCACTTCCGAATTTTTTTCTCCGTCTCTACACGCGCTGATGCGTGTTATTATGTCTTGCCGTTGAGTGCGGGAGTTGGCCTACGTTGAGGTGGACTTTGAGAACGGAAGGCTTATTTACCTTATGTACAGGATTAAAAACAGGTAAAATCACAGCAAAAGTTCGTCGAGGGCCGGCAGCAAATCATACGCTGCGGCTCGTGGCAAGAACGCCTCCCCCTTTTCGATGGTTCTCTGGCTTATACCCCTTCATTCCGCCGGGGTCACGTCATTATCAGCCATTCGTCGAGTCCGCGCAGGTGTCGTCATTTTCATCCAGTCGACGAGCTCGTATAGGTGTCGTCATTTTCATCCAATCGTAGGGCCTGCGCAAGTGGCGTCATGGTTGACCAATGGGGACACTCCCTAGGCTCTATCCTCGGATGACTGCATCCGTCCGGCGTTGCCTCCTCGCCTGGTCGTCCTTGAACGACCTTCCATTGCTGCAGAGCAGCTTTTCTCGGGGCTATAGGTCAACAACTTCGAACCGTGCAGGCCTCCAGCTACACTTTCGGGAAGCGTCACACGGGGGAGGGGAGGGGGGGGGGGCAAAAGCTCCCCACGCGACACACGAGGGCGAGATAGCCAGCCTGCCTGTCGGGTTCGGTAGCATGGTCGACGCGCACCGGCGCACCATAATTTGAATGTGACGGCTAGTGGTTGCGCTTGGAGAACTTGCCCGATGCTGATTAATAGTCCGTATCTAACAGTGTATACACATTTACGTGCACACGCGCACGCTTTCTCTTCACACTTACCTACCTTCCAGATTCATGCACGGGCTTTTCTCTCACCAGCGCGTGCCTTCAGCGATCTTGCTCTAACTTTCCACAACACCCGCAATCTGTCAACTTTAGCGGCCGCGACCATACACCGCGCTACAGGTGCCAAAAAAAAAAATTCGAATGAGCAACTGACTGTTGCAGTAAGCGCCCATGGCGACGAAACTGCTGGCAGTACTTATTTCATGCGCAGTGCAAGCTAACAAAAGTGGATGTCGGCTTGGCTTGGTTGGTTCCTTTGAAGCGAACAGAAAGTTGATTGTGTTTGCAGCCGACGACACGGAAGAAGAGAACTGGCTTAATCAACGCCGACGACTGTTCGCGATAGGTTATAGTCTTCGTGGCTCAAGTATTGGTATCGCGATGGTATACGGGCGCGAATACCGCTTGCGGCGCTCTGCTATATATGTGTGGAGCAGCGTAGCACCAACGCAGTCGGGCTCCTGGTCCATTCGGAGGACCGTGAGTGTCCTGCGGCCGAGTCAGACTAAGAATCGGGCAAATCGGTTTCATTCTTTTATCGCACGTGAAGGCAGTCTGACCACTGCGCTGCAGCGGCGCACGAGCAGGATGCAGCGGGGCGGTTTCGCGTGTTCGCACGTTTCTCACTCGACGTAGAAGATGGACTACTCAAAGGGTAGCATGCTACGAAAATCAGCATACATACAGTGATCCCTGCAGCGGCTCTGAACTCATTTACTGCGACTGCAGCAAGCTCTCCCGGCGGACACCACCATCTTCTTGCGAACAAGTTCTGCCTGGCGGTGCACGCAACGTCGTTCTTGTAGGCTACAGTGCAGCTGTTTGGGCCTCAATCAAAAAGAGAGAGAAAGAAGAAAACAGTAATTTATTTAAACGATATGACTCGAGACTTACTGGGGGAGTAGGTCAGGGCAAGGGGGATCGGGCTAAGTGTGGCTCATTGTGGAAGCTTCACATGAGAGTTCGCACGGGGAGTTGAGTGTCTCCTTAACATTAAGCCCGTGGCCGTAACCTAGTCCTCGAAGGACGTCACTGCCTCGGGCCGGCATAATTGTGCCGGAATGTCCTTAGTCCTACCATACGGTGTGATGGACACTCTTGCGGTTACACTACCTTCACATGTGCGAGTGAAATGCCTCCAAAGCACACGCACAGACGCCAACAATCTTGGAATCTGTGTAGGGCGACAAACCGGCACACATTACGAGAGCCGTAGCTGCGTTATAGCGCCACGGTCCACCCACTCCCAACTGCACATTGCCGCAGGGACATGAGTTTGAATCCCATTGGTGGCGGTGGTGTTTGAAGCCTCGTTTTATTTCGCCCTGGAGCGAGAATGAAGCTCGGGTGAGGGCGGGGCCCAGTGAGTGAGTGAATAAACCTTTATTTGGTCCAGCAAAGCGCGATAAAACGCGCACCCGGCTAATCCCACGACGGGACTGACAGATCTAGTCTGCCGGCTCGATCAGTGTCGACGACGATGGTACAAAGACGCCTGTGGTCGTCGGCGCAACGAAAGGGAAGGATGGACGCAGCAAACCGAGTTTCGGACTTTTCATTTATGTCGCAGTAAGACAACTACATGTATTTAGTGACGATCTACATGTCTGTTATAATCTAGCTGTTATAACTATAGACTAAAAGAAGTAAATATTGAACAGTGAGCTGATCGTTTTTTACTAAGTACTTTTTTTGCTTGTGACAAAAAAAAAAAAACATGCAGATCCAACGCCACATGTATGAACCTTCGTTAAGCGACGCTTTCGCGAAGCGGTTATACTTAAGTGCCATAAGACTAAATGCGATGCGTACAATTGTCTTTATTGACATCCAAGTAAGGTGTAATCCTATGCAATGTTTATACACCGTACCGGTCACAACAATAATAATGTGCTGCAATTTTTTTATGTTTATGCGCTACACCAGCTGTTCGTGCGAATTAGCACAAGGACGAAGGTGATGTTTGTCGAGGGAAGAACGGCGAGGATCGATGAGATGTGTGGTGACAAAAGTATGACGCTAACGACAGAGGTGTGGTTGACTATTATTTTTCCGGTTTCATTCCTGCACCTCGGCCTAATGCGAACTGTCACATGCGCACATGCTCTCGCGCGTACGTCCTACGTGACTTGAGGAACGCTGCTGTTCGGCAACAAGACAGTGTCAGCAGTCACGGTTAGGAAAATCCGGGAGGGTTCGCCAGAAAAAAAAAAAAAAAAAGCTTCGCTTAAATCAAGTGTCATCGCTCTGCCTAAATACCGGACTACAGGGAATACAAGATGCAGGGAACACAGATATGTGTCGAACACTGATGGATGAATAGAGAACGTATTGCACGAAAAATTATGGCCCTTAATCTTGAGATAAAGGGTGATATGGAAGTGTACGGGGGTGGGTGCGTGCCGTCTGCTTTGAAAGTGGCCATCGCAGAATGCGGGGGACGCCGGAGGAAAACTGCATGCCCCAGGGAGGACTACTATTCATGCATGGACCGTAAAAAAATGTCTATATGTCAAGTTGTTACAACACACATTAGAGGTCAAGGGACATTAAGCTCATAGTACATTAAGTCAAGCCAACATACTCTAGACGTCCTGGGTTTCTCTGGCAGAAAACGTGCCTGTCTGTGACGTCTAGCAGATGTGTTCTTGGGCTTAGACATTTGGAGCCAATTCGTACATCGCAGAAACATTTGTGGTTTTACTGGGCAATGCGGTGCATGCGCGCGCTTGTTTGAAGCTCTAATCAACCTCGCAGATCAATTGTGTGTGTGTGTGTGTGTGTGTGTGTATATATATATATATATATATATATATATATATATATATATATATATATTCGTTACACGAATGCGTTCTTATTCCAACATTCGCACAGTAGTTTGCCTAAGTTGTGATTTCGCACCAGGGTTATTCCATGCCAAGTGTCCGAGACCATCTAAAATTTTCCTTTTAAAAATTCTGGCTATTTAATGCCTTGTCCGGAGTAATTTCTCAGGTTATTTTTGCTAAAAAAAAGGTTTCCTACCAGTTGGAGTGCTTTCGAAGTTGTCAAACATGGCTTTGCAAGAAAATTAATGTAAATGTTACTTGTATTAGTATATTATTTTTATTTAGCTAGCTCTGAAACGCCTAACGCTTCACAACTTCGCCTACTGAACCTAAACTAACCTAAAAGAATTTCTCTTCAATATGTGAAAGTGCTTATTGACAACTTTGCTCATAAAATATCCCTTAGGTGTCCCAAATTTTGACAAGAATGTACCAAATACGCAATTTTTTTCCCTGGCAGAACTATTATAGATTTGTTTATCGTAAATATTTTTCGTGATTGTACCAGAACTGTAAATTACACTAAAATTATTTAAACGCCCGTACACTGTAGGAACACTCTCAAATAACATGCAAAACATACAAACATTTTCGTTTTTGACCATTTCGATCCACGATTTTCACAATGAGGTACTCCCCGGTAAAAATATGACACAAAGTGAATTCAATAATAAGGCTGCTCATTGGTGTTCGATTTCCGTCGTTAGCTCATTTTGATTTTTCTTTTAAGCGACATATCAATTTTTGAATGTGGCTCCTGGGCTCTGCATAGTTCCATGCTACCACTTCACCGCAAAACGCGGAGCCTGTCGGGCTTCAGAAAATCGGCGAGTGCAGTTTTGTTGTACAACGCTGCTTTCCTCAGCACGTGAGGACTCAACTGAGTTGCCCAGTCTCATTAACTTTTATAAAATTTCTAATTGTGTTGTCTTTTTGTCCTACTTGCCAGACTGCGCAGGTAGCTGAGAGGTTGTGCGAGAACTTTCAGCCGCAAGTTTTCTCATTTTATTTAGCCGGCTGCTACTCCGGCTACAAACTTGAATATCTGACTTACATTTGCTTATAAAAAGTCGATTTCAAGGCAGTTATCTGAAAGCGACGTTTTTACTTCGACCATCTATACCCTTTGTTTCTTTCGCCGCCTACGATATCAGTCCCGTCACTTGACTCAAAGCCCACGCCTGTTATTGCGCCTGAAAATTTGCGCCGCAGAGCCGACGGGTACGCGATTCTTGCCATTGACCATAGGTACACGCGATGCTCAAGTGGTATCGACTATCGTGCTTCACGTAGTTGCAATCACAGCATTAAGCCGAAATGGGTATCTATCGTAGCCCGTAGCCGCCGTCGTTCGATTCTGAGGAAAAGAAGAACGCTCGTTGGTAATGCTACGTAGTTTCATTGTTTGTAGGAACACTTCGATGCGGCTACTACAATACGAGAGACACTCGCCTTCTCATTAGCGCGCCTTCTAATCACCTTTTGATTACAGCTGCGGGCGGAAGAGGTAGCCGGCGCTGCCTTTCTGCTCATCCATTTGGAATAAATGCGCACTCGTACTGTATGCATAATCTACTCGCACGGGTGCTCAGGTGTGTGTTTTGAAGTTTCTGAGGCTGGAGTGCGCAGAGGAATGTAAAAAGACAGGACGCTATAAGAGAAGTGAACTCTGAGAGCTCTTGCACAACTTCTGAGCTCCTTGTGCGCTCTAGGAGGTACGACAAAGAGAGAACTCAATGAGAAATTTTGTAATAGTTAATGAGACTGTGCAACTCACTCGAGCCCTCACGTGCTGAGGAAGGTCGCGTTACACAACATAACTGCACTTGCCAATTTTCTGTAGCGAGATAAGCACTGCGCGCGCCTTGCGGTGAAGTGGTAGCACGGACTTCTAAGGGATATTGTACTATAAAACTTGCCGATAAGCACAGTCAAACATTGAAGACGAATCCTTTTATGTTGAGTAGGAGAAACTGTGAAGCGGTAGGAGGTAAAATAACATTTACATTAACTTTCTTTCAGAACAATGTTTCGAGCACTTGAGCAAAATCTGAAAGCACGCCAACTGGCAGGAATTTTTTTTCAGCAGAAATGTCTTAGGAAATCACCCTGAACAAGGTATTAAGTAGCCATTATTTTTTAAAGGAGAATTTGAGATGCACGAGCGACGCGTCTGGGTCATTTGGCATGGAATGATACACCAAGGAATAGTGAAAGCGACATACGAGACGATCGTAACAGCTTGGGTTCCGTTCTGCTGTTTACTTCTACAAGCGTTCAAACTAGTATCTGCAGACAGATTGCGTAGCTAGTTCGGCAGGGAGAATGTGGGTTTCGCTCCCGAATAAGGTGTTTTTGGTGAATAAGACAGAATTCTGTGCAAGCCGCAACGTGATAGAAAACGAAATTTCTGTTCGGTCTTTCTCGGCCCGTCTTCTTCGGCGCACCCACGATTTTTTTTTTTTCGGAAATTGTGTCCTCAAGAAGAGTTGCCACAGTCTTTTTGTCTGGTGTCCACTCGATATTACTGCGTTGCAGAGCAAAGAGCGCATGCTGAAGCGCAAAGCATCATGTTGGTCTACTAACCGCAGTGACCACTGTGTTGAGCCACACCATTGGCCTCAGACAGGAAGCCCAACGTAGACCTACAACAGTAGATTTGAAGTGCTTGAGTACGATACAAATGACTGACGCACTTATTCGCACGCTTGACGCCAAGTAATTTATATGCTTGTATATAACCTCATTGATTGGCGTTTAGTTGTTCCCGGCTCGCATTAAGTTGGCCGTATATAAGGGCACTTTTATCTTCAGTTCCAGCGCCATGTGATTAGACGGTGAAATTTTCTAGTCCACGCTGGCAGTTCACAGACGCCGCTGCTCTTCACCTCGTGGGGAACCAATGCAGCCAAAGTAGCTCACATCCAGGCGCATATCCCGGCTGGTGATTTATATACGTAGCACGTTTGCGCAGGCTACCTAGCTTACGTACATCACCGCCTCCAACAATAACTACTTTCTGTAGTAATTGTCGGAGCCAAATACCACACAGTGGCTACCTCACTCGTGTGAGCTGGCAACACGCAACTACCTCACAGAACGAGCTAAAGAATCTGAAAACTGATCCTCACTGCGATGACAACGCATTCAAGCTGCGTCGCAGCGGCTCGTACAAGCCAAAATGAAGGAAAAGTTCGCCGCGCGCTGGTTGCCAGACCTTTCCTGGTCGCCCAATAAATAAGTCTATAAGGAAACATACGTTTCTCTCTGGCATAGTCGCATAGGGTAGAGCACGGTGGAGTCTCATCATTTAATAGTCATACAATATCCAGAGGTGGTCCGTGCGCACTCGGTGAGATCCTTCAAGCATCGAGCAATGCAAATATACGTAACAAATCAGAGTCTATTCAAGGAAAAGTAAATTAAGCGCATGACGTGTATATCAGGCTAATGTCGAATGAAAGGAACAAGCGACTGGACAATATAGCATAATAAAGTTAAGTATATAAAAGAAACAATGAAGACTTAATTGAGAGACATAACAAGCGATAAAGTGACTGTGGTCTCCTTTCTTCTTTCTCGTCTTCCCCACAGAAGGAGCGTTTGAAGGGCATTTATGGATTTGCTATCTTCATCTTTCTTTTCGTTGCGCTTTCGCTGCAGTGCCTCAATTATGGCACGTATCCACAAAAGGGGGGCGAATTGATATTCGTGCGCCGCGAGAAAATATAAAAAAAAACGAGAAAAAATAAGAACAAAATTTTATTTCAGGTAAAATATTATTGCACAATTTAGTATGGAAATGCGCATTATAATTAAGAAGGATTAGCAAGTGGGAGAAGCTTATCTGAAATTATTTAGAGCGTAAAAAAAATTGACAGAGCTACACGAAAAGATAGTGTGGTAATCATTTAGTTTCTTGTGGGAAATCGGATATACGTGGTAGTACCATAAACACCTTTGCGGATGAAACCTAAGGCAAAGATCAAGAGGAAGAGCGCAGCGCGAACATGTAAACTTTGTTTAACCTGGCGAAGCGAAGTTCCGAGAAACTCCGTTCTCTTCATTAAAAAAAGCCAGAGGCAAAATGAAAAAGTAAATGTTCGCAGATTCAATTACATTTCTTGTGAGATTGGTGCAGCAAAGTCTTCACATCATCGTCCTGTTCATCTTCGTCAGGACTGGGTGATGGCCATCATCACTCTCGCGCACTCATCACATGTGTGTACACAGCCAGAAAAAATAGTAACAAAAACCGTAGTCATGTGATATATGCGCGTGCGATGTCGCGTGACTCGCAGAAAGTAGCCGGCAGGTTACCTGTGAATGTAGTGTTTTCCGCGCTTCAAAAGTAGCGAAAAAGCTTTGAATTCGCTTACATTTTGCAGGGTCACGTCTCGGATGCGCCGAGAAGCAACAACTACAGTTCGTGCTGTTTGTCCGTAACGACGTTTATCGGCAGCCTTCTGCGCGTGCACGGGGAAGTTTATGTATGGGTCGGACATGCACAGTGTTTGAACGGTAGGTAAAGGGAGCGTAAACGAACTGCTGGCTGCTATCAGAATGGGTACTTGCCAACGCAGTGTCGCGAATGCGCTTGGAAGTCGTCATTTAATGATCCTAAAAAATAATAATTCTGGGGTTTTGCGTGGAAAAACCACAATATGATGATGAGGCATGCAATTGTGGGGGACTCGCATTTTATGTTAACCACCTGGGGTTCTTGAACGTGCTTTTATAATCTAAGTACACGAAGGTTTGCATTTGGCCTTGAAGAAGATGCAGCCGCCAAGGCCAGGATCGAAGCCGCAACTTCAGCAGCACGACGCCATATCCACTGTACGTTAGGCATATCTGTGCAGAAAGGAGACTGTATAAAAACAAGGTGAAACGGCGGAAGCCGCTGCAAACTAAGTGCCAGTCGGCTTTTTTTTTAAGTTTATTTGGAGGAGATGTGTTTTCTTGATACGGCAGGAGCCCTTAAATGATGATTGTTTTACCCTTAAGCACGTTTGAGTGCATTGGTTAGGAGCCCTCAACTAGGCATGCATATCTCGAAACAGACTGTGCAGTTTCGAGACGTTGAACCCGATTATTTTGTTTTATTTCCTCTTTAGCACATGTACATGACGGTTGCCTGAAGTAAGTTGCCCCACTTTTCGTGTTTATTTTTGTCCTCATTGTTTTAGTTTGTCGAAAGTCGGATGAAGTATGCGACGGGCCTCGCTGCCAGGCGCTACCGTGGTATCCCTGCAAGATGACATCCTTACAGATGACAAATTCGCCTCGACGAGGCATCAAATGTGTTAGCTAATGGTGGGTTGGTTGCTTCTCAACGTAACTGCGCAACCCACTCGTCTGATAGCGGAGCCAACAGTCAGACGGAGGAGGGCTCAAAATATAAACGTGATGAAGTTAACCGCACTTTCTTTCTTTCTTCCTTTCTTTCTTTCTTTCTATCTATCTATCTATCTATCTATCTATCTATCTATCTATCTATCTATCTATCTATCTATCTATCTATCTATCTATCTATCTATCTATCTATCTATCTATCTATCTATCTATCTATCTATCTATTTTTCTTTCTTTCTTTCTTTCTTTTTTTTGTTTTCAAGAACGTATTGTTATATGCCGCAGGGGATTCAACGTTCATGAAAAATTCCCTATTTATTTCTTGAAAGGCTGGAAATTTCGAACTTATTCCTTAGACGGTAGCGCTGTTCTCTTACGAATTGCAAAGGAAACGTTCATTTGCCCGCAAGGTGTTTTATTTATGGAGCAATGAAGTTCTGGAACAAAACAAGTTGCTCGGAAATAAATGCTTTCTGCCCATCGCTGCTTTCGTTGTGGATTGGTTTCGCCTTGCACAGGGTACACCAAACTCTGAGTCTACAATATATAGACAGTGGAGGCGTTGCGGTATAGACGCCGCCACGGCAACATCTTTCATTGAAGCAGACCAGTCGCCATGTCGATAGCCTCCAGGAGCGACAGGCTGACGTGGCCACTCTGACCTTTTGCAATGCGTGTTGTCGTCATTGTTGGGTCAAAGAATTGGCATGCATGAACTTCGGGGGTTGGGCCAAAAACCGGATGATAGGAGAAAACGTTTTCGCGGCTCTCCTCTTTCTTAGAGGCGTGACAGGCGATGGTTTAGATATTCAGATAGACAAGACAAACCGAGGAAAGGTAGAGTTCAGTATGACCATTTCAAGACAGAGACCTTTGCAAGACGTCTCCATTTACCCCAGTCCTGCGTGCACCGGACTTGTTGTGCCCTCAAATTTCCTAATTTGGCCACTCCATTACCTTTCCTCCCGCAGCGGGCCACGTTTCTGTCTTACTTTTGCACTTAATTCTCTCAGATTATTAGGACGCCTGTGAGTTTCACTACATTTTGCATGACCTGCTTAACTAAGCTCCTTTCTCTCAATCGCAATTAGAAGATCTACTCCTATTTGCCCCACCCCTGTGCAGGGTAGCAAACTGGAAATTCGCACCTGGTTAGTCTCCCGGCCTACCCTCCTCTATTTTTCTCTATAATATAACTACATTGGCTCTTTGATTCATACTGTCGTTTATTTCCCTTAAAGGGCCCCTCACCAGGCCCCATAACAAATTTTGGTTATACGCTAGAACTTGTTACGTGTCTTCTAGGGAGCGTTCTTCCACAAAAATTTTTCAAATCCGCTCATTAATGGCCTAGATAGAAATATTTCAGTGCCGCGAACCCATGATTTAAGCAGGCGAGCTCCACTGCATAGCGAGACACTCTCTCCACTCGCCCCGTGTAGCCTCCGCAAACGAAATTCCTTCCCTACGTTCTCCCATACCGGAGCTCGAGGATCGCGTGACGCATACGGCTTCCCCTCTCGGCTGGCGCGGTGTGCCGTGCAGTTGTTGCTCTTGATTTCTATCGGCAGTCACTTTACCTGCGTAGCCCAAGCAAGGACCTTGGCCGCTCGTCTAGTGACCATTACGCACGCGCACTGCCCTCCGGTTTCTCCGCTCGCGCCATTGTCTCGGCATGGCAGCTGCCGCCATCGTTACAGGCTGCGCGGTAGCGTGTTACGACAGCAGTTCCGGATTCTTCGATCTTTCATTTCTCCAGCCGAGATGGGAAGGGGGACAGTTATCATCTTTGCCTATGCCTCCACCACGTTGTCAGACTAAACACCGCCGGCAACAGCCGAGTCACATCAGGGAGGAGCTTTTCGCCGATCCTCACTCTCTTGCAAGCGTAATCATGCGAACTATGATTAAAATTTGGAGTCGGATATCTCGGAGCACTGACACGCTAGAAGAATTCTTCCAACTGATACTGTGTGGAAACACGACTGCCTCTAACTTTTCAATACAAACATATACACCTACTGGAGTCAACAAAAAGTTAATTATTCAATTATAGTTAATTGGACTGCTGACAACGATAAATATAATCTCACCTTGTGTCCCTCTAGTCACATAACTTATTTGCACAGGTGATCTACGCGTGCCTCCCAGGGCCTAATTTTAAGAAAACCATAAAACTCAAATTTTACCACCCGGTATTTTTATTATACCCGCTCTGATTGCTGAGTGGCTATGGTGTTGGGCTGCTAAGCATGAGGTCACGAGATCGAATCCCGGTAACGGCGGCATTTCGATGGGGACCAAATGTGAAAACACCCGTGTACTTAAATTTAGGTGCACGTTAAAGAGCCCCAGGCGGTCTAAATTTCCGGAGTCCGCCACTACGACGTGCCTCGTAATCAGAAAGTGTTTTCGCACGTAAAACCCCATAATTGTTTTTTGAATTATATAAATATTAATACTAAACGTACATCGCAAATGTCACCCGATTGCACAATGGTCACAACATTTTAACGATTATTTTTCAAATAGCCATCACCGTTTTCAACATATGTGTGCGTGTGTCTGTGTGTATGCACTACACTGTTCCATTCAACAAAAGTGAACGACAAGAAAGAGAACCGATAGGCCAGATTTTTGTTAGTCAGAACCTTATCAAGCCAAGGAAAGTGTTGTTGAAATTATTTGTTGTTTTTATCTGAGGCACAGAAATGAAAGCGGACGAAACCAACAGCTTGTCGCTGGTGGGAGCTGTATTGCAACAAAAGTGTAGGAGGCTAAATCTTCTTGCTATCCATACTAGATTTACAATATGGTATATTTCTGAAGCGATGCCACGAAAATGTCGCGATAACGTTGCGAAATTAATTCAGATCACTTTTAGTGTTTTGGAATCGTCCGCACACTTTTCAGGGTGACTGAAAGACTGGCGGTGTTGGCCCAATGTTTTTAAGAAAAGGAAACCGCGTAATAATAAAACATAGATATATTTTGCGCCTCAATGCTGAAAACCTGTGGAACAAATTACTGCTTACTGCATACGCTTATGGAATAAAATTTTCTGTTCTAACAGACTTACAACGTGACCTCTGAATGCAGATTTTCACAGCCACACCACAAATATTGCTTGTTCATCACGTCATAATAATACCGATTGAATGTAATATGTATTTATAGATTTCAGTAAGGTTTTTGACAAGGCCCCGGATAATAAATTAGTCTTTAAACTCAGAGTGGAGTTTAAGTCTAAAAATATGTTTAACTGTATTTCTGCTTACTTGACCGACGAGAAGAGTATGTCGATATTGGCGGATACCATTCGGCTAGTCTTCCAGTCACGTCAGGAGTACTGCAGAGTAGTGTCCTGGGCACCTTTTTTTTTCCACGATGTACAATTATACTCTGAATGTAACCACACATGATGTACAAATAAGAAAATTTCCAGATAGTTGAATTTCGTTTAAACAAGTGTCCTGTCAAAATAATAGTGAATACCAATATGAATGACATTGCGGAATGGTGTTGCGAATACGTAATGATTGTTAAGACAGTAACAACAGCGTTCCCACCGATTACACGAAAAAAGAAATAACGTTATAGTTTCGTTTCATGATAGGTTCCTCACCACTTAAGATCAGTGACTAACTTAGGTATGTTCCGGTTGGCAAGGAAGTCACCACAGGTGTTATCTACGACATCGACGAGGGAATTTCCAAAGCAGATTTACCGATACTTATTAAATCAGCTTCAGATGGAGCTATTACCAGACACGTTTCTCGTATCGACGAGTCACGTTATATTCAACTGCGTATGGCTCTCGTCACACGTCAAGGTAGTCCAGTTCTTGCATATAGCCCGCTCCTTCGTACAAAGACCACTACAGTGCAGGAAACGCATGAAGCTTGGACACAAGAGCAGCGTGTGCACATACGCGATGGCGTGCCCCCGCTACTCCGAGCCTCACAGCACTGACAGCTGCAAAGCCTCCGCTCTGAAGTGCGCTAACTATTTTGGACCCCATGATGGCTCTTCTAAGGAATGTTTCCTCATTCATAAAGAAATAGAAATCTTGAAGCAGGAGGTGAGGGGCCACTTGTCTCACCGAGAAGCTGCAGGCATAGATCGAAAACGAAGCTGACGGCGCTCCCATCGCCGACGTTCATTAATGACCACCATAGCTTTTGTGATACGCATGCCACATCCTTCAACACCACCTACTTTGCTACCCAAGCCAAGTAGACTCCAGGAACAAAGAAGCCAAGGACAAGGAAGCTGCGGAGAGCGTGACTTCTGGTTCTTGGCATTTACTCGCAGGGCGCCATTCATCATCTGACTCGCAAGGCACAACGACTGCATCTAACTCCCCATCTGTTCCAGAGAAACTGACAGAGCAAGGCCAGCATGTCGTGATTATACTGCATTCACTTGTGGATGCTCTTTGCATGCTTTTTGCTAAGCAGCAGACACCGTCAGCTCAAAGCGCTTTACAAGTACTGGACGTTCTGCATCCAGTGCTTGCATGCCTTCAGTAAGCATTGGGGCTCGCTAGGTCTGATTTAGGACAGGATTCAGAAGTTTGGCGACGTTTCAGTGGAACGCTAGATGCTTCATGTCTCGTATTCCATCCATACGTCGTTACGTTTTCACAAATCGGCTTCCAACCTGATCTATCAAGTTCCATTACACTAGCTGGTTACGAATCTATGAACTCCTCAACATCCGGTGAACGTAACCGTGGTCATTTATAGCTGCACAGACCACTATTATGTTCTAGCAACTCTCCAACTTGCGGCGACCACAGAGAAGTGCATTTATATTTGCACAGACTTACAACATGCGGCATCTGCAGCGCTTATATCTACACGCACACATGTTCCCCATGCGGTGCAGCCCCATGCCAAGAACGAATATCTCAAGCGGAGAAGTTGACCTCTATGGATCTGCAATGACCAACTGTGGTGTCGGTGTGCACCTCCAGATGAACCAGCAGTCTCACTGTTATGTCTCCTTCCTTTCCATCTTAATCTCTTAGCTCCCTCTGCCCTCGTGTAGGGTAGCAAACCAGACACGTGTCTGGTGGACTTCCTGCCTTTCCCTTGTTTTCCGCGATCTATCTCTCTCTCTCAACTTAGGTACAACACTGGCCGCTTAACACTTCGGTGTTAAGAAGCCAGCGGTATAAGACAACAATATTAACAATAATATTATACAATGACATAAACATGATTAGCCAAAGTGTTATAGCATTTCGGCTAACGTTCAGACTTTATCAGAGCAGCTGTTTCCCGGTGCGTCAACAGTATGTATGTTTCCCAGTACAGGTGCTGTGAAAAGTACTGGGTAAGAGGATATATAATCTTCTACTGCGGAACAGAAGTCGCCAATGCGCGGGGAAAACTTTTTATTGTGAATGTCAATCGGCGTCTCTTATCAGCATCATTTTAGCGTGTGCTTCACCACTGGTGCATCCACGAGAAACACCAGCTGTGACTCGGTGCAGACTTCCCGCTCCTGCGTATCGCGCATTGTGACGTTTGATGGACGGCGCAGTTATCCTCAAAATGTTGGCAGGCCTACAGCACTGAAAAGATCACGCCACCGCGAAAACTGAACAAAATCTTTAAGGGCTGAGTTCGCCAGTCCACCGTATCGCCAAATTAATCGTCCTGCTCTACGGCCACCAGATTTACGACACAGATTTTCTCAATCCTCTTAAGCATGACGGTCACGTTGTTGCACGCTCAACCCTCCGCGATGCAAGCAATTTCCTTTTTTTTTTTCGGCACCCTGCAACTTGCGCAAATTTAGAATGTTACCTGCAGGAGAAAGCTTTGATTCTACAGCCGCTCAGTTTGAGTAGTAAAATAAAAAGAAAAATCTTCATCGTCTGGCAGGTATGCATCGCAATCGACGCAATGGTCTCCAACACTTATCTGCTCTACGCATTACGTGACGTGCCAAACGCCACTTCTTCCCTATTGATCTAAACTAGAATACCAGCTACCCGTGATTGCTGTCTAATACACAGGGTCACTTTCATGTCTTTTGACGTCATGCCCACAATTTTCCTTCCATCGCTCATTGCACACTCCCTATAGCTTCATCTAAAGTTGCGTTGTCGTCTTCCAGTTTTGATCCTCTAGGTTATCACTGGCAAAATGTGCAGATATAGTTATAGCTTCCTTCTCCATAATATCGGACAGATGGGGAAGAAGAAATACATATCAAGGTTTGGTCTATGCGACTATCTTTTTCTGAATCGCTATCTTTCGCAGTGTGCGGTGTTTGTAAGTGCGTACGGCATTTGCTTGTGCCCAAGCAAGGCTTTACTCTCTAAACATCGACCTGAAGTCTTCCTATAGTACTCCCCTATTGTGCTATATTAGAACAAATAGACTAAATATTGTCGGTTACATTTTAAAGCAAGTGAAACCATGCATCACTAATTAAAAAAAATCACCGCCAGAGCACTCCGTACAGATGGTTAGCCAGCGAAGCTGAAACGTGTGGCCCCGGTGGTTATCACTGGGTTAATTCCGACGGTTCATTAAACCGCGGCTGCCGGATCCTCGGTGCGCAGTTGCTGCTTGCGCTCGGCTGCACAAGCCTGTTCTTGTGCACGGGCTGCAGCATCGGCACGGCGTAGACGAGCTCGTTCCCGGTTCTGCTCGCAGCGTTGCTGATCGAAAGCTGCCTGATCCTCAGGAGTACGTATGACGCGTTGCCTGCCCATTTCGGAGCCGGAGAGAAATTGCTACGCGCACGCTCGGCTGCGACTGAGTGCAACGACGCCAACTACTCGTACAACTAATCCAACACCATCAAGATAGCGCAAGGCCTTTTTACTCTGATCCATGACGTCATGATACCTGGCCCGACTGCCATATAATCTAATGGGGATGCTGCCGAGTAGGCAACAGTGATTTTGACGTCACCGATTTCATCACGCCAGCCTTTTCATTGGAAATTTCGGGCCAGGTAGCCTGACGTCATGAATCGGAGTAAACAGGCCTTGTCCTATCTAGGTGGTGTTGGCTAACTGCGCGCCTGTCTTCCTCTCTCTTTTTTTTCGCACATACGCATGGGCTTGCGCCGGAGGAGTTTTCGGCGTACAGGCGACCGACAGACGGACGGACGGATGGACGGACGAATCGGCTAGCCACATGCAGCTGTGCTGTAAAAAAAATTGAGTGAGCTATATTCTGCTGACACATTATTGTAACACGAGTTGAATTCCTATTTTTCTATGCTGCATAATGATTTTCGATAGTTATGCATAACACTACTGCCGTGGCGGGTAAAGGTTTGCCCCTAATATCTTCTACTATCTGCCTGAATGCTTTCGATATCGCAAGTCTGCCGCTGCATAAAGTCCTTAGGCCGCAAAAGAGACGTAAATATCGACTTTCCTAGTGTAGAACACGTACACCTGTTTTCGGCGCGACGATGCAAACATGCTTATAAGTTTTAATTGTCATGATGATCGCCGGGTGGGTCTAAATAACTGTTCTCAGGTGATTTGCTCTTTCAATTATTCTTGTCCGTTTAATAACTGTGTTTTTCAATGGTGTGACTGCTTTTGTAAGAAATTTCCTGAGCAATATACCACTGCACTTAAGTAAACGTCTAAGTCAGCCAAAAATGTCCTATTTACTTGGTACGCAGGGAGTAAGGTCGTCAAATTAACCGTAGGCCTTGTCCACTGGTTGACCGTATCACCTTTAGCACATGGAACGTACGTGAGTACGTTACCGTCACGTGCGACGGGGGCACCGCGTGTGTTCATTGCCACTGCCTCCCATCTGATAGTCGTGGCCTGTCTTGACGCACGTGGCTACAAGTCCGAGTGCGCATGTCCCGGGCGGCCGCATCTCGAGAGAGACTCGCGTCGGGTCACGGAGCCGTCACCGGGAGAAAGTGCGGCCGCCATTCTAGCCACAGCCTCTGCGTAGAGAATTTCGGGCAGCCCGAGTCTCGAGGAGGGGAAAACCCATGGCCCGCCGGCGGTGGTGGAGAGAGAGCTCGGGCGGCGCGTCTAAAAATAGGGCCAGCGTTACGGTGCTTCTGGCCGGGGCAAGCCGCAACCGGCACCCGAGCCGACCATTTCTCCTGGACCCGCACGAACCCCGTCTCTCGAGCGGCAAGACAGAAAGAAGCACCCGAGCCCTCTGCTGCGAACGTCGTCTTTGTGCGCCCGCCACTCGTGGCTGCAGCGACCGGGGAGACGCCCGAAGGAGCCGACCTCCTCGCCACGCTCCGTCTCCCACCCATCCCCTGTGCTACCTTGATCATACCCCCTCTCTCCCCCAGCCCGCCCTCGCACCCACGCCATCTTTTTCGCAGTTCGGTCAGGGTCTCGGGTGAATCCAAGAAGAAGGTTGCGAACCGGGGGTGCTAGGACCGCGATACCCGCTGCTATACGCCTCGGCAAGAAACGCCCCGGCGGCTTCTCTTCGAGGGAGGCTCGACACGAACCAGCCACTGGCACCCGCAAGGACCGGAACAG
Source organism: Dermacentor andersoni (assembly GCF_023375885.2). NCBI lineage: Eukaryota > Metazoa > Arthropoda > Arachnida > Ixodida > Ixodidae > Dermacentor > Dermacentor andersoni. Next base: position 268,849,587 of record NC_092814.1, read on the forward strand.
CTTCACCATCGTAGCCCGGCGTTGTTTGCCTACCTGCGCGAGTCCCGTGAATCATCGTCGTTGCAAAGCGTACTGGAGAGCGCGCCTCTACAGATGTTCCCGTCCACAGGTTGCCTACCGAGTCCTCTCTGAGTCGAAAAAAGCGTAGCGGGACGCTTTCGGGACATCGCTGTCCGGAGATCTTCGAAAGCAAAGATGTCGTGGTAAGCGCTTCGCATCTGGCAAACGTACAACAACCGCGCTATAACTGTTACTCCCTGAGCTGCTGTGAGTGTCGGCGGCTGATGTGATTCTTGGTGGTACAGGCATGGCGGATGTTTTGATACGTATTAGCTTTTCCATAAGCTAGTGCGTATCAACATACTCTTTAAGTTACTCTGCTGTGAATTTGAGAAAAAAATATGTATCGTGCATTACGCGTGGCTAAACCAAACCAAGGGCCCGAACGTTTCTTATTGTCCTCGAACAAAAAGATTCGCTACCTGAGATGGGTTGCTTTCATTCAGAAAGCAGTTTTAAATTTAGACCCTTCCTCTCGAAACGTATGCACTTGCATGACATCATACTTATTGTATGAGGTATTGATGCATGTCATATCCGCTTTATTTGTTGTCCGTACTGTCGAGCTGGCTCGTTTTGCTCTTTGGAGTCGTGGTTTTGCAGAAACGCAAGCGTGGGTAGATTCTGTTTCCTGTAATGTACTCACTGATGGAGTAAAATGAGCAGTACAGATAAAAAGAGACAGTATATATTAGAAACGGTATATGCTTTCATATTCAAATAACCCAGTTTTTGTTTCTTTCATTCGTATCGTTGTATGTATGCAGCCGGCACTGTGCCTTTCCTGAACGGGAGTGTATTTCAGTAACACAAACTTTGTCCTCTTTCTAGGCGTTTTATTCTTCGCGCTTAATAAATGCCACCTATACTCACTGCGATAGCGTCAGAAGAGACAATGAAAAAGCGTTACCATCTTAGGGTCTCATTTTATGTTAGTAGCTCTTTCTAAAAATAAAATTAGCACTCCCCCTCCCCCCCTTTATTTTCTGAAGCGCAAAACCGGAAGGCGAACACGGCCATTTTTGCCTGACAACGAAGGGGCCATCTTGGAAGGCAGAACCGGTTGCGCCGTATGGCAAAAAGCCAGAGGAAATCAGGGGCAAAAAAGTGTCTATCTGCGTCGGTGTCACAAGTATAGGCAAGAGTAGTGGCGAGTGGTGAAAGTTCAACAGCGTATTGAGCACCCGGGGAAAAAAAAATAACTAAGAAAAGCGAACACGGCTACCGCCAAATTTCGGCTACTTTTGTCTCTGATACAGTTAAACTTCGGTAACACTTAACTTTGGGCTATGCTGCCTCTCATCCAACCTCTCATCAGGACCGCAGTTAACACTGGCCTATTCTACACTCGACTTAAAGCACCGTGAGTTCTTGCAAGTTCTTCTAGAGTTAAGTCTTTCTCCGCTTTGTTCCCAATGTATACCTGGTGCGGACATGTCGCATGGCGACGTTATTTGACAAGGTGCCAAATAGTGTGCAAAAATGACTGTACGAATGAAGAACAGAAGAACGCAGCACACAGAGAGAAGGACGTGCACAAGAATCAAAGATAGGTCGAAAGGGACTAAATAATATAGAAGGTTTTGAATTGTTAAATATTATAGTGCGTTTTTTTAAAAATAATGTACGAAAGTCCAACATGTTGGGAATCTTTAAGTTGGACTGCTTGCCACACAGTCTAGCATGTAGCCCAGATACAGTCCACTTCGGTTTGGTGACATTGAGAATTTTCGAATAGTTTCGAACTTAGACAGGAAGCGTCTCGGGAGAATCCAGCCATACGCATGCAGGTCAGCGCGTGCGTGAGTGGAGAGGTTGCCGCGTGGCGTGGCATACCGTAAATGCAAAGTTTTCCCGGTGTTTCGAAGCTCTATGAATTGAGAAACAGAGTTATATATACGTTCTCTATACTTTCCCAAAGCGCGCTGTCGCAGGAATCCGGGCGCATTGTCAGAAGGCACCTACGTTAACGCTCACAATGACGTGTATGCTTGAGACAAGGGCTGTAACATCGTATCTGTGGGCGACAGATGCGGATGACCTAGCACGGAGGTTAACAATCATAGTATGTCTTGCGTAAATGGAGATTTGAGAACAGAAGCTCCTTCTATGTGCTATGTGCGACTTCACTGCCTTGGGCCAAGCGTCTGTGTGAATTACACCTTGCTCCCTGTCGGGCACACATACAGCATTCTGCTCATCCAATGAACGAAATGTAGACTGGAAAGTATAAAGGTCTAATCGCTTTTAAAACAGTCTTACAGCAAAGTGCACCCTTCTCCGAAACTTAAAATTGAAGGTTCCAAACGTATTCGCACATTTTCCGGCGGAACCCATCTCGTAATGACTGTCGACGTTAATGCGATGTTTGGCATTTAGACAATGTAGCGGCGCACCGCTTTGCTGAAGACATCTATATTTACACTCTGCAGTGGGATATGTAGGCTTAGAATGCTAAACACATTAATACATCCACGTGTCACAGCGCCACCACAGGCCATAGCGCCTAGAACTTGGGACGCCACACAGAGAGCGTCACTAAAGGCGACCTCCCAACCAAAGCCAGTTTTGTACCACTGGCATTACAGAATTGGGCTTCAGCATATGCGACTTCGGATGAACTACGGGGCGATTGCATAGAGGGACGTCTACTGCAGGAGTAAACATTAATTTAGCCCGTAGCCGTGGAAACCTTACGACATTATGTTCTGTAAAATCTAAAAATCTGAATACCGGACTGAGCGCCTAGGATGCTGAAATATTGAGCTTTTTCTCGCATTCCGCGCTCCATAACATTTTGAGGCCGACTGTACAATTAATGCTTGCGTGCACAGTTAATGGGCACAAACACGCGCGCGCCCGCCTGCGCCCGCGCGCGTTGCTATGATGCTTGCAGCATCATATAACACTCTCCAGAAAATCGCAACACTTTCTTTTAATTATTATTCGCTTGACTTGCCGCAAGGCAGATTTACAAATTTTAGCAAAAAGACCTCAGATAAATGCACGCATTCCTGTTTGATGCAGGTACTGCAGCAATGAATTCGTGCACTTGTAGTCCGTTATCCGACGGGTAAAGTCCTCCGGGATATTCGGCATTGGTTTGGCCTCCCTGAGCATCTTGTCCCTAATCCCCTTAGTACCAAGACGCAACTGCAAGAGATGACGGCTGTCAGCCGTAGATAATGGTGCCAGGAACTTAAGGCACGTTTTAGGGTTGTCATTTGCATATCTCCAGGCGCAGGTGACAGCAGGTGCCAGGACCAATCCTCCCGGAAGTCTCCAAAGACAAACTTCCTCCACACGGGAAAGGCTACGGGGAAAGTAGCGTTTTACCTTAAAGGAGGAGAACATTTTATTATTTCCGCCACTGATGACGCCAAGAGCTTCATGCCAAAAAAAAAAAAAGAAATATAGAAGTAGCAGTTTAGTCCGAAAGGTGAAGCATTGCTTGCGATAGCAAATCATTAGACCGCTATACGAAGTAATGTTAATACAATTGGTTTCGAGCAGAACGTACTGGAACAGACAGAAAGGGACAACGACACGCACTGGACTAGAAACTGTATGTTTATTATTGTTTTCCCACACTTTTATAGCACAAGGCAGCCAATACTTCTTTCTTGTTTTTTTTCTTTTGTCATGCCGATTATCCGTCTCTTAAGGCGAAATATCGTCTTTGTGCAAGTAGCCCTTTTCTTTTTCTGTTAGTAGTATCTATGGTGTACTGATGCATGATTTGCACCTTCTTTCAATGGCCATGGCTTCTAAAATTTCGCGCGTCAGCTTATCTTCACTTTTTCCTAAAACGTTCATGTCGTGAAATAGAATGGTGCAGTGGTGCTGCCGATAATGATAAGTGAGAGGCCTAGCGGATATTCCTTCCAAAGATGCTGCATGCTCTCTTGTCCTGTCACTGATACACCTGCCTGTTTGTCCTATGTATCGTCGGCCACATGATAAAGGTATATATCACCCCTGTCTTGCAGATAGTGTGCTTCTTCTTGTGGTTTATTGCGTATTGCTTACTTTTCTATTCATTACTGACTCGTGCACACATTGAGTACACCTTGTTTGGTGCTGAACATACAACCGTGATGCCCTCCTTTCCGGCTATCTTATTTAGCTTGTGAGTTAGGTCGTGTACATAAAGCACAGCAGCTACCTTCTTCCTTTTCTGTGGAATGTTTGCTTTTTGTTGAATCTTGCTGTTCAGGAGTCTCGTCTTCTTCAGTGGTCGCTCGAGGGTTTCTAGAGGTCAATGTAATGCTCTCCTCGTTTACAGGAGGTCACTTTTGTTTGCTTCCAAAGCGAATACCGTTGCCTTACTTGACAGGATTTTCCTATCTAATTGGCTGAAGAGAGGCGAGGAGCATGAAAAAGTGGAGAGGGTTTCGGAGGGGCCGGGCGTTTGCGAAGTCTATAGCCGGATGAGGAGCGTGGTGCAGGCGTTTGCGATTGGTCCGCTTCTCCTTGATTAGCTGTCGGTGTCTGGTAGAAATCGCGGCGACGTGCAAAGGGCTCGACAACGTTATACTGGCTCGGAAAAAAAATTTATATGCGCTAATATATCCATTCTTCCCGGCAGCTCCAAGTAGCCAGTGCCAGAGCGATCGGAGGGCAGCCATCTTCTATTCATTTCGTAACGGGGCAGCCTCGGTCTATTCCGAAAAAAAATTCCGCTTTGTTCGCCATGTTAATACATCTTCCATGCGTACACATCACTTTGACGCAGTCAGTTCTCGCGGTTTTGTGACGTTGCGTGACAGACATGCGAAGTGGGCGCAGCCCGAGAACTTTTGATCAATATCGGAGGGCTCATGGTGAAAAAGGCGTAGAATCGGAAATGATTATTTTCTTTTGTTTAGTCTAATCATACATAATCAGTGCCTAGATGTCATAGGAGACGAGGAGCTTTCAGGGTTTTTCTTACGTTGCGTGACAGACAAGCGAAGTGGGGTCCCCCGAAAATGTTGTGACCAATCGGGGAGGGCTGATTGCAGAAATGGAATAGAAATGTTTGGAATAGCTTTACGTTACAGTGCCTCATGACTGCGGACGCTCATGGTTAGAACACTGGCTTGATTAAGAGCGGCAGTAGTGGCGAGCGAACATTTAGTGCTGACTGTAGCTTCAACGCATCTCCGGAACTTGAGATTACGTGACCTATAACACTAGGCGTGCGAGAACAGAGCGCACACAAAGCCACAAGTCATCTCGGCCCGCGTTGGCTTTTGTACCTGCCGCTCATTACCTCCAAGTTAAGGCACGCACCAGCAACGGCCGGGCTAGAATTGGAGACGCCCACTCACCTGCTCCCCCCCCCCCCCCCCCCTTAGTGCGCGCTCACCATCCACGTGCCACTGCCTTTCGCGCACAACACCAAGTGAGCGGCAAGACGGCGTGCATCAAGCCACCATCCTTCTTGGCTCACCATCCCACTCTTTCCGTCGCATCTACAGCATACGACATAGGAACTTATCGCACTTGGACTTTATACGGAACTTCACGGTGATGGCTGGAGTTCACCTGGAGTGTCCCTATAAGTGATATCGCAATAAAAACAGAATAATATGTCCAGCATCAAGACTGGCTGTAATGTGCTCTTACGGACTGGTCTAGCGTGAGAGCTTTTTGTGAATGCGGGTCTTTGTTTCGTAAGAGCGGGGTTCAACTCCACACGGAGAATTTAAACATTTTCGGGGTGTTTGAGTCGTGATAAGAACGCACTGCGTGTATTAAAAAGAAACTGCATGATAAAAGTTATCGTACGCAGCGCACAAACTTCAATAGCCCCGAGTGCCTATTAAAACGCCCGTTGACGCACTGCAAAACTAGGCCCGTATTCAGAAAATGTTCTTTCGTTAGAATCCTTCGTTAGAGCGAATTCCTGCCAATCCTGACGCTGAACCTGTAATTAGCGTGGGTGGCCAGCCAATAGCAAAGAGCACTTACGAACGAAAAGCTTTTTGAATTTGGCCCCTGTTCTTCCGCGTCCTTTAAAGGCCTTCGCCTCAGTGAAGACGGAGAGGCAAGCTGGCATCTGGATGCAACCGGAAGATTCCCTCTCCACGCTCCTGTCGCGAGTGTTGCGTCCCTTGGCGTAACTACACGGCACGAGAAGACGCAGTCCGCGTGCGCTCCTTCCGACGGCGCCGCTTACTTGCATTGGCATCGGCCCAAATATCCGGGCGCAGCGAGCTCTCGAAGTTGGCGACACTATCCCAGGAAGCCGATTTATCGGTTGTGGCGTCGGGCTGGGTCGCCGGGTAACTCGTTGCCATTGACTCAAGATGACAGCTGTCGAAGCAGGGCCACCACGCGGAGCTGCTGCTTCCCTTCGCGCGTGCATATACACGACCGACTCGTCGCAAGTGACAGGGCTCTTATTACTTTTTTTTGATGTCTTAGCCGACTCCATGCGGAAGTGCTGGCCGCGACTCCGGTTATTAGCTGCGGATCAGGCCATCGCAAGCTTGCAACTGCGCTCCGGTTTTGACGTCTTGACGGTTTTACGAGAACCTTGAAGATTTTGCCTTTGTAAGGCCACTCGGTTTGTAAAGAGGGAATCTCTCGAGGTAGATGTTCGCACTATCTCTCGACAAGATGCTTTGTGCGGTAGCGAGTCGGAAATAGTATTTTGCTGCAGCGTCGTCTCGCTTTTGCTTCGACGGACTCCATACGCCTGTCCCGCGGTAACCAGCAAGCAGCCTCTATACTGTGCTGTTAAAACCATTATCCCACTTTCGTCTTTCTCATGTCTAAATGGGCTCCCCAGTTTGTCCTTTTCGTCTCGAGGTACCATAAATTTCCAAGCATTCTTATTTACCATGTACATGTAGTGTGTGGCAGCCATGCCTGCGTATGCTTTGTATTTGCCGTTGCCCTCGAAATATAAGCAGCAACACCACCACCGCCACTGGATTCTGAACTCCGAGTTAAAATCCACCACGCACGTTTCACACATTGCACAAACTGTCAGCACTGAAATTGCACCCATATGGTTTTGTCGTTGGTTGTGTTTATTACAGTGAGTAAACTATATGTGCCACGAACATCATTCACTAAGGAAACTAGTGATGGTCATAATGACGGGGGCAATGACACGCCCGCTAGGTGCGCTGTCGAACTTCTAGATCAAAATTTTCTGGAAAATAACTAAAAGTACATATCTGGTACTAAAAGGGTGTCAAATAAAAGCCTCTTGCCAAGGTGGCTTTCCAGTCCGGTCGAAAGCTTTATATTTGGCGCATCCGGATCAATGCTTCGCTTTGGCTGCTGTAACTTTTTTTTATTATGTCGCTCGAAGTGCGGATGTTATGGGGAATTCCGAGTGACTATAGCTTGATCTCGAATGACTATATTTTAAATTACGACTGACTTTCGTTAGAATTTAATCAGATTTTAATAAATTGCAGGTTAAAATTATAGAACTGGTAGGCTCCGTGAACTTAAGGGATGAGTACATGCTTTCGGATATCTAGCTATCTAGCCCTATATCATTGGATCAGAGGAGACTGTAAGTCTCGTTGTCGACTATGTAGCTGCAAACTCACGCAACGACGCCACCGCGGGTGCGCTTCATGCTTAAGACCACGTGACGCTTCGAATGCACAGTGAAACATCCAGCGAACATTCAATTCGTTGTAAAAAAGAAAAAGAAAAATTTACTTCTACAAAAGAAGCTGGTGAAAGATTAAAATTGGGGCCCACACAGAGCAATGAGTCACACAACTACTTGTACGCAGTCTAAAACATGGTGCGACCACTGCAAAAGTTCTCTAGTTGCGGTGACGCGGTGGTCTTCAAGCTAGTGAATGGGATTGGCACTGTGGTTGTTCATAGAGATGGCTCGCTATGGCAGGTTGTGTTGAAATAGATTAATAGTTCCATTCAGGCGTGGATAAGAGCAGGAAGAAACTAGAACGTTGGGCAAGGCATCCTGTAGTGCAACGCGTGCATCGCCACGCATCTAAGAGTAATATTAGTGGATAAGCTGTTTTTGTAAAGCGGCGTGCACCGCAGCGCAAGCCTGTTATGTGGAGTGGCACGCGCGACGCAGTCGTCTGCTGCTTGAAGACAGAGACTTGGACGCTTAGCTCCGTTTTCGTATGTGAGCCATGTGATTTACGTTTTTGGGGTAAGAAAGCGCTCGTCGCTCTACTACATATTATTAAATACCGTATAGACTCGTGTAAGAGCCGCACCCGTGTAACGGCCTCAACTTGGCAGCCCAATATTTAAAAAAAATCCAACGGAGAAGCAGTCGCGTTCGGTGCCCGGATGCCGCGCGCGCTCCGCACTTCATCGTGCCACTACTAGATGGCGATAGCTATTTAGTAGCAGTAGCTAGTATATAGATCCATCTAGTAGCGGCCATTAGACGGGGCAGCAATGGGGGCAGAACCAAATGGTTCGGTTTTGTGTAAGGGCCGCACCTTGTCAAAATTGTGGAAAAGAAGTGCGGCCCTTAGACGAGTCTATACGTACGCATGTTTCTGTGCCTAGGCTACTTAATACCTGTAATTCACAGGACTTATTTGCCTGATTACGAGCACGTGGCCTAGGACTGCTCGGGTGAAGCTAAGATCGCCCATCGAACAGCTGGATTAACAGAAGAACGTGCTGTTTTAGCTATACGTTCTGGTACTTTATTCCTTCCTAGGTTAAGTGACGAAACGAACGCTCCTGCTGGCTGCTGATAAAGAAATATAAAGGTACTTTAAATAAACTTTGAAGGGGCTTCTTTTACCCCGACGAGTGAGAAAGAAGAATGCAATGTTTCATCATCATCATCATCAGCCTAGTTACGCCCACTGCAGGGCAAAGGCCTCTCCCATACTTCTCCAACTACCCCGGTCATGTACTAATTGTGGCCATGTTGTCCCTGCAAACGTCTTAATGTCATCTGCCCACCTAACTTTCTGCCGCCCCCTGCTACGCTTCCCTTCTCTTGGAATCCAGTCCGTAGCTCTTAGTGACCATCGGTTATCTTCCCTCCTCATTACATGTCCGGCCCATGCCCATTTCTTTTTCTTGATTTCAACTAAGATGTCGTTTACCCGCGTTTGTTGCCTCACCCAATCTGCTCTTTTCTTATCCCTTAACGTTACACCCATCATTCTTCTTTCCATAGCTCGTTGCGTCGTTCTCAATTTCAGCAGAACCCTTTTCGTAAGCCTCCAGGTTTCTGCCCCATATGTGAGTACTGGTAACACACAGCTGTTGTACACTTTCCTTTTGAGGGATAGTGGCAACCTACTGTTCATGATTTGAGAATGCCTGCCAAACGCACCCCAACCCATTCTTATTCTTCTGGTTATTTCAGTCTCATGATCCGGATCCGTGGTCACTACCTGCCCTAAGTAGATGTATTCCCTTACCACTTCCAGTGTTTCGCTACCTATCGTAAACTGCTGTTCTCTTCCGAGACTGTTAAACAGTACTTTAGTTTTCTGCAGATTAATTTTCAGACCCACCCTTCTGCTTTGCCTCTCCAGGTCAGTGAGCATGCATTGCAATTGGTCTCCTGAGTTACTAAGCAAGGCAATATCATCAGCGAATCGCAAGTTGCTAAGGTATTCTCCATCAACTTTTATCCCCAATTCTTCCCACTCCAGGCCTCTGAATACCTCCTGTAAACATGCTGTGAATAGCATTGGAGATATCGTATCTCCCTGTCTGACGCCTTTCTTTATAGGGATTTTGTTGCTTTCTTTGTGGAGGACTACGGTGGCTGTGGAGCCGCTATAGATATCTTCCAGTATATTTACATATGGCTCATCTACACCCTGATTCCGTAATGCCTCCATGACTGCTGAGGTTTCGACTGAATCAAACGCTTTCTCGTAATCAATGAAAGCTATATATAAGGGTTGGTTATATTCTGCACATTTCTCTATCACTTGATTGATAGTGTGAATATGGTCTATTGTTGAGTAGCCTTTACGGAATCCTGCCTGGTCCTTTGGTTGACAGAAGTCTAAGGTGTTCCTGATTCTATTTGCGATTACCTTAGTAAATACTTTGTAGGCAACGGACAGTAAGCTGATCGGTCTATAATTTTTCAAGTCTTTGGCGTCCCCTTTCTTATGGATTAGGATTATGTTAGCGTTCTTCCAAGATTCCGGTACGCTCGAGGTTATGAGGCATTGCGTATACAGGGTGGCCAGTTTCTCTAGAACAATCTGACCACCATCCTTCAACAAATCTGCTGTTACCTGATCCTCCCCAGCTGCCTTCCCCCTTTGCATAGCTCCTAAGGCTTTCTTTACTTCTTCTGGCGTTACCTGTGGGATTTCGAATTCCTCTAGGCTATTCTCTCTTCCACTATCGCCGTGGGTGCCACTGGTACTGTATAAATCTCTATAGAACTCCTCAGCCACTTGAACTATCTCGTCCATATTAGTAACGATATTACCGGCTTTGTCTCTTAACGCACACATCTGATTCTTGCCTATTCCTAGTTTCTTCTTCACTGTTTTTAGGCTTCCTCCGTTCCTGAGAGCCTGTTCAATTCTATCCATATTATAGTTCCTGATGTCCGCTGTCTTACGCTTGTTGATTAATTTAGAAAGTTCTGCCAGTTCTATTCTAGCTGTAGGATTAGAGGCTTTCATACATTGGCGTTTCTTGATCAGATCTTTCGTCTCCTGCGATAGCTTACTGGTTTCCTGTCTAACGGCGTTACCACCGACTTCTATTGCGCACTCCTTAATGATGCCCATGAGATTGTCGTTCATTGCTTCAACACTAAGGTCCTCTTCCTGAGTTAAAGCCGAATACCTGTTCTGTAGTTTGATCCGGAATTCCTCTAGTTTCCCTCTTACCGCTAACTCATTGATTGGCTTCTTGTGTACCAGTTTCTTTCGTTCCCTCCTCAAGTCTAGGCTAATTCGAGTTCTTACCATCCTGTGGTCACTGCAGCGTACCATGCCGAGCACGTCTACATCTTGAATGATGCCAGGGTTCGCGCAGAGTATGAAGTCGATTTCATTTCTAGTCTCACCATTCGGGCTCCTCCACGTCCACTTTCGGCTAACCCGCTTGCGGAAAAAGGTATTCATTATACGCATATTATTCTGTTCTGCAAACTCTACTAATAATTCTCCTCTGCTATTCCTAGAGCCTATGCCATATTCCCCCACTGACTTGTCTCCAGCCTGCTTCTTGCCTACCCTGGCATTGAAGTCGCCCATCAGTATAGTGTATTTTGTTTTGACTTTACCCATCGCCGATTCTACGTCTTCATAAAAGCTTTCGACTTCCTGGTCATCATGACTAGATGTAGGAGCGTAGACCTGTACAACCTTCATTTTGTACCTCTTATTAAGTTTCACAACAAGACATGCCACCCTCTCGTTAATGCTATAGAATTCCTGTATGTTACCAGCTATTTCCTTATTAATCAGGAATCCGACTCCTAGTTCTCGTCTCTCCGCTAAGCCCCGGTAACACAGTACATGCCCGCTTTTTAGAACTGTATATGCTTCTTTTGTCCTCCTAACCTCACTGAGCCCTATTATATCCCATTTACTACCCTCTAATTCCTCCAATAACACTGCTAGACTCGCCTCACTAGATAGCGTTCTAACGTTAAACGTTGCCAGGTTCAGATTCCAATGGCGGCCTGTCCGGAGCCAGGTATTCTTAGCACCCTCTGCAGCGTCACAGATCTGACCGCCGCCGTGGTCAGTTGTTTCGCGGTTGCTGGGGACTGAGGGCCGGGGTTCGATTGTTGTATTCATATAGGAGGTTGTGGCCAAGTACTGCACCAGGGTGGCCAATCCTGCTCTGGTGAGAGAGTGCGTTACCGGTTCTGGTCACCGGGATCAGGCTGCACTCCAGGCCTGTTTGTGCAATTTTCTCAACACACGGTTTTTTTTTTTGTATTTTCCGGTGGAGAATAGCGCGGCACCGGGATTTGAATCACGGTCCTCTTGCACTGGAGACGGATACTCTACCGTCCCCGTAGGAGTTAAATTAAAAATTAATTTATGGGGTTTTACGTGACAAAACCACTTTCTGATTATGCACGCCGTAGTGGAGGACTCCGAAAATTTCGACCACCTGGGGTTCTTTAACGTGCACCTAATTCTAAGTACACGGGTGTTTTCGCATTTCGCCCCCATCGAAATGCGGCCGCCGTGGTCGGGGTCCGATCCCGCGACCTCGTGCTCAGCAGTCTAACACCATAACCACTGAGCAACCACGGCGGGTCCCGCAGGAGTTGTACGCCTCATTTAACCTACAGTGGTGCCCTACTTGGTCAGTCAAGGTGGACCAATCTGAGCTCGGTTATACCGCATGGATGGCACTCGGCTAGAGAACCTGGTATTTATGACCTGCACATGTGAGTGTGAGGCCATACATATTTGAAGATATATAACTTTCTTTTTTTTTTTTTTTTAGGAGGGTTCCCGTACAGTGATAAAATAAAGGAAAAGACATAAAAAGAAAAAAAAAAGAAAGAAAAAGGGGCGGAAAAAAAAAGGAACATAACAGGTGATTTGAACTCGTGACCCTTCGATGTTGCCCGGAAAGATAGCTCAGTCGGTTGGTTCGTCAGGCCCCAGGCTACTTTCAAGCGCCACAGCTCCTGCTCCGAGCCTCACACTTACGTGGAAAGAGACTCATGTTGTCCGCGGTAGTCGGGTGGAGGCATACCGAGTAGTTGGAAGGCATACTTTCTAGGAAAAAATGGCCGCTCGAGGAGAAGAGCGAACTCGAGCGGCTTTAGAGGCTAGGAAAACTGCCTTAAAATATTTAGACTTGAGGGAAAGCTTCGTTAACAAACTATAACACGGCAATCAGCACTCGAATACGACGAGAGAAATTACTGAGACGTGGAAAATTGCCTTGAAAAAAGAAATCTGGTTTGCTAGACAAATGCTTGTATGTATTGAACCTCTTAAAAGATGAGGGGTGAAATATGCGCTCACCGAGAGGGCATCTTCAGCACGAGACATCCCCAATGCACCTTACAGAGATGTGGAGAGCTTCGCGGCCGGAACGAAGCTCTCTCTCCGCCGGCCAAGAGGGGGAAACGCGCTTTCCGATCGCTCAAGGTTGCGCGGACAAAGCATAATTCTAGCGTCTAGGAAAAGCTTAACCAGGTGCGATGGCGGCACGCATAGCGTGGGAAGCTAGCCGCCAGAATAACTATACCAAGGACTGCTGCTGATGAGGGCGAAATACCTTCGTGTAATTATAATAACCCTAATAGGACTACTTTCGAAAAAAAAAAGGAAAGGGCCCAGAGGGCTATACTACGAGAGCTATGACTGATAGTTTTCTATATATATATATATATATATATATATATATATATATATATATATTCATCTCATCTATTGAATCGCATGCGCGCGCTGTTTCTTTGTCTCTGCGTGTAGTACAGTTAAGAGAGCCAGTTTAAGGGCGGAGAAGAAGAAAGAAGAGAAAAGCAAAAAACTGCAGCGCCGTGGTTTTAAAGCGCACCCGTGGTAGAGAAACGGAATGCGATATAAGCGTGCGTAGCCATGATACGCACACGACAAACTGCCTTAAAATATTTAGACACAATGTTTATGTGTCGCCTATTGATGAAAGTGCACCTGTAGAGTTTGCCTGGCTTGCGATGTCGTGTCGTGAAGTGATGAACAACCGCACATATTCATACTGATAGTACCTTCTTCCCTCCCTCTCCTTTCTTACTTTTATTCCCTTAAACCCCTTCCCCTGTGTAGGGGTAACAAACCGGAGGTGTGTCTGGTTGACCTCCTTACCTTTCCTTCCTTCTTTTCCTCCTCCTCCTCCAGTCGCTCGCCGCACCCAACCACGCATGGGTCCAAAAGCACCGGCCATAGTTCTGGTGCGGTGGTTCACTCGCTCGTTAGCAACTTGACCCGGGATTCAGAGGCCATTTTGCAGTAAGAGGGAGAAACCGGGGTCGAGATTGACGATTGCGCTAGCGGACAAAGATAAAGATAATAATAATAATAATATATGGGGTTTTACGTGCCAAAACCACTTTCTGATTATGAGGCACGCCGTAGTGGGGGACTCCGGAAATTTTGACCACCTGGGGTTCTTTAACGTGCACCTAAATCTAAGTACACGGGTGTTTTCGCATTTCGCCCCCATCGAAATGCGGCCGCCGTGGCCGGGATTCGATCCCGCGACCTCGTGCTCAGCAGCCTAACACCATAGCCACTGAGCAACCACGGCGGGTAAAGATAAAGATAAACGTGTGTCCTATCGTCGTCTCTTGGTTCGGGCATGTCTTTTTTTAATACTACCATGTTTAGTCTCACCTTGTTTCATATCCAGCATATCATAAAAGTTCGTATCCTTCTCTCACCTAGGTTGCGGTAGAGCGATTTACGGCGCAATAAAGCCCGTTTCAGGTCCTGTTGGTCTTTTAGGAGTAAAGTTGACCAGCTACCATAATATACAAGACTTCTTTTAGTACAGGCCAGTCGTCGGAGTCCTGGACGCCTCATATAGGAAGAGTTGTTTGAAACAAGGTGCGTCTTAACCATGACATTTGGGGGAAGTCGGGGCTAAACATGGAGTATCTACACTTGCCCGCGGTTCCTTGTGCTCCGTGACGTTCTGATTTCATTTGACTTGGGCTGTAAAAAAAAAGTCATGTCTCCTTGAGAATAGCTTGTAACTTTGGAATCGAAACAGGCAGTAGCAGTGAAAGAAAAGTGCGTCTATTATGTATATATAGCTTTCCAGAGAAGCAAACCTGCAAATGGCCAGATGTCAAATAAATGCGTTGCGGCTTTATGGGGTGTATGGTGTCTGGCTAACCGATATGATTAAGAAATCCGTATTTTCTCTTACTTTTTCAATTATTTATACTTTCTAAGTTGTACCAATGCTTCCTAACGGATAAGGTAACGAAGGCAACCACATTTTTTATTTTTATTTCTATGCTTATCTTGCTATATCTGTGTAGTGCAAAGCTGCCTATTCGTTTCTTATGAGACTCTTCAGCTTCTTGCTTCAGATTACCGCGTCCGCAGGGGACGGGAGGATGATGCGCTGAAAAACGACTATGACGGTTAATTCTCATGACTCGTTGAATCAAGAGATCCTTCTGCCAGGCCGCAAGGAGGTGTTTGGTGGTGTGTTTTTAATTCCGCGAGCCAGGTTGTGCAGAAAGCACGATATTTCCCGGTCATTTGTACTCGACTGTCTTCTGTGAAAAAAAAAAATGACGAGGAATAAAAAATAAAATGTTAAAAAGAGCGAAATACTGGAAGTAGCACTGGAAGGAAATATTTCAGAGGTTCCTCCCACACCACTTTCTCTTATTGAACCACGCCCATGGACCAGAAGATGACTCTGCGTCCTGACGCGCAACTTGGGTGTGAGTTTCCATCAGGAAGATATTCGTTCACATGCCGAGATACATTATTCAAGGAACAGTTATCACCAGCGCTCAGCCCCCGCTTCTTTGACGTGTTCAATGCGTTCCGACAGAAGCGATCGGAATGCTGCGTGGTTCAGGTGCGCGCCAGTCCTAACAAGACCAAGTGCACTACGAAGACTTGTGAGACAATGTTCGAAACGTTACGTTCGTGCACAGGCGCACGTGCTGTGTTTTTATTTGAGAAGATTCAGGATACGTGCAGCTCATGGTGGTTGGCTTACAGGACACTTAGTAGGTAAGCGCTATACTCGATGGAAGCGGTTTTACTTTGATTAGGACGCGCGCGCACAGCATTTGGGCTCGTATTAATAGGTTTGGCGAACACAGGTGGGAATAACGCAGCATGCTGTTCCTCTTGTTGACAAAAATATTCGCAGACGTTTCGCCTGACGTCTCAGCACACAATATTGTCCTGCAAACCTAATCGGTGGCCGAGTTGAGGTTTCAGCAGGCTGCACAGCCGCTATAGAGTACAGACGCTGAAGGTGGGCAGCCGGCAGATCACAATGGAAAACTGCATAGGTACACACTATACTGGCGTGGAGGTGCATATTACGCAGGCACAAATGCACAAGTTCACAGACTCTGTAAGCTGTATTAGGTACAGTAATGAACAAATGAATCGAATGACACGAAGAGGCGAGCGCTGGTTAACAATTCCCGCGCTTCTGCGAAATGAATCAATTACTGGGCAATGCCGAACGATTTCTTGACAGCTTTGCGTCAAGGAAAGCAGGTCACTTGCAGTACATCGGCATTCTAACCAATGACTAGGGATTGCTGTCTAATCAATTTGCTCTTTACACGCCCAAGTAGCTGTGAATACTTGCGCAGCTCGAGATTTACATCTTCCATTGTCTGGAACAGCCGCTAAGTAAAGGTGCATACTCGTATCGAGATGTAGTCAAGATAGGAGCGGAAACATTAAAGCCTTTGGGTATGTACCACGAGGCTCCACGAAGAAAAAAAAAAGACAATGGGTTATGGGTTGAGTGATATGCAAAATAATGTTGAAGCGTAGTTTGTTTATTTGTTCGTTTGCTTGCCTGCTTGCTTGCTTGCTTGCTTGCTCGCTTGCTCGCTTGCTCGCTTGCTCGCTTGCTCGCTTGCTTGCATGCTGTCATGCTTGCCTGCTCGCTTGCTCGCTTGCTCGCTTGCTCGCTTGCTCGCTTGCTTGCATGCTGTCATGCTTGCCTGCTCGCTTGCTCGCTTGCTCGCTCGCTTGCTCGCTTGCTCGCTCGCTCGCTTGCTCGCTTGCTCGCTTGCTTGCTTGCTCGCTTGCTCGCTTGCTTGCATGCTGTCATGCTGTCATGCTTGCCTGCTTGCCTGCTTGCTTGCTTGCTTGCTTGCCTGCTTGCTTGCTTGCCTGCTTGCTTGCTTGCTTGCTTGCTTGCTTGCTTGCATGCTTGCTTGCTTGCTTGCATGCTTGCTTGCTTGCTTGCATGCTTGCTTGCTTGCTTGCTTGCTTGCTTGCTTGCTTGCTTGCTTTTATCGCTATGTGTTAGTCACCTGAATGGAGCTCGGGCACTACGATGCACTTAAATTTCTGTGCGCAGTATTCCTGTGAAACCATGTGTTTGCAACGTACTTGTCAAAGTCTCCGCATGAAGTCCTTTTTTTTTCTGGGTCGTTTATGCATCTAAACCTGTTCATTAACACGGCTCCATAACATACCATACACGATTTCCATTTCTTTTTTTGAAGTTGACGAAAATGTTTTGAAAGCTTGTTCACAATTACATATTTGTCATCGTCTCCGTGCTGCTGCTGAACACGAGGTTGCGGGTTAGGGTCCCGGCCGCGGCGACCGCGCGTTGATGGGGCGTAATCGAACAAACGCTCAACAGGCGGCGGAAATTAATCTCTAGCCATCCACTACGGCGTCGCTCGTAGCCTATTGTACAGCTTCTGGATGCTAAAATCCACTATTCAATTTTAACGTTTAATATTGTTCACTTTGGTTGAAAAAGACGTGTTTAGTTGCCGTGTGTAGCTCATTAGAGCCATTGCCAATAGCATCCTCTTTGCAGCGGTTCGCCCTGATGCGCAGGGTGTTAAAAAAATGTAACGGAAAAGAAAAGAAAGGAAGAACATTTGACAGGGACTCGACGGAAAGAAAAGACGTGCTTAGTAAATTTTATTTCGTTTTTGTTAGGTTGCACTTGAAAAAGTTTTCTGCAGGGGCTCTGTAACAGCTTTCAAGTGTTGCCAAGTCTGCTCTGCTCACCCAAAATTAATTTCCTGTGGTTGACACGAGCATAAAAGTACAACAACAACAACAACAACAAAAAGAACGACGATGGCAACAACAGACATGCAGAGGAATATCGTGCGCCATGTGGGCCAAATCCGTTGAATGCACTGATTCAAGTTTGGGCCGACAGGAATAAACGACTGACTGCTGCCTTGGGAGTGAAAATCAAGGCTAGCTTGTTCAGAAAAGTAAAAGTAAAAGTAAAACACACGAATGAGTGAAACGGTAACTACAGGTAACACCCTGGACTTTCAGCTGGTGGTATATGTTGCAAATATAGCGATCCCACTATAACGAGAAGGAAAGAGCAAACATGTATGGGACGAACCCCCACACCACCCCTCCCACCCCCACCCCATCGGGGGGCGGGGGTGGCAAGTGACTTCGCGACAAAAGTACTGCGGCATCCCTGACCACGGCGCTGCGTAGAAGACAAGGACAGCGGCTAAGCAGCGCGAAGTTTATACCGCCCACTCCGAAGCTCGAGCGTGCGCTGCCGAGATATGGGCGCACGTGAACGAAGGCTCACACAGACCCTGCTTTCGACCGTGCGAAAAAAGCAAGATTGTGCGCACAAACCGAGGTAACCAGTAGTTTGAAGTAAAGTTAGCGTCCCAAGCTTGTACAGCTTAGCTTGCAGGAATTCTTTTAGTTTAAAGCGAGATTAAGAATTCTGAAGCACAAATACGTTGTTGCACATGATACTTGCGAAAACACGCGAGCAAGCTTCAATTGTTACTTCCAACCACTCAACAATTCGGCACGTGCTTTAAGACGCTTCACAACTTGCCTTCGTGCAGAAATTCGCCGCCGCATTGTGCTATCCTCATGCTGCTTGTGAAGTTTTGTTCAACACGTTGCAGAATCCATTTAATTAGCTGCCCTTTAATATTTAAAATGCAGTATTTGCTATGCTTTCGTGAACTGCTGATATTGTGTGTCGCTACTTTATTCTCTTCACAACTAGAAGTTGTAACGCCAGAACAGCGTTTCTAAAACTCTGGGCTTCACACGAAACAGGCTATGTTACATTTTGACTTGCTAGCACAAATCCTGACGCGAAATAATTGTATATTTACTGCGTGGCGCGTTTGAGCTTGATTACTGTTCTTTATAACTTAGTTAGGAACTCAGATATTACTGCACAGCTTAAGAGTAGCTTCAAGAGGTACTGGAGTCTCTGCATTTATTAAGATTCTTTGAAAAATGCTCTCTTACTTCGTTTAACGACTTGCACTAATGAAACATAGGCCTTCATTTTCTTTATATATGGGTAGGAACAATTAGTTGTCCAAAGTTATTACGATTTGCTAGGCTGACTAAATATTGGAAACCTGAATCCTGCACGTGTAATTAAGAGTGTAATTTGAGTGTGAAGTACATGAAAAGTTTTGTGCTTCACCGTAGAATATTTTCTGGCAACAGTTCTGGCGCTTGTTAATATGAGCGAGATAGCTGTCTCAGTAACTTTACAAAATATTACAGAGTCCTTTATGCCGAAGCGACGATGAAAGTTTACAATACGGCTTCAATATTCACAATCTTTAAACGAGCTACCTATCATTCGATGTCATCGTGCATCCTTCGAGAGCACTCATTGAATCAGGTTCCTCTGAAAGTTGAGCACATTAGTCATCAGACGCCCTTAGGGCGTCCCCTTCCTTGGGAAACCTCCTGAATTTTAGTTTAGTAGAATCTCGCATGTAACTAGCTATGGAATAGCCACGAGGTTTTGCGACCTTCGGTCCATTATGAGCCAAGCAATCCATGCCATCTTTAAAGCATCGCATGCGCAAGAGTTGTTGTTGGGGAAAAACAATGTTTGTACCCTTGTGCGTAAATACTTTCCAGGGCCTGAAGAACTTGCGGGAAAGCACTCGTCGATGTAGCACGAGTATGCCTTTGTGTTTCAAGGACCACGCGCTCTATAACTCCTACGGTTCCCCTAAGGAGAGGGAAATGATTTATGTTGAAGCACACACACACACACACACACCCACAATCAAGGAGTAATGTCGGCCTTGATTGCGAAAACGCCGTTTAGCGATAAGAGATCACGGAACTGAGCAATCGAAAGAATAACGTAAACATTAAGTACAGCTGCCGACTGCTGCTTATTTTTCAGCACTATTGCTAATGAAGTGACGGCTCCCCATACAGCGGTAATGCCAAAATATGAAAATGCATACAAAATATAAGAGACACGAAGTAGCGTTTACAACATGCTGCTTCAGCCGGCAGGATAGTTGGACTTTCACCAACGTGTTCACATTGAGACAAAATAGTTGAAACAGATTAGTGGTGAGACAGACTAGTTTGTGACAGCATCGCTTGAGGTTCACCAGGTATCACAACGGTGGCTACGGTGAATACGCTTAAAGTCCACTTCCACAGAGTGATTATATGAAGCAAAATATATATTGCGATGCGCCGCTGAATACTTGCGAAGCTACGCAGACGCAGCAGCCCGTATCTCAGATCTGAAGAGGTCTGAAATGAGCATTTGGCAAGTCTTGCAAACTACCTTGTAGTGTACGATTAAAACGGTATATATAGATAGCGCCACAGATCTGCCCACTGTAAGGTGAATCTGAAGCTATGTGTATGGGCGTGGGGGAACGCGCAAAGGTTTGGGGGACGCGCATCTGTCTGTGGGTCGGAATAATATGGGTCAGAATAACAATTTTGTGAGTGGGCTTTCACATTGGCTATTAAAAAGTTGCTTGCGATTTCTTCGGCATTAAGAAACCGAGAGCGATCGAAACATTAAAAAAAATTCGATGTCCTCCCATTGCTAAATGTGTTTCTTTCCCCCCTTCGCTCCCCCAAACATCTTCACTGGAGTCGCTTGTCATATTGCCCAAGATGTGTCATTCTGAAGTGTAAAGTTAGTGAACACAGATGGACCGCCCGTTGCTGACAGCGATTTCTTGTTTGAATTCAGCAGTGCAGCATCATCTGTGCCTGCTGCATTGGCCGACCTATTTCCGACCCGCTTTTACAATATTACGCATCGCACCAAACATAACATAACTTGATATGGCATCGCGAGCAGGTTTCACTGCCGCAGCTCAGAATGAAGTCACGACAATAGCCTGTCCTGACGCAATACGGGATAAACCCTGTCTGAACATAGCCGAATGTGTGACAAAGCGCGACCTTATGCTGCGTCACATTAGAGAAGTTTTTTAGCATGCTTGTAATATTGCTATATTAGGCAAAATCTGGTATATGATCTACATGGCGGGATACCTTTTAAGCGAATTTGTTGCATTGTCACTAGCATTTTGATGACGTCCAACACGCGACCATTGTCCGATAAAGGCAGTTCAACGCCTATCATTCTTTCTAAAGTTCTTCAGCTGTTTCTTAGAAGGAGCAAACAGCGTCATCAGAAATGCCAAGTAAATGCACGAAACTTCCACTCGAGCTACGGTGGCCGATATTTCCGAGCCTCTTTGGAAAGACTAATGGATTTCGGAGGAGACGTGACAGGCAGCGTAGTGACCCGTCAAAAGTGACGTCGTCATTCAGGGCGGCGGCGGCAGGCGTGGGATCGAGTCAAGCATTGTGCGCTACTCGTGACTGGGGGATGGGGGGGGGGGGGGCGCACCGCTCAACAACAAAGAAACGGCAACCGGGGCCCACTTTGTTACGAAGTCCATACGCGCTCCAGCTTTGTGCGCTTACCTTTTGTTCGTTCTGATGCGTTCGCTTTGCGCAAAACTCGTGAATTTGAACGACTAACGAAAGTAAAGAAAACGCAACAAAAATAGGAGAAACGCAAATGAGACATGCGAGAGCGCAAAGGCAGAAAAGTAGGAGGCAGAGCGGAGAGGAAAAAGAAAAAAGGAATGAAAAAGAGGGAGACGAATCTTAGCACATGCAAAGTGAACACTCATTGTGCGCGTGTGTGTCCCTAGTAATGCCGTGCGTCCTTCGTGCAGGCACGCGTGTGCGCTGGTTCCGAATGAGCCGAGCACTGGCGTTTCGTTCCCCACTTCTCTTGTTCCGAGTCATTGGCGTAACGCGAGCGTGGCCCGTCTGGAACGCAACGCCAAGGCGTTCCCCGCCCTACTCGAGAAGGGGGCTGCGCCGCGGTGCAAGCGAGAGCGTGACTTCGTACACTTGCCGTCTCCTTGGAGCCGCCAAGGTCGCGCTTCCCGCGTGCGCCCGGGCCGACCGACAATTTCCGAAACGAGCCCAGCGGCGCATGTATGTAACGCGATGTAACATTTGTCCAAGTAGTGCTACGTCGTAGTACAGTTGGAATGGTGGTTAGAATGACACCACTCTCGCAGCATTGCTTACCACTCTCAAGAGACGGTCGAAGCGGAGCTAAGGCGGAATACTGATGACACCTGGTTACGTATGTTTTGGAGGGACGCCATTGTATACACGAGGGAGGCTGCAATGATTCGGCTTTGCAGTATTTCTGCAATGTTATAGTATTTTCAATACGGCACTCCGTTCCAATATATGGCACTCCGTTGATATTTAATGTCGAGTCGGTATGCGCGTTTACAGTAAGAGTGCCGTAGGGCGCCCCCGTTACATCTGACACATCATCGCATTTATGTAATGCACATCTGCTCGTGCCACCATGGCTCGCATGTAGAACGACAGGTCTTGGGTGACGGCGGCGGCGCTCGTGTCACGTGTTTGAAATGCGAATTCGTACGAATTCGTATTGCCTACCTGGACCCAACGTGAACGCGTCGCTAGCGAGTGGCACAAAACGCGCACAAACCATTTGAAAAGTGATTCCCCTCCCTTCAGTGCAATGCCTCATACTCGATGTGATGTCCCTGTTCATTTACCTCTGGCTGAAGTACTTATGAGATCACGTTCCCAATACGTGATGCTCATTTTTATGAATCCGGCGTCCCTCAACTAGCATGATGCGATGCCCAATACAGGCAATTCATCCGAATGGGGCTAGCGACGAAGGGGGAAGGAATACGCTTTAAATAGAATGGGAATAATGGACGGTAGTCTTACGCCAATCCTAATGATTTTAACACTGTTTAAGTTAACAGCATACAAACGTAAAAGAAAGGAAGGGAGGAAGAAACGTTAGACACCACCCACATAGAAAAATCAGTGTGCGGGGAAGAGACGAAACCGTTTATTACAATATTTACAGGCTGCTGCTACCGCAGAATGGCTGACAGCATCTCACGCAGCATGTCCAGTCTTCTTTCTCTTCGCGGAGCGAAGAGGTCCTTTAACGGCATGCTCATACGCGATGCCCCGTAACAATGTAACGCAGCCGCTTCTCGACGACAATTTCTGGTCGATGTGAAACTTCAACGAGCTCAGTCGAGGAAACGCGTAGAAACCTGTCAGGGCATGGCAAGCTCAAGGCACGGTGTCCATACCCCATCTCAGGAGATAGGCCACGCGCTGCTGAAACGTGTGATGACGCCCTGCAGTTCAGTCATCGTGCCAGGCCCCCTTTTTCTTCAGCCGCCAACACCCTCCGTTCGCGTGCCCCCTCTATATTTAAAACCGCGCCCAGTTCCAAGCTGTGGTCGCTGCCACTGGTTGTGCCTGTTCTAGAGCTGCTTTGAGCGAACTCCAGGCCCCTCGGTTCAGTTCTAGCATTGCCCTCGCAACAACAACAAAAACGAAAAAAAGAAAAAAGTCAACAGTAAACGCAGGCGCGCTCTGGCGCGTTAACCCACTGGCCCGGCCTCGGTGCCCCAAACAAGCGACGGCTATAAATGCGCGCATCTGGCGCACGCTGCAATCGCAGTGTGCCTCGCACTGCGTGCGCAGTCATTTCTCTCTTCGACTTCTGTGTCGGCTATTGCACGCTTTTTCAGCCGGCGCTCGCCGCGCGCCGCTTGTTTTTAAGAACGAGAGCTAGGACGGGACTTGTCAGCTTGCGCTGCAGCGCTTGCGTTATGCGTTCAACGGTTGCGCTGACAGTCTGCTGCGAGCGTAACGAACTCTGCGCGTAAATTTGTACGCCACCTATGGGTCTCGCGTGCGGCTGGCACGCGGAGGGAGGAGATCCGGTGGGGGACGACCGCGTATTTTGAGGAACGCCGAAATGCGGGTGTCGTATACGTATAGTTCTCGAAAAGGACACAACGTGCGCGCTCTGTCTTTCTTTTCCCTCGTAAAAGACAAACAAGTAAATTCGTTGTCGACATTGCAAATAGAGAGATAGAGAGAGGTGGGGAGGAGGAAATAACGGACGCAGAAAAATTTGACGAACTTTAAAACGAAAATTTCAGGCATTGAAAGATATCCCCTCGCGAGTATGCTATATGAGGTGTGGTGCTTTTGGAGAGGGATCGTACATATCATGATTACGCCTTTCTTCTGAAAATACTCGCGTTTAAATTGGTTTTACTAAAGCTGTGCGAAGTGGCATAGACAGTAAATAACGCTTGCAATGACTACAAGATGATGGGGCATCCATGAATGTTCAAAAGAAAGACATTGTATTAAAGCGTAAGATCTGTGTTCCGTCCACATCACGCCGGTCCGTAGGCAAATTGAATAAATAAATTTGCAACAAAAACTAAGTAAGGCAACACACTACAAAAATGCAAGCTTGGCTATGAAACGCAAGTTGCAGTACTAAGGTGTTACCCAACTGTTCCTATCGGCAATTAGCCCCCCCAACCAAAAAAAAAGAAAAGAAAAGCAAACTACTCATCTACGCTGTATTACTATTCATTTCGTTAGGAGCTTCAAGCGCCTTAATTGCGTGTCTGCGCGTGAGTGCACAAGCGCTAACAGATAGCCTGTGGGTGTCCGCGTCAGTGTTCGTATGCTGGAACGGCAGTTGATATGTCTCTAAATCCTAAGGCAGTTAAGGCAAGTTCTGGGTCAGTAAAATAGTTGTCCTTGTAGCTGAAATTATAACGCTACTGTCTCAGTATGTGCATAGAAGCTTCAGCAATGGTCATCCCGAAAGAAAGCGATAAGATGCCAGCGCATGCATGCACACCGGTGTGTTCTGCTTGGAGTACAGGGCGCGCGTCATACCATGCACGCTGTACATGACCTGGGTAAACGGCATTTCGCAGCTCACTTAGCAACATGAGTACCCAACGGCGACAAACAGAAGATGAGTGTAGGGTTTTTCTAAAGCAATCCCCCATACAGGCTCCACAGAAATTGCAAAACTTAAAACCAAACTGTAGGTGGCTTAGCATCCCAAAACAACACAAGAGCCCCCATCGGAATGTGTGCCACCGCATCCGGGATTCGAACCTCCAGAGGCCTGCTGCTATGCAGCTCAACGCCATAACTACTGTGCCATCACGGCGGGTCCCCAGCAATCACACATCCGGTTAGCGTATTCGAGAAGTATGACTTTCTTCTGTAGACACTTTATGCGTATAAAAAAAATCCTAGCTAATAATCCACCTGTTGCGAGCTCTGTCACCAAGAACGTGACTTGCTATTTCATGCTGCAAAGTGAATCCATGATAGAACGTATAAACGCGACTGAACGACGATGTAGAAAGAAACAGATACACAGAGACAGCGCTGTTTCTGTGTATCTGTTTCTTTCGACGTCCTCGTTCAGTCGCGCTTATACACTCTATCATGGATTCTAACCAACTAGCCCGCCAACGTGTTTTAACGAAGTTCATTTGCAAAGTGAAATATTGTTTGTTAGTAGTTTACTTACTTTCCTATCCGAACACTTGGCTCCCAACTATATACGCCGGCAAGCCAGATTACTTTCCAAGTAAAAAATAACTAAAGAATGTGTACAACGAAAACAATAATAACGATATATATATATATATATATATATATATATATATATATATATATAGACATATAGTAGCCTCTTGTTGGACGCCTTTTATCAGCGAAGCATTTCTTTGCGATCCTCGCCGGGTTTTCGTGACCGTGAGTACTGCGTGGCTGTTCTCTTGCTGAATAGACCAACCAATCACAGTGGAGGACGCACGCGATGTCACCGCCGCTTGGTCCCTTGCGCCGCCACCAGATGGCACTCGCCTCTGCGCATCCGCGGCAACAGCGGCCCTGCGTCGGAAAAAAAAAAAAGATGCAGAAATACGCCAGGACACCCCGCGATCTTTATCTTCAGCCATTGCACCACCACCAGATGACGCTTGCCTTCACGCATCCGCGGCGGTGGCCGTGTGGAGAAAAGAATAAACACAAACTTGTATTTCGACTCTTTATGCACCCACACAAAGCTTCGCTGTATGTATATTCCAGCTCGTTGAACCTGCTGTTTATTTTTGTATTTCTGTCTCCATTATTCCTTAGTCAATCCACTGCCTATCCGTCAGGCTTCCATCGCGTACGCTTTTGCTTGATGTTCTTGAATCGCCTTGTCCTAATTTCCAATTCAAACATCATATCTTTATACTTCATAAGTTTACCAGCTGAGTAATCATGTTTACTACGACACTCCTCATCGCAGGCAGCAACAAGGTGGGCCGTTTGGCCAAAACATGCCCATGACTCCGGGTGGATCAAGTGATCCCAATAGGATGGCCTTCGCCTCTAATCGCACCCCGACTAGCCCACAGTGGTCTGCTCCATCATGGCCACCAGCGCCGGAAACCCCAGACGCACCAGTCTACTGCAGCACGGGCGGACTGTTCCCCATGCAAGGTGGCGGACACACGCCGTCCACGGGCCAGAGGTCGGCGTCGCCCAACGGCCGGTTCACGTCGAGCGGACCCAAGTTCCCCATTCCGCCGCCTCCGCCCGCAGGCGCCATGTCCCCGCCGACACAAAATACGTTCGGAATACCGCCGCCGCCACCGGCTGGACAAGG
This sequence comes from Dermacentor andersoni, assembly GCF_023375885.2. Taxonomy (NCBI): domain Eukaryota; kingdom Metazoa; phylum Arthropoda; class Arachnida; order Ixodida; family Ixodidae; genus Dermacentor; species Dermacentor andersoni. The sequence continues at coordinate 268,876,113 of NC_092814.1, forward strand.
GAGGTCGCCAACGTCCAGCGGCGGCTACAGTCCCAACACCTTCCAAATACCTCCACCACCACCACCCGGTGGTCGACCGGGAAGTGCCTCGCCTTCTGTCTCTGGCGGTGGACGCAGCCCCGGTGCCTTCTACATACCACCACCGCCATCACAGTCCCTGGGAGGCATGGTATCCTCGCCAACGAGTGCCACTGGGGGCTACGAAGACCAGTCGTACTCGTACCCTCCGCCACCGCCGCCTATCGCATCGTCGTCGCCGGTGCCGGGTGTTTATGGCAGCGGCGGGCCATTCCGCCATGAGCCGGCCACACCACCCCCTCCGCCACCTCCGCCCGTTTCGCAGCAGGTTCCTGCGCCGCCGCCACCGCCGCCGCTGCCTCCAGTACAAGGCGGCGGCCCAGGAGGACCACCGCCGCCGCCACCTCCACCGCCACCTCCACCACCACCGTCGGGTGGTGGACCTACATGGAAACAGAAGCAGGTCAGTATATCAAAGAGAGAAACTTCGACATGCCTCTCGCACTTGTTCCTCAATCTTGCTTCCATATTGACATCATAGAACAGCAACCATACGGAGATCCTGGAATCAAGGTCTGAGGTACGAGCAAGAACGTGGGAGACGGAACTCAAGAACAGATGATAACGTAGGCTCTGAGTTCTTTGTTGCTCTTCCTAGCGTACCGACTTAGCACGCGATGCTGCTCCAGAAGGGGACGGTCGGAAAAGTTTGGGAGGGCTCACAAAGAAAACTTTCCTTTTAAGAATGCACAAATTAGGACAGAACGAAGACCATCCCCGAGTTCAACTACGTGATCCCTGCGACGACTCAATGACTACAGACTTCAGCCTTCGGCACTAAGTGATTTGTTAGATTTCTCACAGTAGCAGTCATATTGCAACAATATTCAAAAATTCTGTTAAATCGATCTTTCCAGCTGCAGAGAATCCCGGTATGGTATGGTATAATATAAAAAACTTTATTCAGGTGCTCCAGGTCGCGCTAGATTCCTAGCCCGAAGCGGGCTGCTCCCACGTCCCAAAAATAATCTAGTCCGAATTCACAAAGCTTTTTGTTTGTGAGCGCTGTTTGTAATTGGCTGGCCGCCTTCGCTAACAGCATGTCCGACATCACGATTGGCAAGCAACTGCTCTTACGAAAAGGTATAGCGTAAAGACATGTTTGTGAGCATGGGTTTGAATTCACAAAGCTTTTCGTTCGTAATTGTTTTTTGCTATTAGCCGGCCGCCTTTGCGAATATATGTCCAGCACGAGGATTCGCTGGTATTTTCTCTCACGAATAATTCCAGCGTAAGAGCTTTTTGCGAATACGGGCCATGGATCGTGCAGCCTTCCACAACGGCGTCGCTCATGTGGTGTGAAATGTGGTCAGTTATTATCAGTATATAGAAGTACGGCATTGCACAAACATTTGTTCACCATAAAGAAGAAGAAAGCGTTTTATCGCAGAAGTGGTTTTTCTCGAGGCTATCCGCGGAAATTCGGCATGCCCCATGGTACGCGCGCTTCAGCCCGAAAGGATAACCGTATCTTACCCGCTTGTCCCCTTCATGGGAGGGGAATGGTGTTGCATACTTTCGCTACGCTTTACCTCACCTGGGCCTCAAAGTTCAGGCGTTATTTCGGTGGTCTTCTTGAGATTGCTTCTTGATTCTATGGCAGAACAACTTCATCTATGGCAGAACAACTGCAGCTTGGGCAAGTCGGAACAGATTAATCATAAACGATGCGCAACAGAAGGTAGACACAAGCAGAGAGCACAAGGGTGGCGTACTTTTCGTTATTTGTCCACGTTCTCTTGCACAGCGTTTATCATGAATCTAGCCTATAGTCACACACACGGAGCTCGCGATGTCACTGATGATGATGATTATTATTATTATTATTATTATTATTATTATTATTATTATTATTATTATTATTATTATTATTATTATTGGCATTTCCTTCGAAACGATGCGGCGACAAATAGTCATCTAGCATGCTTGAGCTAATCAGGTTTTACTATACTTCTATTGAGGTATAGTAAAATTTTGCCATTTTGCCTATCAAATACGTATTGGCAACTCCAACTAAATGCTCGCCCCCCTAGCAGCCGCGCCGAGAAACAGCTCATCCAGGTTCAATCTTGAAGCGAAAGAATACCTCCTATCACGACATGCGCTGAATGCCTCGTAGTTCTCGAATCGCCGTGGGGCCGCCGGACACAAGCCTGAAAACGAAAAAAAATAATAATATAGATGTCGAAAGACTTGTGTCATTATGCGTCACCGCGGTGAGAAGGTAGCAATGTATGATTTCATTTTTTCGCGAAAGAAGCGGACGACGCGCATCGGAGAGTGATTTGGATGACAAACTTCGCATTGGGAAAAGGTGACAACTGATACTATACCGGTTTGTTCGAAACACTTCACTCGGGACTTCTTTCTTTCCGGCGAGCACAACATTGCCTTCAATACCTTGCTGGCGTTTCAAATCGCGGAGTGTGCTTTGTTTAGGCAGGCGCCTTAATAAATTATAGTGACGTACGTTTAAGCGTCATTTGGCTTTGTTCGTTCATAGCTTTCTGCCCCAGCATTAGCGTTACTAGTGTTTTAAGCAGCAGGAATATTCTCGCTAAGGTACTTTTGTCTGCAGGCATGGTAGCAGGAATGATGACTGCCTCGGAAGGTCTGAAGTTGCTCATGACACATGCCGCGAGGCGACATATCGTTTTCATAGCATGCTTTAGTTTAGCGGTGCAAGCAGAAGATGCTGTATTCTTATTCAACGCGTTGAGTTGTCAGTTTATTTGCTCGCAAGAAATTTAGGAGCAACAGCAAGCAGCGTCCCTTCCAGCTTTGGAGCGTTCGATCTGCGCACAGCGCCGCTATAGTGGGTTGTGCCATACCCATAGGCGCCAAACCACACCAAGCTATCCCATTTAAACCAGGTAGCTTAGAGTTGCGCGCTTCCGGGTTCTGCTATGTGGTCTGGTGATCTCCTTTGTGTTCCTACTGACGGTGAAACCGAATCAAGGCCTTCAATGAGGCAGACCATTGAAAGCGTTTGGCCGTTCTCGCACAGCTTATTGATAGACAGCCTAAAAGAAGTTCGGCAGGCTTATCTGTAGAACCGTACACAATACGTTGAAGTTCAAGCAGCAAGCCTTTAAAATTGTAAGTTTTGTCTGGTGTTCCGCAGGGCTCAATGTTGGGGCCATTACTGTTCCCGATATACATAAATGACATTGCAACTGATATTGATGATCAGGTGACAGTGAAATTGTTTGGGGATGACTGTGTTATGTAGTCTATTATGGACAGTGTCTCTTCACACTTAGAGCTGAATAAAAACCTTTGTAAACGCGCGGATGCAAACGAAAAGGAGTGAGACTTATTTTTTCTTAATCAGTATTATTGCCTATAATTACAAAAATACCCGTTAAATGTTTGCTTGTTGTGTTAAACGACAATATATTCAAGCAGCCTTTTCTGTCAAGTATCTGGGTCTAACGATCAATAATACATTGAACTGGAATGAGCATTATCAATGACGTAAGGACGAAAGCGCTTAAGAAACTGTTTCTTTAAAAAGAAGCTTAACTACTCTCCATCAGCATATCTGGCAGCGTATCGCACCCTGGTTCTCCCGGTACTTGTGCACGGTTGTTGTTCGGCACCCTTATGTTAAGGCTGTTGTGAGGCTGGAGCGGATTCAGGTCGAGGCTTGCAGTTAGGTTCATTTTAGCTAACTACTGCAGTACGTCATCGGTGTCTAACGTGCTACGGCAGCTCCAAATGGAACCGTTCCAAGCTCGGCGATGCATAGCAAGACTAACTGTTTGCTCTACAACGGCAAAACTGGACTGCCACGTGATAAGTATTTGCTTCTTCCGTCGGAAGGGTCGTCCCACCTTAATTATACTAAAGTAAATCATACCAAGCTTTTTCAGAAATCCTTCTTTCCATACAAAAACGAGCAATGGAATAATCTGCCTGAATTTGTTATTAACTGCAGCGATGTTTATGCATTAGAAGATTACTAGAAGATTGTTGCACCTTCTGTAACGTCTCCTGCTTGGACAACACAGCTGTCCGCAGTACAGTGAAACTTCACTTGAAGGAACTTCAAGGGACCCCAGGGAAAAAGTTTGTTAAAGTGAAAGTTCACTAAACTGAAATAAGCAAGCGTGCGACAGCTTGTTGCCGTTATGTAAAAACAAAAGAACTGGTGGTCAAATTGTTTATCAACGCATTTATTTGTCACTCTGCTCTTTCCGATGCGACCGCGATTGCTTGGCGCTGGCTCTTAATCGTAAACAGTGACGATGCAGGGATCCCAAATGCCTTTGCAATGTCAAGTTGACGCTTCCCGGAGTACAGCCTACGTAAAATGTCCCGTTTTTCGTCGAGTGTCAGGCGCTTTCGTTTGCCGCTCATGGTTAACTAGCACGCGCACACTTCCTTGAGGCCAGGACGAATAGGCCTAGTACGGCTGAAGCTGTGGCTGGCTCTGGCTAGCTATGGCTGTGGAGCCAACTAAACGCACTAAACGTGAAAAAAACAGCAATGGTTTCGGCTGGCTGCGGCTTAGGTAGCCAATCCAGTTCAAAGCTAAACCGCTAAATGGCGGCGGTAAGCGATAACGCAGTAATGGAGCGCGGTCGGCGCGGTTCTCAACGTAAAAAAGCGTGGCAAAAAGGGCGGTTTATACTTGTTGAAGTGCTCAGTATGACCTAGGAGACATGGCATGGCGCCTCGGAAACTGTTCGTAGAAGTGAAATGCGCACTGCACTGAATTTCGTTAAACTGAAGGGCGTTTGCATAGGGTTCAATGGCGCGACGGTGGGGGTTTTAAAAAAAGTTCGTACAACTGAATACTTCGTTTAAATGAAGTTCGTTCAAGTGGTATTTTGCTGTATTACGAAATCAATAAATAAATAAATAAATAAATAAATAAATAAATAAATAAATAAATAAATCAATCAATCAATCAATCAATAATTTTTCGCGTGCGAACCTCAGCTTCATTTCTTCGGAACCTCCATGCTCGGGCAATCAAACCAATATTCGCGGCGCCATGGAAAATTTCCTTCTTGAATTCGATTGACCGCCCTTGCAACATTCGTTTGCTTAGCCCTCTTCTCCGCCACCTACATTATGGATCTGTTTATATCAATCTTAAAAAAAATGCAATAGCTTTTTTTTCTTTTTTTGCAAGGGTTCTCACAAAGAATTTTATTTCACTTATCGTACACTCAGGACTAATGCATTAAAGACGGAAGTAGTTTAAAAGAACAAGATGAATTACATCTAATACATCGATCAACACAATCTCTGAAAAAATGCAATAAATTCGTGTCGTATTACGGCTCTTGCCGCATACTGAGTAGTATTCGAATCAGCTAGAGAAAGAAATGAGCGCACACAAGGATGGCGGGTGTGATGACAACTCAATATTGTAAACGGCATGATTAATTAGGAAATAATCAGATGAAAAGTGACGTAACACGCTGTCAATAGACGCGTTTACATGGATGCGACAGTGGCGCACCGCATTTCTAGCGATCGCATCCTTGTAAGTGATGGCAATGCGCTAGTTAGTTAATCGTTAGTTAGTTAGTTAAGCGTTAGCTAGTTAGTTAAAGTCAGTCAGGTAAAGTCGTTTTGAAACGTTGGGGGTCACCTGTATCGGCTGTGAACGCACGAAGGTGGTCTTCAGGGAACAAATTCAATAAGATTTTCGATCATAAGTGCTCTTTGTCATTGACCGGCCGCCTTCGCGAATGATCATGTCCAACATCAGGATTGGCTGAAATTTTCCCCTACGGACAATTCTAGCGTAAGACTTTTTTTTTTTTTGTGAATGCGGGCTCAGGGCCAGTATTCACGGTTGAATTGTTCGTAAGTGAAAATTTCGAGCAGGCTGTTGCTATAGACTAACCATTAGTGAAGGCGGCCGGCCAATGGCAAAGAGCACTTAAGAACGAGAACATCTCTGAATTCGGCCCCAGATGTTCTGTGCAGGAATGAGGGCCTGTATTCACGAACAGTTATTACGCTAGAATCCTTCGTAAGAGCATTTTTCAGCCAACCTTGATGATGGACGTATTAGCAATGGCGGCCAGCCAAGGGCGGCAAAGATCACTAATGAAAAGAAAAAAAGTTTGGGAATTCGGCCTGTTTGTGGAATGTCAACATTTTGCAGAGTGGTATCGCAACCTTATGTCGATGGGCAATGCGCGATGAGACGTACTGAGGAGGAGAGACGAATTCGTTAGTCAATGATTGATTATGATGTATGCGGTGAAAAAGGCACGAACGAAAAACTTTACGACGAGATGCGAGTGATGGTAGATGTAAACTATATTTCGTGTCAGTGACGCTCGCGGTTGGAGTATAGTGAGACAGGATCAAACGCATGGAGTTATTTTGAGCCATTTCAAGGGAGCGAATTAAATTGTCGCGGAAATGGCGTCACACTGACGCAGAGTATTTCAGCTATACGCGCCTCACCATCTTTTTCAAATTTCCGCTTTTTAGTTACTGTCAGAGGATACGTATCTCGTGCCTGCACCCCCCCCCCCCCCCCCCTCACGAACTTTCTTTTACCACTCGCCTAGAGTGGCTATGCACCGTGCTCTTTGTTAAAAACGGTGACAACACCGTCATCTGAGAATAAAAAAAGAAAGAAGTGTCGCTGCGTTCGTGACTTGTCACACACAAAACCTGCCATTTACATATAATTACAAATATCTTTATTTCTGTATCTGCCTGGTAAATCTATTTCCTAATTTTCATAAACGTTATACTTCACCCTGATTTACTTTTCCGTTTAGGTTTTTTTCTCTCTCCCCTTCTGTTTAACCTTTAACCGCCGGCTTCCTAGCTAATCCCCTGTAGTGGGTAAGCGCCACAAGGGAGGAGCAAGCAAGCAAGCAAGCGTGCAGCATCATGAAAAGAGCTGGAAGGAATCAAGGGCAGAAAAAAACATGGTTTGTGGCTGGAGCATGGTTACCCCAAGGTTTGTGTGGACTCTGGAGGGTATTGCGCCGCTTAAAGCCAAGGGTGCAGAAGCTAACGACCGCATCGTACCAGGCAGTGCTATGGTATAGTGTGCAGCGGCAAGTGTCGAGAATGTAGTGACGCAGGGACGAAAAAGAAGGAATATTACCGTTCGCTCCTTTAACCAAAACTACTCCAAGCGCTGATCACTGCAGAACGCACCCAGAGTGCTAGTAGTGTGAATGTCAAAGTGACGCTCTCCTGTTTCAAGAGTTCCGCATACACTGTGGTGGCCTTACGCTGTTGCGAGTAGCTTATTTCGCAGAGACACAAATAACCGCGTAATTTCTTTTACGTATATAGTACTAGCGGTGCTGTGGTGATTCGCTCTGGACGTTTCGTAATACTGAATGCTTTGTAGACTTAACGACCCTGGTTCATTTTCTTAGGAAAATTTGGTGAGCGACGTTTGCACTTTCACCGGCAACAGTCACCGGCAGTCAATGCCTGAACGGCTGCACATTGCTGTTGCAGTTTTTCGTCGATTCACCGCACCATCCGTCCAATGCATCATTTACCACAGCGCGCGTCTCGTTCATTCCTGTCCTGACCATTGTTCTTTCCATTCGTATGCACACTGGATGTCACTAAACTGCCCGTCAGTGTTACAAAAATCTGGACGAACGTACACGGTTGCAGTGTTCCATACAATACCATGCCACTTTTTTTTTTGTGAGCTCATTACCCCTCACTTCCACTTTTACAGGAGGCTGAGAAGGCCTCGCAGAGGCAGTCAGGGTGTGGCTACGACCCTGCCCAGGTTGCGGCGCAGGGACCGCAGGACGGCACCCAACCTTTCTGCTACCTACCTCCCCAGCTGGTCGGCACGCTCAACAGCAAGGATAAGAAACCCTTCACATACACGCCAGGTGGTAAGTACAGGGCTGTTGTAATCGCACCGCTGGCACGAGTTGTTGGGGTCTCGGTGCTGACGCCCGTTATTGCCAATGGGTCGCAAGCCCCAAGGGTAGCGTTGGCCTGGCGGCCTGGGGCACTGGAAGCATCCGAAGGTCCCGGCAAAGCATGAGAAGACTGGTAACAGAACAACTTGTTTATTCTAACATAGCAAAAGAGCGGCCGGTCAGTTCGACCGAAGTGGAGAGACGGGAGAGCACGTAACTCAACAGTACAAATCGGAGCCTCTCCCTTGGCGTCCGGGGGCAGCTGCTCTTATACTCCCGGCGTCGCGGTCCAAAAAGGAAGGAGGGAAGGTCACGGGATGAAGGTCACGGGACGGCGCAGCAGGAGCCCACGACGGCGCGAACTGTCGGGCCGAGAGACCTGCTGAACCGTGTGTAGTGACGTATCGCCAACCCTCACCCACACGACGGCGCGAACAGTTGAGCCGAGAGACCTCCAGGCTCCTCATTCGGGGAACTCCGCTCCCCGGCTGCCGCGCTTTGACAAGCGAGGGCACACACACACACACGCACACACGAAGACACGTGGCACTGAAACACGCCTGGGCACGCTTGGCGGGTAGGCGTTGCGGCGGCGTCGGACGGGCCAAAATGTCCGCCGCTTTGAACAAAGCCCCGGCGTCCGTTGCATCCGCGCCGGCATTACCGCGCGTTGTAGGCGAAACGTAACAGACCGCCCCGCCGGGGGAAGGAGATCCCGATGGTCAGGGGACTGCATCCGCTGTCCGGAGGGATGTCGCTCGATGATGCTCATAACCGAAGTTGGGCGTCCTTGGGCGTTTCTTGAGCGCAGCGCACAGAGAAGGCCTCGTTCTCACGTTCAGGTGCACACAGGACACTGCAAAGTGACTTCGGGAGAGTTGACATTTTTGTTCTCGTTTCCGGCAAGCGTTAGAACCACGCCAAAAGTCAACCGCTCAGTTAGCAAGCACGGCACAACCCTCACTAAGCCCTGCCAGGCTCTTTCCCCTTTTATACTGCTGCCTATTTCCTTACAGTAGTTTAGCAGCACTCAGAACGCGTCCACAAATCGGAAAAATTGCACTAAAAAGCACATCATCACTTTGAAACACTACACAAAAGCAATAAGTTAAAAAAAAATCCTGCCTCAGGAAGAAAAACATCAGTAACAAGCAATTTTGAGGCTGATTCCCACGTTAGGGGCTTCGACTTAAGCCATCGGCGTTACCGTTGAGACTCCCCTTTTTGTAACGTACCTCAAAGGAATATTGTTGCAAAGCGAGGCTCCAGCGCAGGAGGCGGCCATTTTTGGGAGAGATGGTCTGCAGCCATTGGAGAGGGCAGTGATCCGTTTCAATGATAAACCTCGAGCCAGCTAGGTAACATGACAATTTCTGAACGGCCCACACGATACACGCACACTCTTTCTCGGTGGCGCTATACGCCTGCTCACGACTGGTCAGCTTACGACTAGCATACAGGACGGGGTGTTCTACTTCTCCATTTTCCCGTTGGCACAGTACAACGCCCATGCCTCGCTCACTAGCATCACACTGAACAACGAACCCTTTTGTGTAGTCGGGCGATCGTAGCACAGGTTGGCTTGTTAGGGCGCTCTTTAGGGCGCTAAAAGCTCTTTCCTTCGTCTCATCCCAGACGACTGTTTGCGGCTCTGTCTTTCTTAGAGCATCCGTCAAGGGAGCCGCGATATCAGAGTACCTGGGGATGTACCTCTGATAGTAGCCGGCGACACCTAAGAACGACCGAATATCGGTCTTCGTGCGCGGTTGCGGGAAGTCTCGCACAGCGGCCACCTTTATTTCAGAGGGGCGGCGACGACCCCGACCAATCACGTGTCCGAGGTAGACAACCTCGGCCTGTGCTAACTGGCACTTGGGAGCCTTGACTGTCAAGCCCGCATCGCGCAGGCGGGTTAGCACTGCCCGCAAGTGCGCCATATGTTCCGGCCAGGATGCGGAGAATATCGCTACGTCGTCTAGATACGGTAAAGCGAATTCTTGCTGTCCCCGCAACACTTTATCCATGAGGCTTGAAAAGCAGTATGGCGCGTTCTTCAAACCAAAACTCAAAACTTTAGGACGGAATGTCCCCATTGGTGAAATGAACGCCGCATACCTACTAGCCTCTTCTGTAAGTGGAACCTGCCAATAACCCCTGACAAGATCTAGGGTGGAAATAAACTGAGCGCTACTCACTCTCTCAAGGCGCTCCTCGATGTTAGGAATCGGATAAATTTGATCCTTAGTGATGGAATTAAGCCTGCGGTAGTCGACGCAAGGACGAGGTTCCTTGCCCGGTACCTCAACTAAAATCAAAGGGGAGGTATAATCACTCTCACCCGCTTCAATAACACCGAGCTGTAGCATTTTCTTTACCTCAGCCTCCATAATATCGCTCTGGCGGGGTGACACCCGGTACGCCTTGGATCGTACTGGCTCTGGGGAGGTAAGTTCTATGTCATGAGTAAGGACAGAAGTCCTACCAGGCCTCTCAGAGAACAGACCTTGAAACTCTTGTAAGAGCTGGTGTAGTTCTGTTTTCTGCTCAGGCGACAGCGATGCTTTCCTTATTAAGTCACTAATGACTTGATCGGTGTCTTTCCTGTTCGTCACTGAGCCTAGTCCCGGAAGCTCGACCGGAAGCTCTTCTAACTTTCCCGCATCGGGAATTTCCTCTCCAGTATCTGGTGCCTTTAACGCTACAGGCTCAATTTTATCCCGTTCGGGCGTGCTCTGAATACTAGCTTGCTGCGCCTCTGACCCTTTCTCATCGTTCAACAACGTCGGCCCCGCAACTACCGCCTTTGCAGCGAGCTCCCGAACCTTCGATCTGGTTAAGGCCTGAACGCTAGCCTCACCAAACAAAAGCCCCTTCTCGCGCAGGAGGTGATCGGACCTGTTTGAAAATAGGTACGGGTACTGGGGGGGGCAGCATAGATGACACTGCGGCCTCCGTCTCAAGTGCTCCGAAAGGTCCTTCAATAAGCACTTTTGCTACCGGCAGACACACGCTATGAGCTTCCACTGCTTGCTTGATCCATGCGCACTCGCCCGTGAACATATCGCGTTCTACGTAAGAGGGATGAACTACATCCATCGTAGCTGCGGTATCGCGAAGCACTCGGCACTCTTTCCCGTTCACGAGGAGGTCTCGCATGTAAGGCTCGAGAAGCTTGATGTTCTCGTCAGTGCTGCCTAATGAAAAAAACACGACTTTTGGTTTTGTTTCTGGGCACTGCGCTGAAAAGTGACCCGGCTTCTGGCACGTATAACACAGGCGCGCTTGCCTCGCCTCGAACCGCTTTCTGCGTTCGGCTTCGGCTGCCGCCGTCTCCTTACGTTCGGTCGGACTGCTTTCACTCGCATCCGCACTACGTGTATCCCCCTTTGCTCTCATGGGTGTGAACTTCGGCCTCTCAAACTTGGAGCCAAATTCACCCTTTTGACCGTCCTTAGCTCCGCGAGCCCGACGCGTCACAAACTCCTCGGCTAGCTCAGCGGCTCTAGCCACCGTACTAACGTCTGGCCTATCCAAGACCCAGTACCGCACGTTCTCAGGTAACCGACTATAAAACTGTTCTAGCCCGAAACACTGCAGAACTTTCTCGTGGTCACCAAACGCTTTCTCTTCTTTGAGCCACTCCTGCATGTTTGACATAAGCCTGTACGCAAACTCTGTATATGACTCACTTCTGCCTTTCTCATTTTCCCGGAACTTCCGACGGAACGCCTCCGCTGACAGCCGGTACTTTTTTAGCAGACTCGATTTCACTTTGTCGAAATCCTCTGCCTCCTCTCTCTCCAAGCGAGCGACTACGTCGGCCGCCTCGCCGGGTAGCAAAGTGAGCAAGCGCTGTGGCCACGTTTCCCGAGAGAACCCCTGCTTCTCGCACGTTCGCTCAAAGTTAACCAGGAACAAACCAATGTCCTCTCCAAGCTTAAACGGCCGCATCAGGTCAGTCATTTTGAACAATACTCGTTCTCCTGCACCGTGTGCCTGACTTCCATTACGAGCGCGTTCCATCTCAACCTCGAGACGCTTCATTTCCAAAGCGTGTTCGCGCTCTTCTTTTTCTTTCTGTTCTTTTCGTTCACGCTCATCTTTCTCTTTCTGTTCTTTAAGTTCACGCTCATCTTTCTCTTTCTGTTCTTTAAGTTCACGCTCCCTCTCCTCAATGGTCTCAAGGCATTCCGACAGCTCGTCATCCTCAGCTTCTAACTCAAGAATAGCCCTTAGCAGTTCTGGTTTTCTGAGTTTGTCTGAGACATCCAGACCCAACTCTCTTGCAAGCTCCAGCAATATCGGTTTGCGCAACGACTTCAAATCCATGGCTGCTCTGAATGCTGCTTTCTCTACTGCCTACTATTGTCTTGCCGCAACTAACCCGGTAGCAACGACAACCACAATTACCAGCTCTGTTTCTGACACTAACAAAAGCCTGGCAAAACTCAGAAGAAGAAAGTCCCGCACTCACCAAACCTCGCAGCCAAGACTTCAGCGCAGTCGTTCCGCTGCAGGCAACCAGTCATCACACAGGGCTCGTTGCACTGCTCCCGGATGGTCGTTGTGCTGCTCAGCATACAGTCAACCGCATCTCTTCGCTGCTGGCCTCCGTTGTCGCGATCTCACCGCTGGCAACCAGATGTTGTAATCGCACCGCTGGCACGAGTTGTTGGGGTCTCGGTGCTGACGCCCGTTATTGCCAATGGGTCGCAAGCCCCAAGGGTAGCGTTGGCCTGGCGGCCTGGGGCACTGGAAGCATCCGAAGGTCCCGGCAAAGCATGAGAAGACTGGTAACAGAACAACTTGTTTATTCTAACATAGCAAAAGAGCGGCCGGTCAGTTCGACCGAAGTGGAGAGACGGGAGAGCACGTAACTCAACAGTACAAATCGGAGCCTCTCCCTTGGCGTCCGGGGGCAGCTGCTCTTATACTCCCGGCGTCGCGGTCCAAAAGGGAAGGAGGGAAGGTCACGGGATGAAGGTCACGGGACGGCGCAGCAGGAGCCCACGACGGCGCGAACTGTCGGGCCGAGAGACCTGCTGAACCGAGTGTAGTGACGTATCGCCAACCCTCACCCACACGACGGCGCGAACAGTTGAGCCGAGAGACCTCCAGGCTCCTCATTCGGGGAACTCCGCTCCCCGGCTGCCGCGCTTTGACAAGCGAGGGCACACACACACACACGCACACACGAAGACACGTGGCACTGAAACACGCCTGGGCACGCTTGGCGGGTAGGCGTTGCGGCGGCGTCGGACGGGCCAAAATGTCCGCCGCTTTGAACAAAGCCCCGGCGTCCGTTGCATCCGCGCCGGCATTACCGCGCGTTGTAGGCGAAACGTAACAGGGCACAGCTGGACAGAGTTGCACACTCACATGCGTACACGTGTACTTCGATAGTGTTTGAGCGTGATCATCCACTAATTATCCACTACGTGTTTCTGATAGATGTAAGCGCTGAGTCACCCCTGCTCATTCGTCGCGGCTCAAAGCCATTGTGGATTTTCATCTTCTTTTCTTCTCTAGTTTGTCGAATGTAAGACTTATTTTTGGTGTAAAGTTTTGGGCGAGCTGAGAAATTGCAGAATGATAATGGGAATGTCTGATGGTGCCATGTCTTTCTGCGCGCCGTAACGTCTTACTTACACATCAGCCTATACATCTTGCGGGTAGGCAGTCGTATAACTGAGAGGTCAATGCGACATTACGACGGCCCTGGGCGGCTTCAAACTGCGGTGAATTTATGTTTATGGTTAGAAACGGCTCGCCGCATGTATACATATGCATTTATATATATGTATATATATATATATATATATATATATATATATATATATATATATATATATATATATATATATATATATATATATATATTGTTATGATGGGGTGCGTTTATTTGAAGATGAATTGATGAAAAAGGGCCGCGCCGACACCGAGCCGCTGCAAAGACAAGCGCACTTCGTTCTCCTCTTCCTCCGTTCTTCCTGTAGCCTTAGCGTAACACTTCTCCATTCACAGACGAAGCCCGCTGAGCGAGTAACTGTTAGTCGGCGTCGCGAGGATGACAGCGTTTCAGGCGGGCGACGTGAACAAGCTGCGTTTTCTTAGACCGGTAGTCATTAGAAACGAGATGAGCAATCGAATAGGTCACATCACTTAGGCGGTTGGTGATGACGAAAGGCCCGGTGTAACGAGCCAGAGACTTCTAGCACAGGCCGCGCTTGCGAAGTGGTGTCCAAAACCATACCATGTCCCCTTTGTCATACGACACATTCTTATGGCGTGAATCGTAGATGATCTTGGAGCGGTCCTGGGATGTTAACGTACGGAGCTGAGCTATGCGGCGTGCTTCCTCAGCGTAGCAGAGAGCCTGGGCAATAGAAGAGTCCGCATGAGGGGTAAGAAGTAGAATGGTGTCAAGGAAGCTGCGTGGGGGTCTGACATAAAGAAGATAGAAAGGACTGTAGCCGGTAGTTTCATGCTTTGCAGTGTTAGAGGCGTTTGTGATAAAAGGCAAGATATCATCCCAATTTTTGTGCCTGGAATCGACGTACATCGAAAGCATGTTGGTCAAAGTTCTGTTAGTGCGCTCGACGAGTCCATTTGTCTGCGGGTGATACGGGGTCGCGTGGCGAAACTGGCAAGCACAGAGACGCAACAGCTCTTCGACTACGTCGGCCACGAACTGGCGACTACGATCGCTCACAATAACACGAGGGGGTCCATGACGCAGTATAACGGAGGACAGGAGGAAGCTCGAAACATCAAGAGCCGTGGCCGTTGCCATCGCTGCGGTTTCAGCATAGCGCGTCAGATGGTCGACGCAGACTATAATCCAGCGTTTGTCGTTTGTTGAGCGCGGGAATGGGCCGAGAAGGTCTACTCCAACTATTTCGAAAGGAGATGATGTTAGCGCCACAGGGTGAAGGAGTCCGACCGTGGCAGTATTAGGGCGCTTGAATTGCTGGCACTTGTTACAACTGGCCACATGCTTTTCTATATCCCGTCGCATACTAGTCCAGTAGAATCGGCTCTGAATGCGGCGGTATGTTCTGGTGAAACCTAGGTGCCCAGCGGTCGAGTCGTCGTGCATAGCACGGAGCACGTGGGTTCTAAAATTCTTAGGGACCACTAAGAGGAGGCGGGCGCCATCAGCCGCATAATTCTTCTTGTAGAGCAGGCCATCTTGGATGACAAAGCCATTTTTACCTGTTGGATGAGCAGCTGAGGCGAAGAGGTCATCCAAGCTGCGGTCTTCACGCTGCTCTTCCCGGAAAGTGGCCAGGTCGGGAAAAAGAATTTCGTCGATGGCGGTCAGAAACTCATCGAAATTGTCGGCGTCCCATGCACTTGTTGGTAGAGGGAGCCTCGAAAGACAGTTGGCTTCCGCATGATGTCGGCCTCTCTTGCAACGGACTGCAAAGTTAAATTCCTGCGAACGTAGCACCCATCGAGCAAAGCGGCCAGACGGGTCGCGGAGACCAACCAACCAACATAGTGAATGGGGATCAGTAACGATCGTGAAGCGGCGCCCGTAGAGACATGGGCGGAACTTCTGGACTGCAAAGACGACAGCCAGGCACTCTTGCTCATTGACGGTGTAATTCTGTTCGGCCTTGCTCAACGAACGGCTCGCATAGTCAATGACATGCTCGGCGTCACCAAAACGCTGGACGAGGACGGCGCCGAGGCCGATTCCACTCGCTTTGTTGTGCAATTCTGTTGTGGCCGAGGGGTCAAAATGGCGAAGTATAGGTCCGGAAGAGAGTAGGAACTTCAGTTGACGAAACGAGGAATCGCAATCTGCTGTCCAGGTGAAATGATTATCCTAGCGAAGCAATGAAGTCAGCGGGTAGGCAGTATCGGCAAAGTTGAGCATAAAATGTCGGAAGTACGAGCAAAGACCCAAGAAGCTCCTCAGCTTGCGTTGTGACTGCGGTTGTTTAAAGCCGCTAACTGCAGCGACCTTCTGTGGGTCTGGTCGCACCCCCTGCTTGTCCACTAAATGTCCAAGTACTAGCGCCTCTCGTTGGCCAGAGTGACATTTCTTGGAGTTGAGGGTAAAGGCAGCTTGTTCAAGGCACGTCAGAACAACGTCCAGTCGATAGTTGTGCTCTGCAAAAGTGCGGCCAAAAATGACGATGTTGTCTAGGTAACACAAACAAACCTCCTATTTCAGGCCACGCAGTACCATGTCCATAAACCTTTCAAATGTGGCTGGCGCGTTGCACAAACCAAACGGCATGACGTTGGATTCAAACAAGCCGCCTGGGGTTACAAAAGCGGTTTTCTCTTTGTCAGCTGAATGCATGGCAGTAGCCCGATTGGAGGTCTACTGATGAAAAGTAAGATGTGGAATGAAGGCAGTCGTTAACGTCATCGATCCGGGGAAGTGGATACACATCATTTTTCGTCGCAGAATTGGGACGCCGGTAGTCAACACAAAACCTCCATTACCCCTCTTTATTTTTGACGAGGGTGACCGGCGCAGCCCAAGGGCTAGAGGAATCTTGGATGACGCCCTTGGCTAGCATGTTGTCGACCTGTTGAGCGATGATCTTGCGCTTTGACGCGTACACGCGGTAAAGATTATACCTGATGGGATGCGCGGACCCCGTGTCGACCATGTGGCGAGCCCGCGTATAGTTGGAACGCGAACTTTGTTAGCGTTCTACGCGACATCAAATAATGACGCATGCTTGCTAAGGACGCTGACCAGGTTGATTAGGTTGGTCAGGACCAGGTTGACTTGTTGATCATTTTTAAAAAGGGCGACGAGTCTTCAGGAACACCGTGGTCAGCCCCGTGCTCTCGGGATTCGTGTGACGTGTCATCAGTTGAAACGCCTATGCTGAGACTGGGATCCACTTCAAGAGAGGCAAGCCGCATACCGCTGAATAGCACAACAAACTGGGAGGCTAAATTTGACGCCCACAGTGTAGTTTTTCTGCAGGCCACAGAGAGGACGCATCGAGGTACGAGCACACTTTTCTTCACAACCATCGAAGGCACAGACTCAACAATTGCATCAAATGTATCGACGTCGACACGGCAAGCAGCAACTCGAACTCTGGATCAGGAACGTGCCGGTAAGACAGCATCTTCAATGACGGCGAGAGCGCGTGACCAGGTAGTAGGTTGGTCGGCAACAGGAGACAGGAAAAGCTCGCCAGTACTGCAGTCAACAGTGGCACCGCACTGTTGTAGGAAATCGAGGCCAAGAATTACGTTGTGAGTGGATTGAGCAAGCACTGCAAATTCGGCTTGATAGACGTTATCGGAGAAATAAACGTTCGCGTTGCACACTCCAATAGGTCGTAGCAACTCGCCATTCACAACACGAAATGCAGTAGCGTTATCCCAGCGAAACATCACTTTACGACCTAGTCGGGTTTTTAAATCCAGGCTGATAACGGAGACACTCGCTCCTGTGTCCACTAAAGCCAACGTAGCAACATTGTCCACTAAAACACGAATCTTGTAATGACACATGATAACTGGCGGAGGCATAGGGGCGTGTAGTTGATGATGACTGGCGACTTCACCTCCATTGGTCACGCCGCCTAGTTTCCCGGTGGCGGTAACGTGAGACGTCGTCGTGGAGATGGAGACCTTCGCTGGCGTGAAGGCGGCCACGTCAAGCTCGGCACAGAAGCTGGTGAGTCGCTACGGTAATTCGCCTGGTGGTTTTTCCTGCTATCGGAGTTAGAAGGCCCGCGTATCCCGTCGCCGTGCCGATTGCTACGCGGATAAAAAGTGCGTGGTCGCTCATGGGACGGTGGTGACGTGCGACGGCGATGAGGACAAAATCTGGCGACATGACCGCGAATACCGCAATGGAAGCAGATTGGGCGCTCACGGGACGCGCCGAAATTGTCAGTAGCAGGATAACTGGCACTGCCGTCCCACTCTTGAGAAACTGCAGGTAGTCTGGGTGAGTAACCGTCGTGGAACTGATAACTGGAATGCGCGTTCATAGTAGGGTTTGGCGCTCTTGAACGAGGAGCGAAGTTGTAGGCGTCTACGGAGGGGGCGTTGATGCACGTCTCACGGAAGTCGCAGTGAGAAAAGGGCTCTCGAGCCCACGGATTCGAGAGGGAAGCCGCCTCACATCGATCAAGCTCTTCGCGCACCACTTGCTGAATAACTGACACAAGGTCGGATGGAGCTGGGACCACGGCAACTCTGGCGACGTTAGTTACGTTGGCCAGGCGGCCGAACTTCGGTGTGATACGCCGAGCTTTCAAGGCTTCAAATGTACGGCAGTGCCGAATGACGTCACTTACGGAGTCCAGACTGTCTTTTCCGATGAGGAACTGGTACATGTCCTCGGCGATCCCTTTTAAAGATGACCAATTTTGTCCTCCTCTGTCATCTGAGGGTCCAGGGCCTTGCACAACTTCAGCACTTCCTCGATGTACGTCGTGCAGGTTTCGCCGGGAACTTGGGCTCGCTGCATTAGGGTTTGCTCTGAACGCTTCTTTTTAGCTGCTGGATCTCCGAAGCACTTCCTGATTTCGTCTACGAACATTTCCCACGTCGTCATGCTTTCTTCGTGGTTTTCGAGCCACACAGACGCGGTTGCCTTGAGGAAGAAGGCAACGTTGTTAAGCTGGGCGGTGGCATTCCAGCCATTGAACCGACTTGCGCGTTGGTGAAAGCTGAGCCATCCGTCCACGTCTTCCCCGGCTTTTCTGGCGAAAGTTCGTGGTTTGATGTAGGGCTGCCATGGCTAGCTGGGAGAAGGCGGCGGGTTGTCGCCGTCGGAAGCCATCTGTGGTGGCAGACCGGCAATTCGGCGACTTCAGCGAAGCTCCACGGATTGCGCTTCTGCGGGCGGTTCGTCGTATTTCTTCGGGGGCGCCGTTGTTGTACCCCGCACCTCCACCAAAACTGGTACGATGAATTGATGAAAAGGGGCCGCGCCGACACGGAGCCGCTGCAAAGACAAGCGCACTTCGTTCTCCTCTTCCTCCGTTCTTTGTGTAGCCTTCGCGTAACAATATATACATATATATATATATATATATATATGTGTGTGTGTGTGTGTGTGTGTGTGCATACATTACGATGGGGACCGAACCCAGGACCTCCGCATTAGGCGTGTGCAGTTATCTCTTACCGGAGGACAAGTAATCTTTTCGTTCACTTTCCTCCCTTTTGCCCCCTTCATTGTTTTCTACATTTCAATGTCAACCACAGCCAATTACCCCTATGCTTTCCTTGGCTTCATTGCCTGGTGGCTGTATATGGCCGTGATTAAAAAAATCGCGCCCCTCGGTTTCCCTTCTTCGCATTCATATATTCTTCTCGTACCTACATGTGCAGCTTACATGAAAAAATGCGAGCCGATCATAAAGTCACACGAGCGTTCATAAGCTCTGTATGTATAGTCGTTTTATTGTGTACTCAGCCTCGTGCGTGTTTGTACAACTTCCAATCATTTACCAGGGAACGGCACACAGTAGCCGTCATATCGAGGCACGACGGGTTGCGACGTTTATGCTGGGCAACTGCCATAAGAAAGGATAATTATTACGAGGAGATACTTCAAGAAAGTGGATATTACGAGGATTACGAGGATATACTTCTAGGAAGAACCATTATCATGAACGTCGCCCGAGTACTTTAACGGAAAGTGATCAAACCGAGGTGGGGGTCGGTATTTGTAGATAAGCTATGGGGGCAGCGAAGAAATTAAAGATCCGAGGCACGAGCCGTGGGCTGGGCGTAGACGATTAATTTCGGAGCCAGCAGGTAAGCTCTCACTACAGTCTTCCTCATTTCCCGTCATTACGGCGTTCGCGAATAGTCCGTCCTATAGGTGTGTCTCAGCAAAACGTGTTTCCTGCAACGGAAGGACGAAGCCTATCAGTCTCTGTTTAGGCTTGTGCGATTACCCCATGTCTTAGAGCGATCAATGATTACGTACATGAAGACTGCTCCCCGACTTCACTATTTCACGGCGTTTATTGCTTGTGACTACAGCCACATTGATTTCAATGAGAGACCATTACTATACGCAATTCTGCTAAGCAGGCAGTACTTCACTACTGCTAGGCTTCAATTTCACAATTGCAACATGGGTCATGAAATGAGTAGTTAAAAAGTGAATTAGCTATCTCTTTAACTAATTACCTGGACTTGCGATTTGTCGTGCAAGTAATGTCCGCTTCTTCAGGTAACCCACCTAAACAGGTCTAATTGTGCTATCTGCGCCTTGCGAATAATAAAAAATACCGTTTGACCAAAAAAGAAAGAAAAAATGCAGCTGTTATAGTGAGTCAATCAAAGTGAATGCTTGGAAATTATTTCGCTGAATTGTGTACAAAACAGAAGTTCCAACTTTATACTTAGTGGACAAACCAGAGCGCTGTGAAGGTGGTCTGTATATATGTTCTTGCTACGCATAGGTAAGCTGTTACTTACACTAGTCTTACTTGAAGCTCAACGAATATGTGATAATTATATGCATAGAGTATTATTGTTATTATTATTATTATTATTATTATTATTATTATTATTATTATTATTATTATTATTATTATTATTATTACTCTAATACGCGTCGGTCCACTGGAATGGCGTTTGTAGATGTGTGACATTACTGATCGGGTCCAAAAAAGTTTCTAAGCATATATCATCACCGCTTTGCTAACACGGACACTGGACTTTGTCCCAGCCACTGTTCCATTATTGTCATTGCCCATACTTCGCTGCCGATGTAATCGCGGTGGCCTTCTATTTCTTTTCAAACTCCTCCGACCTCCTCAGTTGTATCATGTTTCATATTCCACGCAAGATCACCATAGAACATAAACCTTTCCATGTTTCTACCTGTCATCACCAACGCTCAACCGTCCATAGAATACTGAGTCTTTACAACGCTTATTTTCATCATCTCGATATTTTTCATAACTCGCAGTTATTGTTCTTTCCCGAGCTTTGCGTTGCTGTGTCGTAATTTCACACATTGTTCAACTGCCCTAGCTTCTCCTCCCTTTTCTTTTATAGTTACCTTGCGCTTTGTTGTATGTACACGATTCTCTTCATAATTTTTCTTTTCATTCATTCTGCTTTTTTGCTTATATTCCCCTGCAGGTTTTTTGTTTGTTTGTTTTGGTTTTAATGTATGCGTGCGCCAGCGCTCAGACCTTACTGTTGTTCCTGGGCGCGGTAAATACATCATTGATTGATTGGTTGATTGTTAATAATAATGGTGAGTGGAATGCCATAGTCTTACGCACGTTGCAATTACTGAGCTACAAAATGCTCCATTTCGATCTGTGTTTAAGAGACTTGCAGAAACCCACAAGAGAGCAAACCAATCCACCAAATTGCACCTGGCGCTTGCTTTTCACTGTGCGTCGCACGTGCGTTCAACATTACGAAAGACCAAAAGTACTTTTGAACGCCCACTCTACAGTGATAGCTGCATTAGACACACATTGCGAGGTCATTTATTGTACCGTTGTGAAGGGCGTAAGAAGGCACTATCCCAGTGCTTCCAACAACGTTTCTCTAAGGCTTGTACGAAGCACGCGAGGAAGCTGCTGCGATGGCGAACTCTAAACCGAAAGAAGGTGATGAAACCTTGGATGGGGACTCTGTATGATCTCTTCTGTATGACCGCCAGAGCTTGCGTGGCTGAAGCCACACATCTATATAGCTGCACAGATCTCATTACTCCGGGTTTCTTCCAATAGCTGTCGCTTGGCTTCCCCTTCTGTATAGCCAATGTTAAGAAGCCTTCGCCTTTATCCGTATTTTTTTCTTATCTTCGTTCTTTTTTATCCTGCGTTCCGCGTATCTCACATAGTTTAATGTGCTTGCGAAGAGGTGAACCTTAAATGTGGCCACTCGGCAAGAAATTCGGCGCGCAGTTCTCCTTCCGCCAATGCAAAGTTTAAAGTGCTCGAGTACACAGCGCTTCCATAATGCGCAACGTTGAGCACTCTGTCTCGTGCGTCACGGTTCTTTTCTTTCTTTCTTTTTCGCGCAGGTTTGGACCTGTCCGAGATCAAGTCTCCGCGCATCCAGAGGCGCATCAACGCTCGCCAGGAAGCGGCCGCCGCCCAGGGCGAAGGATGGGGAGACCCGCCCAACCGTCAGATGGAAGGGTGAGCGCGAGCCCGGCATTTCCCTGTCGAGAACGAAGCGGTTCTTTTCTTTAATCGTATACTCGTAGAACCTCTCCGAACGAAGGGTTCGGAGAGGTTCACGTGCACGTGCAGGATTGCACGTGCAGACGCACGTGCAATTCTGGATGCGCGTCTTCTTTTTTTTTCTTTTACTTTTTTCTCCGCGGCGTAGCGACACAAAACCTTAACGGGAACATTCCGATAATAGGACTCGAACCATTCAAGGAACTTCGCAGGGCGTCGTCTGACTTTTTTTCTGTGCATGAATGAGGTGGCCGTTGTGTCGACGCTGCCATCCCAAATGCCTCCACTAGTCGTAGAACAGAGACGTTATGGACGCTCGAGGAAGACGGCGGAAATGACCCGAAATAACGACCCGATGCGACGTGGTTTTGTAAACCTTGCAGCATTTGTGCTCGTCTCCTTACGCGCGGTTGCAAGCGCAGCCACTTAAATTCCGTCACCTTATCACTCTTCTTATCGCGAAAGCTCTGTGCGTCCTGCCTTAAACGGAGGTGCTCTCAACTATAGCTGCCTTTGTGCGTGAGTGTGTGCGTGCGTGTTTGTGTGTGTGTGTCCCAGGGCGTCGTTTCACCGTCTTCAACTGCCTACTGCGCCTCTTGGTAAAAATGTCGTTAGGCGATGTTCACGCTCAATGGAGCGTTGAATGTCTCTCCAATGGCAAACGTATTTTGTGACTCTTTTTTTTAGCCTTTCCAAACAAATTAGGTAAGCATCAGCGCCTCACGTAATATTTCGTGAAGTAAGCCATAAAATTTGGTCACATTCCTCTACACACTCGAGCGGGAACAGACTAGTCGTTAATGTAAAAATTTGCCTGAAAAAGTATGCGTGAAAGAGGTTGCGGGGAAGGGTAAATGACACTGTTATATGCAAAGAAAAGCCCTGTACGCTCGCTGCAAGATTCGTTGAGAACAAAGTTTGGGAAAAACTGAGAAACTGTTCCTAACTTTCACAATAACTCCTCGATGGCGGATGCTGCTTTGCATTTGCAAGATGCGGGGTAATGACAGGACTGTTTATCGCGCACTCTCACAGCGTGGTGACGGTAAGTGCCGAGATAAATTCGGTAATGCACCCGTGGTTCACGAGGCGCGCTGTCGTGGATTAATTTTAGAAGAATATTCAGCAGCTACTCGGGCTCTTTCATGTGCAACGAAGTCTTAAAGGGGCGCCTTGCAACACTCCAAGGAGGAGGAGGAGGAAGACGTCTGCCGCAGGCGGTTCTCGCCTTGCTAGAATTGCCCCAGCGCTGCCTTTCCGTGGAGATTGAGAAACCTAAGGTCTACACGGTTCCCCACGCAACCTGAACCAAACATTTAAAATGTTCAAATACCACGTAGCTGTACAGAACCAAGGTAATGTTGTTTGCGGTTGCTTAGAGATACTCAGATTATTTTTTGCATTCCGCCTAATTGGATTAGTAGCCTTAATTAATGAATCAACTTCTCAAATATTATATTTAGATGGAAAGTGTCAATGAGAATATTGTAAAGCAACATGAAAAACTCCCGATACAGCTTCCTGTTGCTGAATACGTGCTGCATAAAAGTGTTTTTCTGAGCGCGAACGAAGCCCGCGAATAGACGCAAAATTGCCGCGCGACTGGCCGCTCGAGGCAGTTTGCGTGTATTCGCTTCTATAATGCTAGGAAAAACTATTTTACGTAGCACGTATCGGGCAACAGAAAGCTGTGTAGTGAATTTTTCGTGTCGCTCTACAATTTTCTGATTGACACTTTTATTATAATTATAGTAATTGACAATTTGGCTAATTAAGATTGATTATCTAATTAGGTGGAATGCAAAAGTTCATCTGAGTATCTCTAAGCAACCGCAAACAACATTACCTTGGTTCTGTCCAGCTACGTGGTATTTTCACATTTTTACTGTTTGGCTCAAGTTCAGTGAAACACCCTGTAAGGTACGTCGTTCAGTGCACCTCCATTCAAGCAGCATCGCGAGCGCTTGTGCATCGTCCTTGTTCTTTTGTGGTTGCATGTGTTAGCGCTGTTATAATCTTCAATGCAGCATCGCGAGTTGGGCGAACAATGCGGTGCGCACAGCGATGCGGAAGAGAACGCACGCCGCATAGCTTGTGAGCCATTCAGAACTTCAGAATTCAGAACCATTCAGCCATTCAAATCGACAGCCGCGGTGCTCATTCCAAGGTGAATGCGAAATTACGGCAGGCCTGTGAATTCGTTGGTCGCAGAGGCGCACATGCGCAGGCATATGCTGTTCACTAATCATAATTAACGACGCTCACTGCGGCGTCGCCCGAAGCCGTTTTCTCAACGCACCGATATGTCTTCGACTTGTCGACAGTGATTTAGAGGTGTCGGCCTATAAACAATGCTCACCTGTTGTGAGCGTCCAGACTACACAATTATTCACGTACCACTAACGCTAAGAAATATATATGGCATTAAGTATCGTGTCTTGCATTTGAAGAAACTGTATAGGTTTAGATTTTATGTTTTCGTTACTGCGGACAACGTCCTCCACGAGATGCCTTAAACGAGTTCGTTTGCTCCATTGGGTATCCCTAAACCTTTATTGTCGTTTACAATGCCTCGCCATTTAAAGTAATGGTCACTTTTTCTCTCTCTCTGCTCTTGTTGCACTTTAATTTTTCATCTTACCCGCCGCGGTGGGTAAGATGAAAAATTAAAATGACAGATACCGTGTGTGGCTTTGGTGTTGTGCTGCTGAGCACGAGTTCGCGGGATCAAATCTCGGCCGCGGCGACCGCATTTTGATGTGGGCGAAATGCAAAAAGACCCGTGTTCCGTGTATTGGGGTCACGTTAGGGATCCTCTGGTGGTTAAAAGTAATCCAGAGCACCCCAGTAAGGCGTGCCTTATAATCAAATCGTTGTTTTGGCATGGATAGTACAAGAATTCATTCATTCATTAAATTTTTCATCGTCAACTGACCATCAATTGCCGCACATGGTATCTGTCAACGTTTATGAACGTGTTGGCCAATACATGTTCTTTCCAAATGCAAGTACTCTGTGTATGCCTATATATCTGATTCGCGTGCGTCGTGCAGATTGAACTTGGATGGGACGCCGTCACAGCAGCAGGGCTACATGGACCCTAACCGAACTCACTCGCTGCCCCGCCAGGCGCCAGGACAGCGCGCTTCGGACCCAGGCGACTTTGTGCAGTCGCGATCCTTCCGCGTGCTGCAGAAGATCACCGACACCGACTCTCCGGACTACCAACCACGTGAGTCTGACTACTGTGCCGCGCAGATTGTAAGGTACTGGGAACTGGCTCATAAAAATCGTATCTTAAATGCAGTACCCGCAGAAAGGGTCGCCATGGGGTGACGATTCATTGATGCGCTCCAAAGCACGCGCTCAGAGCACACCGTAAACTGTGACCTCGCAGTGTTATAAAATGCAATGTACAGGTATGATAGAACTATACCAGCAACAAATGAAGGTTGCGGCTTGCCCGTATTGACGTTACCACCCACTGGTTTCCGTTTCTATTTTTATTTTGTTTTCTAGCAAGCCACATTCACGAGGATGCTGATAGGCCCTTGACACCGCCATCGTCTTCGAAGTTGAAGCCATTGTCACTGAATCATTGTCCACGTAACATTATGGATGAGCTACCATAAGCGATCTGCTTATGGCGCTTTTAAGTGGGCAGACGGGAGTTCTTCCAACTGCACGAAAATACTTTTACGAGGAACCACTCCTGTACACAGGCAGCACAACTAAAACCGCGGCGAGCCCCTGATAGCGCATTTTAGCAGAATTAGAAATTGCTTTTGTTAGCCATTCGGAAAGCTTCACTATACTCGTTCGGCACAGTCCCGTGTCATCTGTGTAGAGATAACGTTGGCGATTTTACTTGTCGTATGCTGAACATCCCTCGGCCTTAGCATGGCTAAGCCATCCTAAGGGAGAATCGTACGCTTGCTGATCGTTCGCTCTTTTCTGCTACTTTTCCCCCATAGCCGGCTGTTACCACTCGAGCGCAAAGATATCTGCGCAAGACCAAGCAATTGCACAAATGGTTGCCGTGAATGATACTTATTTAACGCGCCGTTTGGCGGGGTCCTTGTTCTGCGCCGTTACACCAGCTACCTCTCGCTTCACTCTGTATTTATCTCCCCAGAGAAATGCATTCCGGAACTAACTCTCAGACTGATTCTTCTGCTTAAATGGTAATCCTGCTCTTGCACCTTTGTTATCCCTTTCATCCATGCGTGCGAAATACGGTCACTCAGACTATCAAGAAAAAAGGCACTGAGTTGATAACCACTTTGATGCGCAGTTCGAGGACTATTGCGGATATTTTCTTTTTTTCTTTCAAATACTTCCTGAAGTTGCATGCATAAATGGTGCATGCTGATGGGCCTATACATTCTCAAACCTGTTATTCTGTATTTGCGGTGCTGTGTCCCTCACGCTCTAAGCATATTGCTTTTCTTGCTTGTATCGAGCAGTTCATGAGCTAGAAAAAAAGAAAACAAGCCAAAACGCTGGGAGTTTTTTTCTTTAACAGGTTACCGAAGAGATACTTAAAAATCAACTTGCCGTAAAGAACTGATGTCTCAATATTACCACACGACAAACAGTAAGTCTATTACAGCCCCACGCAAGTTTTAACATCCCTTTCATATTTTATTCCTTGAGAGGCTTGTCAGCTGCGTTTACAAACAGGGTGCGATTATGGCCTGCATCTTTACGAAAACGCAAAGCCCTGTTGGCATGGGCATATACTTAAACTTTACTACACAGTATTCGCCTGTGTACGTACGGTATTATGTATTTTCTTTTGCTTTGCGAAATAAAAAAATTTGTGTGCCAAAGCAGAAAAGCGGCCAAATGTAGTTTTCTACATTATTCAATGTTATTGCCCTGTGCACTAGAGCAATCGAGAATCTTTCCCTCTGTAGACAATTTCGCACTGTTAAATCAAGGACTATAAAGTAATTAACAAAAAGGACAGCAATGTATTCTGAAATTTCTGAGCACGTAAAGATGACCATGCTGCTAAATTGTGACTGCGCCTTCAAGGTCTCACGTTGCAGGCGGCATATTAGGAATTTTAGGTTTCCGACGCATGATGTTACTAGGAGGGCGACATTTTTGGCGTTTCTGATGTCAACCTATTTTTTTATTCATTTATTCCTAAAACTACCAATGAATGGAATCATCTGCCGGCCTCAATTATTAACATAACCGATACATCTGCTTTCAGAACTACTATTGAAGAATACTTTTGTTAATCCGCACTTTCTCATTTTTTTCTTGTTATATTATACCCTGTTATCTGCACATGCTGTATATTTCCACTCCCTTCTGTAACGCCTTCGGGCCTTGAAGGTACAATAAATAAATAAATAAATAAATAAACAACGAAGCAATGAGCACCGAAGTGGTCTTTTGCACATATTATTCCTTGGCGCCCTAAGTACATCAACTTCGCAACATATTTCGAGATGTCCCATAGCACTAAGGTTAAGATACACCTTGCCGTGTCTCCAGACGTTTGAGAGAGAGCGTAAACTTTTATTTTCAAATCAACAAGATTTGAGTCCGGCGTCTTTTTAGTGGGTCTGGGCACCCGCCGCGGACGCGGTTCCGAGACCTTGTTTGAAGGCTCCAGCTTTTTTGGAAGTACGCGTACAACCGTCTTTATGTTACGGCAGCAATCCCTCTTTCTCATTGTCATAAAAAAAAATCCCCAAGAGACGGAAGTGTTATACGTACGATGTAAGTGCAATAAATGTAGGTGCAGATGAAACAAACAAAAAGTAAACCCGACAGAGATGGTCATTCGGTGCTTACTATGCACATTCCGAATGTAAAAAATGGCGTTAAATCCTTACGGTTTTATAATGAACGCATAGTTGAAACGTATTGTTGGTTAGTAAAATGTAGAGAGATGCGACGCTTCAACACTAGATTTTTCTTGTCTATTTTTGTTTCACTGACCGTGTGTTTTATTTCTTGAGTACTAGAAGTCGGTTATACCAGCATATGAAACACCATCAAACAAGTAAAAATTAGTACAGAGCATTGTTGTGTGCAAGAAATTGTGCTGCAACAACAATTAACTTTCATCCCATTCCTCCGAGTTGTCGATCTCATAGCCAGGCCTGTCCTCCTATACCTATGCATGTCGCTGGGGGAAGTGTCCGCATTTTATACTGCAATTCTACATGTATCAAGATTTTGCAACTCAGTTAAGATGACCGGTAGTCAACGTGGTGTTAAACATACGCTTATAAGACGCTATTCAAGGTTTACTTCCGAGCTTGTAATAAACATTATTTGCAACATCTGGAAGGCGCGTGCTTGCACGGATGCAAGGGGCAAGTTTAGAGCAACAAAATTAGTGAGTTCAGTGAGAGTGGTTTTGCATCGCTGAGACCCGGCCATTTCGGGAAACAGTCTCTTTGCCGCGTGTTGCTACTTCGCATAATAGCTGTCCGTATTAATTTTACCGAATGAAGTCTATTAAAGGAAATATTCCAGTGCGCTTTAGGACGTTTTTGTCAATGCACATATTGTTGCTTTATGTTCCCGATAATGCAACATCTTAAAATCACGTACGGATGACAAAATGACAAATAGGATGACATTTAGCAGGTACAATGTCTCAAAAACTTAGACGCAACATTTTTTTTAGAATGTCTCAGCGGCACTGAAGCGTCGTCAGGGCGCTATCGATGTCATGAAGAGAATCGTTTTTCTCGGTCATCAGGAAAGAAAAACCAATCTTCATCGGGTATCTGGTCAACGCACTGCAGCGGACTCCCGAGGAGCTATCCGCCTGTACCGGCCGGCAGCGCGCATCATCAGCGACGTCTGCCTAGGCTGGTCAGCTTTCTCCCTCTTAAATTGCTGTTGTTTGTCCTGTGAAGAAGACTCGCACTCGTTGACAGTAGTGTGGCAGACCTGTTGGACTGGCCCCGGAGTGTGCACTAGCAAAACATCGACGCTTGAAGATCCGTCGCTCGCAAATCGTTTCTTGAATGTGCCTCCGCGGACTCCTCCTTTTTGCTCTCTCTCTTTTGTCTCGAAAGTTCTTGAAATTTTGCTTTTTGTCGCTGACCTGCTCTTCCGGCTGCATCCTGTTCAAAAAGCATTTTCGTCACAGGAACAGGATACACGCGCACGGAGCGCAAACAAATGTACGCTTTAAGTGACGGTGCCTTCTCTCGGAACGCGAGGTTCTATTGTCTCCCTGGCGTACTTTTTCTGCGTCCGTCCTGCCTTTTGCTTTTTGCTGGGCCGGACTCTCTACCAGTGTAGGCGTAATGATGTTAGTAAAAGCGAAAGAATTCAACCCAAGTGCCTCCCTACCCCACCCCCTCACCCCTACTTCCCCTCTTATTTTTTTCTCGACAGCATTCTTTTTTTTTTCTCTCTCTCTCTCTTCTGTGTGTTGCGTAGTGCTTAAACGAGCTCGGTCTCCGCACAGGTTCAACTCGATCGCTTCTTCGAAAAGAGCGTTCCCGATTTCGTGCTGGACGCTTGAGGAGAACGATTACTTAATCTGAAGTATAGCAACTGACAGTGAGTCGATTGCCTTGTTGCGTTGCTTCAAGCCGTTTTGACGCTGCTCATGGGCGTCGTGCAAATGACGACGCCTGGTTGAAAAGTGAAGAACAGTCAGTCGCCTACGCTATGAAATCTTGCGTCATGAAATGAGCTGCTATAGGCTCGCGTGACTTTTCCTAACCGTATGTGCTCAAACATGTCACGTGCCATGCGCTCGTTATGGACACTCTTGTCTAAGTTGGACTGAGATGCTGGTCCTTCTTTTCCGTAAAATTTATAGCTCGTCAGTGTTTCTAAAATGGCGCAACGCTAAAGCCTTCCTATCAGTTGAACACGATTTAAGTATAGCATCACAAAGGGTGCGTTTTAAACTCGCAATTGACCATGTTGCACACGTGAAGACAGTGATCGACCACAGTGCTCAAAGCGCAGCTCAGCGTGAACAGCTTTGCGATGGAATGTCCTGAAAGTAAGCGACAAGGCCATATACCTATTTGCTTCCTAAGTGGCTTGTCATCGTACTGAGTTCTATATATGTACGCAGGTGGGTGGCGTTCAATGTGTCGCTGTTTTCGGTCCCTGATCCTAAGTATACCTACGTGCATGTACGTTTTGCAAAGTGTACACTCTACTATATACTCAAGCTGTGTTCGGCAGTATAGGAAACATCGCTTCAGCTCATCACCACGATTTCTTCGGTAGGATAACATCACAAGGTTCTTTATGATGCATCATGAGTAAAACACGGGGTACCGAATTCATGAAAGGTACTTGCTATTTTCAGGGAACCAAATACAAGTGGTCCTACCCCGCCGAATTAACACTAAAAAGACGCCAGCTGGTATTCAAGAGGCAGGTGTGCTAGAACGATGCATATAACAAAGGGCACCGTCCAATATTGACAGAACGTTGTATTAGGGATGGCAGTCAGCGAACTACAAGCAGCTTTTACGATCGCTGTTTACCCGCCGTGATTGCTCAGAGGCTATGGTGTTGGGCTGCTGAGCAGTAGATCACGGGATCGAATCCCGGCCACGGCGGCCGCATTTCGATGGGGGCGAAATGCGAAAACACCCGTGTACTTAGATTTAGGTGCACGTTAAAGAACCCCAGGTGGTCGAAGTTTCCGGAGTCCCCCATTACAGCATGCGTCATAATCAGAAAGTGGTGTTGGCACGTAAAACACCATAATTTATTTTTCACGATGGCTGTTTTGTGGATTCGAACTCTTGTTCTTTGCGACGCCCACATTGCTGGTAATGAATTATCCCTTAAATACTCTACAACTCATTTTCAGAGATAAGCTGCTTCGAAGCTGCATGCAGGGTTTCGCATGAGCTTTTCGGAGAAATACTTCTTCGCCTTCACAAATGCTGGGAGCTACGCATGCCTCGGCAAGCCCTTTGATCAGAGGAAAAAAATTGCGCTGCTGCACTGCACAAGTGCAGCAGCGCAATGAGTGCTGCCCAGAGAAATGCCCCACTTTGGGATTAAGCTCACAATTTTTTCGGTACATCGTGAATTACAGCAGTGAAGTGGCGCAGCTGCACGACAGCTTTACTCTTAAAGGCTCAGTCTGCACTGTACATCATCAGCACGTGAGTGCTGATGTACACTGCAGTATGTATTTTCGGAACGTTCAGGAAATCTTACTGCCTTACCCGCTGGTATCCCCCCCACCCACCCCCTTTTTCAAAAATTCATTTCTTGCTACTGCTTTCTTGTTTCACTCATTTCTTGTGATTATTTATCGCCATTTGATGGGTTCCAACAAAGTGAAGCATGCGTCGCATTTTGCACCTACCACGGCATACATGCGCGATTTTCGAAGCTGCTATATTTTTTTTTTCTCAAGTGCCTCCTTCACCGATATTCCCTTTCTGTAAACCCCCCTTATGTTCCCCCTCAGTTTTTCTGATGAGCTTCACTTACGTAAGTTGGAGCTGTCCGCAAGGCCAGCAGTTACGTCAGCCGAAGGGCGTGCGTGCTACGGAGGGAGCCGTACAGTTCGCGTCGCCCAAAGCGCGCATTCGCTCGCACGCTGCACCCACGTTCCTCCGGCAACCTTATTTCCGCGAGCGCAGAGACAACAGCAAGCGGCGAGCACGCGCGCCTGCCTCGAGCAGCAGCCGCCGCTCCCGATCGGCAGCGGCTTTATAAGCTGGCGGCATCGGAGCGCCACACCTCCGCGGCACGCAATCGGTTCCCGCGCGCTGACGACCGGAAGGCGCATTCGCTGCGGTGTTCCGTTATTCACCGCGAGCTCCGCATTATAACTAATCTGATCGAGGCGCGGGTGTGGCGGCGGCGGCGCGGGCCGCAGTGGCAGCCCGTGTGGTGCGCCGCGCGCTCTATCTGATAATCTCCGCGGTCGGCGGTGGCTCGTATACGCGTCACTAGAGCTGCGTCTGAATCGGCGTCCTCCTCTCCGCGTTTTCTCCCTTCGTCGTGGAGGAGGCGAAGAGCCTGCCTCCTGTTGCTGCCACCGCACCGAGCCCCGCTGGGTCGCAGGAGAACCGCGAACAACGCAAGCACGGCGGGCCGCCGCCGCAAAGCACGTTCACTCTGCCTGCGCGCACGTAATGCCTGCCGTGTTGCCGGTTGCTCAACGCGGCGTCCACTTTTCGCTAATATGTTCAGAGTGCGCGCTTTCTCCGCGCTACTGCCGCTGTACTTCCCGAACTGCGCGCGTGGCGTCCGGAAGCAACGAAAATGTGGCTGTCGTGAAGTGGGCCTGCATGGTGTTCTTTCAGTAGGTGTAGGGCGCTGCATCATTACTGCTGCCGCTGCCTGCGGGTTTCCGCGTCGAATACGCGCGCGTTTCACGATGGCGGCAGGCTGTCAATAATTATCTGTCAGTCAGTCAGTCATTGAGCCAATCAATCAATCAATCAATCAATCAATCAATCAATCAATCAATCAATCAATCAATCAATCAATCAATCAATTCTCTAATTATTGTCTTAATTACCTTAATGTACATGGTGCAATTGACTAATTGTAGCCGGTAAGTTTGCAAAGCGTATCCAAGAAATGAATTACTAGAATGACGCCAGTTATGAGATATGCGCCATCAAAGTCGCTGTAAGTATGCACTGTTGTCCCACTTTTTTATGCAAACGTTCTTCTTTGCATTTGTACAGCAGTAATTAGAACGCCCATGTATTTCGTCCTACACTTTGGGAAATAATATCTCGAAACTGTTTTCATCCAGGAAATTCATTTCAAGTGGATACGTCTTGCAAGCTCACCGGCTACAATTCGTAAATTGCAATATGCGTCTGAAGTAATTAATTAAGGAGTTAGTGAGTCCGTGTTAATTAGTTGAATAGCTGTTTTCATTTCTCATGCTAGTAATGTCAGCCTCTTCGAATAATTCAGCTCAAGGACAAGAATTACGTTATCTGCAACAGGCGAGTTTTAAAAATTTCGTAAAACTTAAATTTGATCACTCTGTTGTTAGACCTATCTGGGTTACACCTATCTTGGTTTCACATATCGGAACGCCGGCTACTCCGCCTGGCGCATATGACTCAGTTTCACGTTGTCATTCTTATCCGGGCGCTGTTCGTTTTCCATCCCTCGGCCTCTTCACCTTGATTTTGCGCCCGCTATAGACAATGAGCTCTTAACCACTGCAAACCATTACAGCAGTTCACTACTTTTATCTGGGTTATCCCATAGTGTTGCTATTTCAGTACGCCACAATGCTCGGAATCTATTAGCCTGGACTTCCTGCATGAACTAACTTGTTACTTGCCCTTTCTACCAGGTTAGCGCGTACGTGCTAATGATTTTCAGTTGCGCTTCGTGTTACATGAAAATGCCCTAATTAGAGAATAATCGATTCTCATAACGTGTCGTCCAACGTGAATTTGTGCATGTATACTGCACTGCCAAAAATAAACACTGTGTTAATTAACAGCAGACGTTAGCATTTAGCGTTATTATTATAATGTACTATTCATGGCACGTGTCTTCAGAAGCCACTTAATGTATTCGAGGTGACACCAGAATTTACAATCCACATGCTAGTGCTTCAGAACCAGCACTGCTACAGAACCTCCAAGTTTTCGTCGTGACTCGAAGCGGTCTCCCAGAGAGGTTTCGACTCCAGTAGCTAGATTCTGACCAAATTAGGGGATTTAAATCAGCGTGCTAGGAGGTCCGAAGCACCAACCGCTATGAGATTGAAGACGACGGGTTTATTGCGTCACAATGGTATGAAGTCGTCGTCATTAAGACGAAAGTCGGAGTTGTCTTGTAGATCTTGTTCTCGTGTCCCTGAACTTCTAAGACAGTAAATTCTCCGATGTCGTCAGCTAAGCTTGGTCATCAAACGCGTTTTTTTTCTTCTTTTTGCCCCGTTTGTCCTCACATAATGTGAGGACAAAAGAGGTAAAGTAAATGAATACTCCGTAACGTCATAATCTCCTTTTGGTCTCTTTAGTAGTAAGGCCTATGTGTTACCTTGCTTTTGAATATTCCGATCTCCTGGCATGTACGTCACTCAAGAATTACACAACAAGGTAAATTAAGGAGTGTCGCTGTGGCAGACCACACCATATCGCATCGATAGCCCCTATGGCTGAGGGAAAATTACAGTTGAGACAGCTTAAACTATTTGGCAATGTGTTTACCGACATAACTAGCAAGCAACTTTTGTTGCCTGTAGCGGTGACCACGGCCATCCGCGAAAGTCACCTATGCAGCTTTAATTAATGCTGTTTCTATCTCCTTCTCTCTCGTTTCATGCTTTCGCACGCAAGTTGGTCAAGAAAAAAAAATAATTTCAGTCTTCTATTACTCAGTCGCACGGAGAGTGCGGATAATCCTTGATTCTTTATTTAGTACGTCTAAGTGATCTCTGTACCCAGCTACACCTCCGGCTTGCACTTTGCGCATAGAGGAAACTCGAAAGCAATGTCACGGCATTATGACTGGCAGGTCAATAGAAATTACGCTGAACATTTAGAACTCCTGCAATTTATACTGATCGAAGAACGTCAGTGTGGCACAAGAAATCAATAATTTCCACAAAACTAACCACGTTTCGTTGTAGGCTCTATATACAATACCGGAAATGCTGCATAAAAAATGAGTCGTCGGACGAATATATCAGGAATGTTAAAAGGATAGAATTTACTCACTCTGAGAATGTTCGATAAAATACGCTTCGCAAAAAAAAAAAGAGACATTTCATTGCTTCAAGCTATCTGTTGCTCTGGCCTTTAGCCACAATTCTTTGACTTGTGATAGGATAACTACAGAACTGCCACTCCGCACAGTTGATGGTTCACATGTTCGAGACCTTTTACTCAACTCCAACGTTCAACCTTGAGGAGCCACCTTTTTTTGCCCTGAATTTCTGATTAAGATTCATATCTTAAGGAGCATAAAATATAGGAGTGCAAAGGGGAAGGGAGAAAATAACTTCACAGGCCCTGGGTGCTGCAACTTGACGACTCGTTCGAGCAACGATTTCGCGCAACCTATCCGCGGCGGAAATTATTCCTCCGGGAAGCTGCTATTAAACTTTGTCCCAAACTCAAGTGTATTCTAGGCACGTATGCAGGCACACTCTAGCGGCCACAAAAGCACGAACACATGCGAGTCTTACGCGCATAGCGACGGACCCGACGGCCCGGCTAGCTCGAATGTATAACAGCCTTCCATCTCGCGTGTCCAAGGGCTCGCATTGCACAACGCATTCGACGTATCATGCGCCGCCGGCGTTACGGTGAGCGCGTTGTATCCCGCTGTATAAATGCGCCATAGCTCCCCGCGAATCCTAGGGTATCGAGCGCAACAATGAGGAACAGAGAAAGCGCCTTCTTCTGGCACCGCTCCACATGCTTTTGGTTGCATCTGTGAACCTCCGCTCATCATCTGGAGAGCGTAATAAAAAGTAACTCCTCTCGTTTTACGGGCGTCATTACGAAGCTGCGCAGCCGTGACCTTCTGAGGATCAGTTTGCTTGGCATTAGAATTGTTTCGTGCATGGATGCCGGAGCCACGCTACGCTGAACCCCGTAATCTTCGGCGTTGCTCTACTTGAAGCACGTCCCGGACTTCTGAGACGGGAATGAAGCGCCGCAGTTCGAGAGAAAGAGTTATGGCGCTTCACTAAGGTTTCTCGGCGACTTTTGCAGGCAGACTTTTGCAAAGGGGCACTTTCGGCATAAACCATAATGTTATGGATGCGTTTCATCGCATGTTGCGCTGAGAGACGATCGAACTGCAGTGACTTCGATCGAGCGGTGGTGCTCCTCTAAAGTCTCAGAAGTCGAGGCTGTGCCTCCAAAGGTGGAATGTTTAAGATGTGGAGGTAGGTGTTCCTAGAAGTGCTTCTTGGGCCCTTCACTGTATAGTCGAACTAGAAATAGCGTACTGCGATACACTCCTAGAACATTGGTCGTGTAAATGTCCGCGGCGTGTTAAAAAAGACACTGTCGCCGATGTCTTGCTTGAATAGCTAAACAAGTGGAGAGGATCGGAAGATGGGTTAAGAGGAAGCTTTAGTTCGGGCCCAACTCCGATGCCGCCTATTCAAATACATGTAAAACGCAGAAACGCTTTTCAGAGATAACCACCGGGCCGATTTCAATGAAATACGTGGCATTCTAGAGAAAAAGTTAAATTATAGTGACTGTTGGAAGCATTTGAATTTAAGGCCTGAAATATTTAAAAGAATTTTTTTTCTTAAGCTTGAAAAATATAGAAGCACGAAGTTTACAAATTTGTAGCTCTGCACCAAAAACAGATGTCGCAGTTCTGTAAACTGCATCCGTGAGAGCAACCAAAGCGTTCAAATTGGATATATCAATTTATACCTTATAAGACAAATTTAGTAGTAGAGTGTACACTCTGCAAAACGTACATGCACATAGGTATACTTAGGGTCAGGGACCGAAAACAGCGGCGCATTGAACGCCACCCACCTGCGTACATATATAGAACTCATTACGATGACAAGTCACTTAGGAAGTAAAGAGGTGTATGCCCTTCTCGCTTACTTTCAGGACATTCCATCGCAAGACTGTTCCCGCTGAGCTGCGCTTTGAGCGCTGCGGTCGATCACTTTCTTCACAGGTGCAACATGGTCAATTACGAGTTTAAAACGCACCCTTTGTGATGCTATACTTAAATCGTGTTCAACTGATAGGATGGCTTTCGCGTTGCGCCATTTTAGAAACACTGACGAGCTATAAAATTTACGAAGAAGAAGGACCAGCATCTCAGTTCAACTTAAACATAAATTTATTATATTGTTTGCAAGGGAGTTGCAAAATTTCTGACCACGTATTAGTGGCCCATACTTGAGAGCCATGTATAACACACAAATTTTGTCTGTTTTAGATGTACTATTAAATGCTATTTACAGAACAGTGATATCGTATTTTTATTGCTAAGTTAGAGAGTTGCAAACTTGATAGTTACGATTTCTGAAAATTTGCGATTTTCAACACGTTGAATAAGAAACTGACGGCTTAAATAAAAAAAAAATCGCTACCAACAGTCAGTAGATACTACCTTTTTCTTTTAAATGCAACAAACCTCATCAAATGTGGTGCAGTAGTTGCTGAGGAGAATGGTTTCTCCTTTCCCATGTATTTAGACAGCAGCCCCGGAGCTAAAGCTTCCTCTTAATAAAAGTACTGATTGAGAACAATTTCTCAATTATAAGACATATGTGGCACAATTGAAGATGTAGCGTTGATGATCACTGAAAGAGGAGAAAGTGCTGGCGCTCGACTGTCCAAGCTGCCAAAAAGGGACAAGTGGCCCGAGCGACTGTTTACGCAGGACTAAGGAGTTCCTGCGCAACAACTCAATTAAGTGAGGGCCTTCGAGTTAGCCATAAGAGAAACGTGCGACATAAACGATAGTTTAGAGAAGATGCGCAGTAGGATACTCTTGTATGTCGGTGACATAATTCAGTGACATTTACTCCAGATTACGAAATGCCCCCCCCCCCCCCCCCGTCCCTTTTCCTTTTCTATGTGCACCGTCGTTCGCAACAAAAGATCAGGCAACGACCCTCCAGATTTTCTTCATTCACGCTCCAAATCCACCTTTGTCGTGAATCAAGCCATAACATCGAGGCCACAACGTAGAGCGCAGGAAGTACTATAGAGTGTAAGGAAGCATCAGCCCACTTTTATTGCGCACGAGCATTTTAAGGTTCTCTCGTAGTAAACTCTCTTTAATTTGCACGTGGCTTCAGTTTGTATTTTCTATGTATTTAAGCCCGCAACACTTTTGGCACTAAGCGGTGCTCTCTCCTGTCTGTTCCTGTATGGGTTTTTTGTTCGAAACGATGCTCAGTTTTTAAGCATGCACGTAATTCCTCTTCCTTTGCGCCAAATAGGCATCTCTCTTCTGCCTTTTTCAATGCGTCATTATGTTTCTTTCCTGCCGCCAGCCGAGAGAAAAACGTTTACCACCTCCACAACCTCTCGAGACGGCATTTCTTATCCGCGCGTGGTCGGAGGAACGTACGCAGGGCACGTAGTACATGCGCGCGACGTGCCCCCTTCTCCTCCCGACAGACAGGAGGAGTACGCGCCTTCAGCTTGAGGTGGGAAAGGCGAGCCGCTGTGCCGACGCAACGGAGTTCGCCCTTAAAACAATGCACCTAACGCGTGCACGCGCTTAAGGGCCTTAAAGTCGGCCCTTGAATATTAAATTTCCAAATTAGCATGTATCGCGACCGGTCATCGGTACCCAGATAAGCTTTGCTCTCACGGCGTTGACTTTCCCGCGGGCTGCTGCGTTCCCATCGTTGCTATACGCCGTCGCGCCAGGAATGCGGCGCCGGAAGGCTATCGGGAGCTTGATTAGCTTTTTTATCGATGCAAGCATAAATAAGGCCAGCTGCAAAGAGGACGGAAGCGCGCTTCCGATAGCGATCGGTGGGCGAGACCACTATACGATGCAGAGCAGGCGTCAAAAAGAGAGGCGTTCCAAGGGCTGCGGACCGGCATTATCTTCTGTGAAGAGATTCCTCGCTTATCACCACCGTCCTCAGTGCTCCGCCCCAGAATGCGTCCGAAACATGTCTCGCGTATAGTTACCATTTTGAGGTTAGTGTGGCACAGTTTTACTTAACCTATATACAGCGTATTTAGAGTGGCGACAATTACTAAAGAAACCGATAGCGTAATTGTGTTTGTGTCGCTCCCGTTAGAACAAGGCGTGTGCACCTCTTTGACACAATATACGATGCACAATTACCCTTCTTATTTATATATATAAAAAAAAAAACTGGTGACTCTTGATTAGAGAAATGGTTATACAGTTTCTTGCGTTATTGCCGAGTGGCGCGTCTTAAAGGAACACTAAAGCAACACTAAAGGAAAATATTGCTCGATCTGTACTCGTAACTTATCCAGCAGAATTAAAAAAAAATACCACTCTTAGAATGAAAAGAGGCTCGTGAAGCCAGAAAATACGCGAAAAATCGGAAGACAGCTAGCGACGCCGTCTTGAATTTCCCGCACTAGGTTGCCGTGACGTCACGAATTTCGATGGTGCATACTCGAGTGTAGTTCATTTTTTGTCGATAAAGATCAATTGAAATCCTTTCTAAAAGAGCCAGAGACTTAAGCAAGCAAGTTCCTAGAATTTTTTGGTCTGAGCGACAACCGCAATAATATGGAAAACAATTTAATTTAAAATTTTGACGTCAACCAGTGTACCAGCACCGGACTTTCGGCGCGAAATTAAAAACTGAAACGGAACTTTGGTCTTCACTTTGTCCTTTAATAATCAACCTCTTACACCGAAACTAAAGAAAATATAGCTTTGAAAGAATACCTATTCAGGGGCGCTATAACATAAAGCTATTCCAAACTTTTCTATTCCAATTCTGCAATCAGCCTCAATAGCCGGGCACTGCCCCGTTCCGAAAGTAACAGAAGATGGCTGCCCGACGATCGCTGTGGCACTAGCTACTTGGAGCTGCCGGGGTGTATGTATTTATTTGCGTATAATAAAAGATCTTGTGTGGCCGTGTGACGTTATCGAGACCTTTCAGCACGTATACGACATTGTCAACTCTACCTTGCTGAGTATCCGTTTTAGCGGCATTTTTAACATTCCGTTGCACGCCGCCGCGATTTTCGACCAGCCACCGCAAGCTAAGTAAGGGGAAGCGGACCAATCGCAGACGCCGGCACCACCCTCCTGATCCGGTTATCAACTTTCACTGTGCTGGCTCAGTCCCGTCGAAACTCTCTCCATTTGAGCGTGCTCCTCGCCTCTTCTCAGCCAGTTAAAAAAACTGCTCAATGTAGGCAACGCTATTCGCTTTCAAAGCAAAAGAAAGTGGCATATCCAATAAATGAGAAGGGCATTTGATTGGGCTTTTTAAACAATGCTGCTGGTTACCACCCGGTGCTTGCGCCGGTGGTTACGTAAGTTTGACGTCAGGAGAGTGCAGTAAAAACAGATTGGAATAGTTTTACGCTTAGGGCCCCAGTTTAAACTTATTTAATGTTTTTCTTTAGTGGCCCCTTTTAGGCTCACGTGTACTATAGATCTGGGGCCAAATTCACAAAGCTTGTGGATCGTAAGGGTTCTTTGCCATTGGTCGATCGCGTTCGCTGACAATATTGCCAGCTTAGGATTGGCTTAAATTCTCTCTTGCGAACAATTCTAGCGTAAGCAGCCTTTTGTGAATACAAGCCCTCCTCCACAGCCCTCTAGTAGGAAGAAGAGAGACAGCCTTCATGAAAAAAAGAAAAGAAAAAGGAATCCTTAATAATACTGCCCGCAAGTGCTGACTGCATAAAGAGAGATAGAAAGAGAGAGAGAGAGAGAGATAAATGAAGGGCAGCCCTTAGTGGGTCCTTCTTTGACTGTCTAAGACTCTGAGAAAGCGTCCTATGCTCCCAAAGCTTTGCGTCCCTTTGCTATTTGTACGTTGCAAAGAGGTGCATATTGCTCGCTATGCGGTATTCGCAGTCCTTTCGCAGGCCTTTGGAACGTTACTTTCAGTGTTTATTCCCAGTGTTCGAGAGCCCCATCCTCATGCCATTTTCGCTCACTTCCAGTGCCAGCGCACTTGCGGCATCAACGACATCGACGGCCATTTATTTCCCTTACACACGTGTCCGCGCACGTCTATGCTTTCATTTCCCGCTCTTATGTGGTATGTGGTTGGCACACGGTGCGAGCAAGCGCTTCAAAGTTGGCCGCAAGCTGACCGAGAATCAGTGATAAGGCGCCGTCGCTTTCGCCACGTTTGATATAAAGCATCGGGGCTTAGGAGCTTCCGCTGTATATAAAGCGTAGAGATCTGAAGGTTATAGTCGCGCTGAAGCGGAAAGAAAATATTCCAACTTGGAACAGCTCGTTGAAGAAAAAGAAAAAAATTATCGACCGAGTGATATATATATATATATATATATATCGAGAGAGAGAGAGAGAGAGAGAGTAAAGAAGCATTACACAGAGCAACGAAAGGGGTAGTAGCTCGAGCACTTAATTGAAGAACGGTTGTTCGTAGATCTATAGGAACCCTGATAGATCAATTGAGGAGAACGTCAAAGGAAAACGTTTAGGGGTAGCGCATGTGCTAACAGGATCGTGACATGCGTATTTAAGGCTAAAATTAAGATACCGACTCTACAGTCACTGGGGCAGGGCTAGGAGTAGAAAGTATCAATAACTGTAGCAACGACCATGCGTGTAGATAAGGAGCACGTGCAGATAGGTGCCGCACGGTTCGCATGCACCTTGATGTGAAAGCCATTTGCTATAACATTCAAGGGAGCCTACACTATCCATCTGCTGAAGCATGTCAGCAATCATCCTTCCAAATTTTGTTCTAAATTGAGTGTATTTGAAGCCATATAAAAACCGGGCGTTTCCTCATTAATCAGTGTTTGGGCGGGCACGACTCACGTGAGTGATCGCTGCGATAACGTGACGATCACCCTGGCGACGGGCAATCATGGATTAGTATGGTAGAGAAGTATCGCGAATGACGTCGCATATTCTTCCCTTAGGCATCACCTGTATAGTGTCCAGTAAGTGCACCATTTTGCCATCTGCTGTAGCACGCTACCTCTATCAGTGAACAGAAAAAGTGCGCAATCTCTGTTATTACGTGACTTCGTTTCATTCTTACACACGGAGTTTGACATTTCCCTTTCATAGCGCCGACCAGGCCAAATGATGCACCCTGAAAATGTTCGCAGATTATAAGCAACTTCGTCTGTGACTTCGAACTCACACCCCATTGGAACCACGGGGTTGTCCGGCGGAATGCATTGGCGCATTCAATGCCCATGGTGCACCGACTCCACCAGCGAAGGGTAACCAGGCAACCTCAACCCTAGAACTTGTTGACGACGTATTCTGCGACCGCGGTGTGGTGACTATCGTGGCTTATAAATGCAATTTTATGTTGTGTATTTTCTGCAATGTGTCTGCCATTTTTGAAAAAAAGTATGCGTTTGGGGCCTGGAGTTGCTGTGTGAACTATTTCTTCTTATATTGCGACACTGATAGCTCAGACACTTCGATCGCTTGACCAGCGGCACACGCACAGCATATGCTGTTGTCTTGAAACCGGCCTCATCGATAGACGGAGACAATGTGAGCAACCATATCTGCTAACTTTGCTTTTTTTAAAAAAAAGGTGGCACTGGTCCGTGCTTCAGGCCTAAAAATTTCTTTTCTAAAGGTCACCTGCACAAAGGTCATCTGCAGAAAGCTCATCCACAGTGCAACTAGTCCCTTATCTCTGTCACATTAAGAGTGACACTGCCGCATAACTCGCTGCAAGAAAAAAAAAAAACTGCCACGCCATGAATTCACTGGACTAACTACAGCTATTAGGGCAATCACCCCTGCCTGGAGTCCTGTGGCGACTCGCTTCGGAGCTTTTATACGCCGTCTACGGTAAGCGTCCCATAATTAATGAAGGAATATACTTGGACAACAGTCGCAGACCAAGTCGAAGCGACAACGAAGAGGCAAAGAGCTCAACTAATGGCACATTTGCGTAATTGTTTGAGAGCGCCTTAGCCGTGCTTTCTTAGAAGCTGCATTACGAAAACGATCCTGCTTCCTTATAATCAGTGGCGCACTCTTATGCTATCAGTAGCACTTAGTTGTTCTATTACATTACCATTGTAGAGCCGCCCGAATGCTCTGAAAGTGCCCCCCAAATATGCCATAAGTGGCATCGCATGCGCGGAGTGAAGATTTTTATGCAAGAGAAAATATTAATTGCAATTGCGTATAGACTGGCGGGCTAGTTGAAAAACTTCTGGCCGAACAATAGCAAAGAGACAAGCGACAATCAGCAGCAGAAACCTTAAAACAATCGAACAACTTCTAAATAAAAAACAAGTGAAACGCCCGAGAGCGTTTTTGGTAAATTGCGAGGTTTTTTTTTTTTTTTTTTTCACTGCAAGTTC
The DNA here is from genome assembly GCF_023375885.2 of Dermacentor andersoni. Taxonomy (NCBI): domain Eukaryota; kingdom Metazoa; phylum Arthropoda; class Arachnida; order Ixodida; family Ixodidae; genus Dermacentor; species Dermacentor andersoni. The sequence goes on from NC_092814.1 coordinate 268,919,217, forward strand.
CTTACACGCCGCATTGAAACTGCAGCGCCAAAGCTCTGCGAGTCGCTTGTGTTTAAATTGAGAGCCGTCACGGGCTCTTGTCTCGCGTGTACTCATCGTCGTCGCCTGCCGCTGTATGTTTACTAACTGCCTGCTAGAAGCCACCAGTGCTGCGTGAGTGCCGTGTTTATTTGTATGTCTTAATCGTACATAATATAGCAACACCCCACCATCATTTCTGAGATATGCATGTGATTGCTCAAGCATGTGAGGCGTGAACGCTTTATAGCATCGTTAATGACAAGACGCACGCGCACGTAAATTATTATTCCACGAACCGTGACCAGCATTCGATCAAACTACTCTACAGAGACGTTTAGAGTGCATGTGCTTATTGATTGTGTGTTACACGATGCAGTCCTAACAGCCGACGATTCTAAGATCGCTATTGCACATTTTGCGGATGCAGGACTACTGTAATGGAATTTGCGAGTTGGACAACTTTCTTTAATCGCGGGTCTTTCTGGTGTAGTTAAATAGCATCTACACCACCCGAGCCATCTGTTTGTGCCTCTGCAATGGCATCTGTTCTCGATCGATGAGCTCTGACCTCAATTCATAACCACAAACTTCTTTCTCCTAACCTTTCTTTATCATATTATATTACTGGCATCCGCATAATGATTCGTACAACCTCTCATTCATCGGTGGCAAAGGCAAAGCGAAAGGCTGGTACCGGGCTCTCCTGCCATTGAAATGGCCAGGCTTCCCGCTCGGCGGTTTTTCTGCATTAGGCCAGGTTACAACCTGTTACCGGCCGCTCTTATGGCTGCAAACGCCGTGGGCTTGTTCCGGGACCTCCCTTGACACTGCGGCTTGCTAAACACTATACTATGTGTACGTTACTTCCCTGAATAGTAGGCAAAATCGAAAGACGAGCACAAAATGAAACCAAGGAAAAGAAAGAGGAAGATTTACAAGCAGCTGGAAATTACGAAAATCGCCTCACAGGCTACGGTGATCGCAGATGACTAAGAGCAGCTAATTAGGATGTGGAGCCTCGTTACATTGGCCTGACTGCCGACCGCGATCTAGCGCCAACAGCCCAGTTTATCCCCTTTGCCTCAACTGTTTCCCAAAACAGGCTGATGAGTCATGGTTATCGGAATAAACATATATCGTACTAGTTCCCACTGAACTGAGCTCATAATACGGTCAGATACTACAATTAAACTATACAATGGTTAGTGGAAGCAGAAGGTAGCGGAAAAAAAGAACTTTTGGATTTTTCCTTTCGTTCGTAAGCGCTTTTTGCCGTTGGCTGGCCGCCATCGCTAATATAATGTCGACCATCAGGATTGGCTGAAATTTGCCATTATGAACAATTTTAACGTAAGTGATTTTTGTGCTTACGGGACACAGGCCTCAAGTCGTTTGTGTACTAAGGCGTTCACCCCGGTGCTTTAGTGAGTCCGCTTTTATTAAGGCGCCATTTAGATCGCGAGCGCTCTTTCTGGGACTTTCAGGCGCATACGCGCAAACGGGGCAGCCTGCGAGCTTTCTCGTTTCTCGTGGCCGGCTCCAACCAAGTTTGCCTTCCTGCGCCCATAATGCCTAAGCGAAACGTACGGCGACGACACGCGCCAGGAAGCAACGGTTGCACGTGCCATAAAGCCGCGGCTTCTGCGCCGTTGCGTCGTCAAACCGATGGCGCCGATCATTCCGCTCCGCTCTAATGTGGAACGCGCCCGGCGGGGAAAGCGGAGAAGGAGAACGCCCGTGGGGCCAACGCTTGCGCCAAGTTGCTTCTCTGTTTTCTTCCCCCTCCTCGCGATGGTTGAGGGGGGGGGGGGGGCGAAGCGGTGTGCGCCCGGGCGAAAGTTGCACTCTTCCTGGCTGCCGCCTCGGAGGAGGCCCTGTTGGCGACGACGGAGTAGGACGCCACGCGAAAGTATACCGGAGCCGGCGGCATGGAGAAAGTGCTGGTCCGCGTGGTCCCGTATGAGCCGTACACGAGGAGTAAGTACGCCTTTCAGCGAGGGAGCGCGTCTTTTTATTTTGGCGCGCCAGCGTGCGGCCTCGCGCGCATTTCCCCGCGCCGAAATGCGCGCGGTGCTCGTTTGTGTACGTAGCGGGATGCACCGGAATGTCTTCGTTTTTGGGAGCGCGACAACCGCTGGGTTGGACGAGTCGGCTCCAGACGCGAGCCGGAGTTTCTCTAGAAGACGCTGTAACGAAGTAGCGAACTGGATATACCCTCTCGGAGACGTGCTTTAGGGCCGGTGCGATGCTCGCGGTTGTTGTTTTTTACTGCGTGCACCCGTTAGCAAAACAAACCCGCCCGGTCCCCAGTCTCGCCGTTTCAAACCGCGCACTGGTGTATTACGTAACGCCGTTCTTTTTTTTGAATGGTGTGTCACGGAGTATTGGATACTTTTCCTTAGCAGCCCGAACAATAACGTTGGCAGATGAAGCGCATATGCAAAGCGGAAGCGTGAGAGGAGTGCGCGTGTGTGTCTTTCTTTCGCCCACGATTCTACGACGATATGTTCATTCAGTTATATTACCGTCCCAGACTTGCACTAAGGAGCTATGAGTCACGAGGAATGATGCAGAAAGGATGGCGGATTAAGCGCGATAACCCGGGGTTGTTTGCGCACGAGCGCTCGCGCGTTCTTCGGTCCCACCGAAATGCGACCGCCGCGACTAAGGGATGGAAGCTCAGCGATCGACCCCGTCCTCGGCAGCAGAACGCCAAAAGGCCTACCGCAGTGGTTGATGGTATATGTATAGTGCACGGTGTCACCCGCGACTCCAGTGAAAAGCTACTTGCAGCTACGAGGAGAGTGCGCCAAGAACAGTTACAAATCTGGCGAGATGAATGTTTCAAAGCTCAAAGCGGTAATTATTAATATCACCTGCCTTCACATTACGAAAGAGTGTAATTAAGTAATCCGTAGTCCACATTTTCTCTCAAGCTAATATATATGTACATTCATATATAGCACGGGATGACCCGGATTTAATAGCAGCAGGTTCATTATCTCTGACTGCGCTGAAATGCCCTGCTCAATGACTATGCGAGTTGTATGGCTTTTCTTTTGGTTTTATAGAGCGACAGTGTTGTGTAGTTAGTTGTGTATCAATAGCGTGCGTGGCGCCAAGCGCGTCCTGTAACTGAGCGCATACATTATTGCACTAAAAGTACGCTCAACGGCGCCCGTTTCAGAGTCACCTGTGTGAGCATAGACTGATCTTTAAATGCCCATATTGAAATCTGCAAGTTGCTAATGGAGTGGTTTGTAAATATTGTCTGTGACTGAAAGTGTAAAACAATAGTAAAATTCGTTCGACAGCCAGAGCTACCAGTGTGATTATTGCCTCATTCCTCGTATACCGACTATTTACGCTGTGTATACCAACGACTTTGAAGATGCTTTGCTATAAAACTATCCAGTTTGCTTCCTGTCTTGCGGTTCGGTTCGCCGCAATTTTGCAGCGGTAGCCGTTATCAGCGCTAGAAAGTCTTGGGTACGTCCGTTGTCATTGATGCCCGTGGTAACGTGTTGCAAAGGCGTTATTAAGATAGCACAGCAGTTATTCATCAACCACACCACAATATATATATATATATATATAAAGTATACGTTCGTACCAGGCGTCTCGGCGACGGCTGTTCCTAAACATTGAAAATAAGGAACCCGAGACAAAATGGTGATTTTCTGCTCGCCTGCAGCGTACATAAACTTTTGTACAATGAGATCAGTAATGAAGTGATTTCATTATTATTTATTTAATAATTAACTCATTTCTCAGACTGCAACTGCCGAAGAATTGGAGCCTTCTCACTGTCAAAGGGAGGTCCAATGAGTAGGAATACCGAGTATACGCACCACTAGTTTAGAGACATTTGTTCCCCCAAAAGTAATGTCAGGAATGATGCGGATGAGTCCTACGCCATTTTATCACGCAGTGATTAAAAGCGGAAGCGTTTGTGGAAAAATTACCGCGCAAGTTTGAGAACAGACCTCGAAAAGAGGCGCCATTATTGCGATTCCTATATAGTTAGCGCGTACGTTTTGAGCTTTGACAAGTTTCAAATGCACGATTGCAATAGTCGCGTTAAAGTTAATAATCAGGGCTAATTGGTGAATTGTATTAATTTTTGAGGCTATATTGGAGATTATCACGCAAATTCTGATGTCCGTCAATTTCATATGTGAATCTTGTCAGGGCGATGACTATATCTTCTCTTGAGTCCGCTGTTTTTATGAGCGGTACACAGTCATCTATTAAAACATGCCGCAGAGTTCCTGCTGGAGAACCACTAAACTGTTGGCTTCGCATATACGTCTTGAGTGTCACTAACGCTTAATCACCCCAGAACCATTCGATCGAATACTACGTCCGTCCTTTAGTAAACGCATATGACTTAACGCATACACGAAGAGTAACTCCTAAGCGACGATAAAGGCACAAGGTCCTCGCGCGTGAGCTGTACCCCTCCGCGTCGTACAACGCACTGGATGCGTGTGTCCCTGGACGGCGAGGGCGTTGCGATTCCGCACGACCGTCGCGCGTGTATTGAGCAGGTCTGAACAATCAACGCATTACAGACCTTCAGCTGTCGATGTCCGTTTTTGTCTGTGAGATACGCACAGGACGTATGAATTTTGTTTTGTTCATATTTCTTGCTACAATTTTCACTTGCTATACGTACAGGTGTACTGTCGAAATGCACTATATAGACGTTCTCTTGTAGCTCGGTAACACGCGTTCAGTGATGCTTGCAATGTACGCTGAATGCCGTGAAATAGAAAGCAGTTGGTTGCACTTTAAACTGACAACAGCCCAATAGTTTTCCGAACCCGTGTGGCATAAATTCGCAGACCTTCGGCGTTTAGCGCACCTTTAACTTAGAGTGCGCGTGACGTATATACGGCACAGATTCCAGAGTATAGATAACGCTTCTCACAACCTCAGTGCCTGACGCTGTGCGCATACGTGAGCAAAGACAAAGAAAAGGTGCCGCACGCGTGCGTTATTGGGGCGCTACTTAGTACGCGTAAAATCGCGCTACTGTCGTTATACAGTCATGCGAGCGCGCTTTGCGAAGCGGCGCTGTGTGGTTGCTCGTGATGCGTGATATGGGCGCGAGTCTTTAAAGGCGATTCGCGTGGCGAAGGTCGGCACCACTCCTTTAATTTCTCCGACAGGCGTCGAGCGTAATCGAATGCCCCAAGGGCATTTATAGTTACTGCTTATCTGCGGGAGCCTATACATGGGCGGGCTGGAACCTGTGTACTCTTTGACAGTATATTCTTATAGTGCATTGTCAAAGGAGCCAAAGGGCACAAGTTACCTGCGCTTGGTGATCTTGAGTGCAAATAAACATTAATATGACGGATATAACGCATATATAATTTATATAGGACAGCAGGACGTAAAATATTGCTAATACAGTGTTTAGGCCGTTCATAATCGTGATTGTCTCTTCTTCATGTTCCTTTTTTTTTTCGGTTGTTTCTCTGAACACAGAAACTGGTGCATGAAAGTTATCTTTTTCACCATTTCTTTCCATGCGCATCACACTTCCTCTTGCAGCTAAAATTTTGCACGCGCATATTGGTTATTTGCTTCATCGCAAATTTATCGCACGATTGTACCCAGTGCGCATGCTAAATAGAATACGGCACGCTGGGTTTGACATTTATTACGTAACTGAAGTCACGTTTGGCGCTCATTTGGCTTCACGAACTACTCTATACGAGAGCGGAATGAAAAAAAAAAGATTTTCTGACCTGCGGCAAAGGTCGGAACGGCCAGGATTTCGACACCGCCACGAAGGTCAAACGCGTATAGGGCAAGTATACGTTTGCTGCATATCAAACACCTCAAGGCACTGGCCGGCGAATTGAACGTGCTGCGCGCTTCTGAACCAGTATAAAATGACAGGCAGTGTAAAATTAAATCTGTTAAATAATAAATGGAGACATGGGCTGGTGTATCGAATACAAGGCGATCTTACCCTAATATTGATCATTCATGATCGATGCGGCGATATGGTGATGAGCGTACTGGCGTAAAGTTATTTTTATGCGCGACATCAGCGAGCACTGCTCAACGTGTCGATGTCATATTTACCCTGTTTACTTTTATTTTATTTTTTTAGGTCGCGCGTTTGCATCTGTCGTCTTTCTGGTATGTGCAGCCCGTTATATTGATTCTCCTAGTTCTGCCTAGATATTTCAGCTTGAGCACACCGCCTAATGTTAAGGAAACATCTTATTTTGTAGGTTACGTCTCATTACACGAGATCGCCATTGTTTCTTTTTTTGTTTTTGTTTTCTACTTCGCCCTATCAGCCAGTTGACTGGTGGTGTCTGTACTTCGATGTGAAAACTTTTGACAGGTTGAGCGGGGAGTGGTTTCCCCGAGCGTGGGTGAAACTGCAACTATCTCGCCCAATTTAAAAAGTTATAAGGGGGGGGGGGGGGGGGGCGAGGAAGGGGACGCGCCCCACTCCCACACTTTGGGAGCTATATCTAGATGACTCATTTAAAAAGATAGTAAATTAACAAAAAGGATAAATCACGCGGAGTACCAATGCAGAACGTGGTTGCTCAGTGGCTATGGTGTTGGGCTGCTGAGCACGAGGTCGCGGGATCGAATCCCGGCCACGGCGGCCGCATTTAGATGGGGGCGAAATGCGAAAACACCCGTGTACTTAGATTTAGGTGCACGTTAAAGAACCCCAGGCGGTCGAAATTTCCGGAGTCCCCCACTACGGCGTGCCTCATAATCAGAAATTGGTTTTGGCACGTAAAACCCCATAATTAAACCAATGCAGAACAAAATTACATATTATAGACACCTTGCATTTTATACAACATCGCAGTAATCGTCCAAACAACGTGTGCAAGAAGTGTGCGTGTATCATTCATCTGCAATCGCTCGCCTGGATCACAGACTTGCAAGATAAGGGTAGTGGCCAGCTGCCACAACCCAGGCGTATTGCATACCAACTACATACGCAGATTTCTTCAAACATGCCTCATCGGTGGTTGTAACATACAGGTGACGCGAATACTTTTGGCTATTTGTGCATGTTCTTGTAGAGCAAAATGCGATTCTCCAATCGGGTAAAAAAAAAACAGCTGACCTCATTCATGCGATGATCGCACAAAGCGCCAGTTGTGTCTAGTTATTGAAGTCAAACAACGGCGGCACGTTTCTTTCTTTAGGGGACGTGCTTGGCGACGACTTGCTTCTTAACCAGAGGTTCACGAAGGCGAGTCTTGGCGTAATAACAGGAGGAGATGTCCCTAGCGCAATATTTATTCCTAAAAAGATGGTAGAGCTTCGGCTCGTTCATCGCATGGCGTAAGGAAACAAAACATCACGTCATTGGGATGGGGCGCATTCCGTCCAGAGCTTCTTTCACGGTACACTCAACTGAACGTTGGTAGACGTCTCGTAGTGACGACTAAATGTCTCGTGACACAAGAAGTGACTGAGTTGTTCACTTGTCACGCGCTCGCCGTCGCCATACATTTGTTTGTGCTACTTTGTCTTCCGTTTGATGACTCGCTTGCCTTTCACTTTGTATCACTTATTCGTTATTTTGTTTGATCGACCGGTGCGATTGTTCAATCGACAGCCGCCGAAAAACTGGCTCTCGTAAGTTCGCTTCGGCTGATATGTTTTCTCATTATATCACCAGGCTATTCACTCCCTATATCAGCCCACACCTCCCTTCCCTCGTTCACTGTCCTTCATCCTCCATTAGCCTTACGCGACAGTCACTCGGACACTTGCTCTTCGACTTAATTGGCGCTGGCTTCTTTTGTACTTCGTGTTATCGCAGCAGCGCCGCCCAAGCCTCGGGAGGAGGATGAGATGCGGTTCAGCGGCCTGCGAAGGGACCAGATCCCGTCGCGGTCCTTCCAGGCGCTCCAGAAGATGACCGGCGCCGATGACCAGCTCTACCAGCAGCAGCAGCAACAGCAGCAGTACTACTACCCGGCGCCACAGCAGGAACCACCCCCAGGTGAGAATATATACTTGGGTTGTTTCGCGTAACTTTCCGTTGTCGTAAACGTGGGCACACGTGCTGTCAATGTTTGTCGCGCAGAAGATAAGTAGAAAGAAGAACAAACGCACAGAAAAAGCGCCAGCTTTCTGCCCCGCTTGTTTTTTTCCTTCGACTTAACCTATTGCGCCACAAACATTGGCAACTATGCTCCAGCCGGCCTGACATCGCACTTTGCTAATCGACATGCCAGTTGTGGCGCTTTGCGAGCAGCAATGTACTACGCTACTTTAACACTTTGTCCGGCCCCGAGTGTCCTGATATGTGGCACACTGGCGACCGCGGCAAGAAGTAGCACTCACACATCTCGATCTATAGAGGGTGTGCCAGCTAAATTTAGCCAGAGTTTTAAGATATGCACATGCCACTTAGCTAGAAAGAACAAAGGTAATGTTGTTTGCTGTCGCTTGGAAATGCTAAAAATATTTTTTTTCATTCCGCCTAATAAGATAATTAGTATTAGTTAAGTAATTAATCAAATTCTCAAATATTACAAATACATGAAAAGTGTCAATGAGAAAATTGTAGAGCGACATGAAAAACTGCCGATACAGCTTTCTGTTGCTCAATACGTGCCAGGTAAAATCGTTTTCCCGAGCGTGAAAGAAGCCTGCAAATGCGCGCAAAATTGCCCCGCGATTGTCCGATCGACATCATACAATCATCATACAATCAATCGACATCATTGGCCTGGCATCATACAAGATGTGGACGTGCTCAGCAAGGTGCGCTGCAGTGACCATAGGATGGTAAGAACTCGAATTAGCCTATACCTGAGGAGGGAACGGAAGAAACTGGTACATAAGAAGCCGATCAATGAGTTAGCGGTAAGAGGGAAAATAGAGGAATTCCAGATCAAGCTACAGAACAGGTATTCGGCTTTAACTCAGGAAGAGAACCTTAGTGTTGAAGCAATGAACGACAATCTTGTGGGCATCATTAAGGAGTGTGCAATAGAAGTCGGCGGTAACTCCGTTAGGCAGGATACCAGTAAGCTATCGCAGGAGACGAAAGATCTGATCAAGAAACGCCAATGTATGAAAGCCTCTAACCCTACAGCTAGAATAGAACTGGCAGAACTTTCGAAGTTAATCAACAAGCGTAAGACAGCTGACATAAGGAAGTATAATATGGATAGAATTGAACATGCTCTCAGGAACGGAGGAAGCCTAAAAGCAGTGAAGAAGAAACTGCTTTTGGCAAGAATAAAAAATTGGCAAGAATCAGATGTATGCGTTAAGAGACAAAGCCGGCAATATTATTACTGATATGGATGAGATAGTTCAAGTGGCTGAGGAGTTCTATAGAGATTTGTACAGTACCAGTGGCACCCACGACGATAACGGAAGAGAAAATAGTCTAGAGGAATTCGAAATCCCACAGGTAACGCCGGAAGAAGTAAAGAAAGCCTTGGGAGATATGCAAAGGGGGAAGGCAGCTGGGGAGGATCAGGTAACAGCAGATTTATTGAAGGATGGTGGGCAGATTGCTCTAGAGAAACTGGCCACCCTGTATACGCAATGCCTCATGACCTCGAGCGTACCGGAATCTTGGAAGAACGCTAACATAATCCTCATCCATAAGAAAGGGGACGCCAAAGACTTGAGAAATTATAGACCGATCAGCTTAATGTCAGTTGCCTACAAACTATTTACTAAGGTAATCGTAAATAGATACAGGAACACCTTAGACTTCTGTCAAGCAAAGGACCAGGCAGGATTCCGTAAAGGCTACTCAACAATAGACCATATTCACACTATCAATCAGGTAATAGAGAAATGTGCGGAATATAACCAGCCCTTATATATAGCTTTCATTGATTACGAGAAAGCATTTGATTCTGTCGAAACCTCAGCAGTCATGGAGGCATTACGGAATCAGGGTGTAGACGAGCCGTATGTAAAAATACTGAAAGATATCTATAGCGGCTCCACAGCCACCGTAGTCCTCCATAAAGAAAGCAACAAAATCCCAATAAAGAAAGGCGTCAGGCAGGGAGATACGATCTCTCCAATGCTATTCACAGCGTGTTTACAGGAGGTATTCAGAGACCTGGATTGGGAAGAATTGGGGATAAAAGTTGATGGAGAATACCTTAGCAACTTGCGATTCGCTGATGATATTGCCTTGCTTAGTAACTCAGGGGACCAATTGCAATGCATGCTCACTGACCTGGACAGGTAAAGCAGAAGAGTGGGTCTAAAAATTAATCTGCAGAAAACTAAAGTAATGTTTAACAGTCTTGGAAGAGAACAGCAATTTACAATAAGTAGCGAGGTACTGGAAGTGGTAAGGGAATACATCTACTTAGGGCAGGTAGTGACGGCGGATCCGGATCATGACACGGAAATAATCAGAAGAATAAGAATGGGCTGGGGTGCGTTTGGCAGGCATTCTCAGATCATGAACAGCAGGTTGTCATTATCCCTCAAGAGAAAAGTGTATAATAGCTGTGTCTTACCAGTACTCACCTGCGGGGCAGAAACCTGGAGGCTTACGAAAAGGGTTCTACTCAAATTGAGGACGACGCAACGAGCTATGGAAAGAAGAATGATGGGTGTAACGTTAAGGGATAAGAAAAGAGCAGATTGGGTGAGGGAACAAACGCGAGTTTATGATATCTTAGTTGAAATCAAGAAAAAGAAATGGGCATGGGCAGTACATGTAATGAGGAGGGAAGATAACCGATGGTCATTAAGGGTTACGGACTGGATTCCAGGGGAAGGGAAGCGTAGCCGGGGGCGGCAGAAAGTTAGGTGGGCGGATGAGATTAAGAAGTTTGCAGGGACGACATGGCCACAATTAGTACATGACCGGGGTAGTTGGAGAAGTATGGGAGAGGCCTTTGCCCTGCAGTGGGCGTAACCAGGCTGATGATGATGATGGCCGATCGAGGCACTTTGCGTGTATTCGCGGGCTTCTTTCACGCTAGGAAAAACACTTTTACCTGGCACGTATTGAGCAACAGAAAGCTGTATCGGCAGTTTTTCATGTCGCTCTACAATTTTCTCGTTGACACTTTTCATGTATTTATAATATTTGAGAAGTTGATTAATTAATCAAGACTAATTATCTGATTAGGCGGAATGAAAGAAGAATAGTTTGAGCATCTGCAAGCGATGGCCAACAACATTACCTTTGTTCTGCCTAGCTGCGTGGCATTTGCATATTTTTATACTCTGGCTTAAGTTAGCTGGGGCACCCTGTATATAGTCAAGCAGGTCTAACAAGAGGGATGGCGGGTATAGGATACACGGTTTGGCTTTTTATTCATGGACTACAGACGCACAGCCTCCATCACGGCTGTCTGGAGAGCTATATATAGCTTTGTGACATAACTAAAAGAAAACGTAATCTCACAGCATTCTCGAGGTTCGAGATGTGGCACTCATTAATATGAGATTTGAAGATTCATGCGGCCTTCCCTGAGCTCTAGCACTGTACCACTGAAACCCTAAATCTGCCTTCGAGTATGTGACTATTCATTAAGCAGCACAGTGTTCCGTCGCTCTAGACAGAAATAACGGTATATGTGCTATTGTTTCGCTGCAGAAGCCATGCAGCGTAAACGGTAGCGGGGTATACATGCGTGCCAGGCGACTCGTATGCAACTGATTCGCGCCGGCACCGTCGTGCGCTGTCCCGCTGACGGGGCACGCGCTGTGCTTTCCGCGTGTTGCGCATCTTCTCATCCTTCCGACCTTAAGTATTGGTGTGACCCTGCTGCGCGCAGACATCCGCGAGTACTGCAACCACCCGGAGGAACTGGACGACACGACCATCAACCCGCGCTACCGCGGCGGCAACATCCCCTCGCGCTCCTTCAAGATGCTTCAGGAGATGACTGGCGACGACGGTGAGTGCACGTCTCGACGAGCATATTACGCACACGCGTTCGGGACGTGGGCTAATGGCGTTCGGTGGCCCCGCGGCCACCTCCTTTTCTTTGCTCATGCCGACTCTCGCATGCATTACCCTGCCGGCGAACGAATTCTCTGTAAGAATTCGCTTGCCGGTGGAACGACGCTGGCGGGACTCCGAATGAACCAAGGGACAAAGAGCAGGGCGACGGTAACCGCTGTACGCGTAATTTCGCTGCCCATCGGCGACGGATTAGCGGTTGTTAGGGAACAATTGCAACCGCTCTACAGGATGCATTGTGTAGCGTAGACTGTACCGGCGCGTATACGAATATCCGGTTAACGGCATGCCACCTCTTTTGAACTATAGGAGAACGATATCGTTTTCTTATTTTTTAGCTATGTTTAAACATACATTATCAAACACTCACCTGTGCGTTATTCTCCGCAGTTGTTCAAATTCAGCAAAAGTGAGATCATTTTATGATCTCACGTATTGATCTCAGCGTATTGGAAGAGGCGTACGCCCATACAAGAAGATTGTGTGGCGTATAACCGCAGACGCCTAAATTAGCAAATGTTCACTTTTTAATCTTTTAATGAGCGACAGAAGAGCAGGTATTCTGAATGTGCTAGTGAAGCCAGTCAGTTCTCAAGGCATATATATCTAGGGTCGCTGAGACACGCGCCATGGGTGGGAAAATATAATGATTCTGTTTCAATGCTATTTCTTTTCACTTCTCGCCATATGTTTTCGCTTTTCACTTATACGTTATCACTAGAATCGGCCGGTCGTGAGCGGTGGCTGATAAGAAAACAATAGAATCGTGCGAAAGTAGAATTACCCAGGCCCAAATGTTCGAGATGTTCTTTCCGAAAATCAACCACGCAACACGTTGGCGTTCCAATGCAATGCGTGAGGAATAGTTCTGGATAAAATGATGCCTAGCAACTAACGTGTTTTACAGGACATTTTAACGATGGTTAAATCGAGAGTACACATTCATTGCTTGAGAATGATTGCACAACGATGGCCAAAGCTCCAACCATTGTTTAATTGCAGGTATGTGTTTGGCGTTTTGTGAATAACAGGCCGGGGCCCCACCGATTTCTGGTCCACATCTAAGGAGCTTTAATATTTATTTTTCCTAAGCACGAGGTATGGTATTTTTTGTAATGTGGGAGACATGTAGCGAGCTTTTCTCAGGAGAAACACAGTTCGGTGTATGTAATTTAGCCCCTTCGTGGATAACGTCGAGTTGTACGAATAGATCTGGAACGACGCACACGAGCTCACTTATGAATCGTATTGGCAACTCCAGAGTCGAATGGAAAAATTATTAGCGGCAGGACACACTGCTAAAGCTATATCTGGGACGTTAATGCATCGAAAGAATACACCCGACCAAAAGTCACGAGGAGCCGAATGCGTTCGCTGCAAGGTTGTGACACTTTCTCCGTGTAAAACTTTAACCAAAGAAATGTAAGACGCTCCGTAATTTATACGCAAAGTAATGTGCTCTGTGTATCCGCACATTCCCTAGTTTTGCGATGTACCCCCTCCTTTCCTTTTTAGAATGGGGAGGGTGGAGGTAACGGCCGCCTTGCCCGCCCGCATGTGTTTGCCTTCTAGGGCTCCGCTATTCGCGTGCGCGCTTGTTTGCACGCGCGCTTTTCCGCGTTCTGTGTTCTCTACGTGGAAACAGTCTCCGAGGGTCCTTTGTTCTGGCCATGCAAAAAAGGCCCACTCGCACAAAAACTCTTTCTTTGTTTGCTTCGCGTTCTCAAGTAGGTGTCTTTCGGCGCACACGGCGGACCTATGCGGCGAATCGGGGCTAAGGACGGCGCCCATCACAGGCGGCGCCGCACTCTTCCGACTGTCTGAGAGCCGGCACGCTATAGTAAGCGGAAAAAAAAGTAAACGAAAGGCCAGCTGTCCCGAAGTTTGATCGGGAAGGCTATCCGCGCCTGACCGCCGCTCCGTCCCGCGCGCGCGAGCAGGCCGTTTATGTCGGTCATCCGAGATCCTTTTGTCTGTCTTCTTATTCAAAATTTCTTAGTTTGCGTTGATGTAATTTGCCCCGTGTCGTTTTTACGCCTGAGTGGCGAGGGCCGCGCGGGCCTCGCTGTCGAGTCGGCCGGCAGAAATGATGCCGTTTTATCTACGCCTCTCGTTCGTTTCCGCATCGCGCAGCCCCCGCCATTCTCTGTCGGACACGTATAGCGCACCTTTGTACGTGCGAACGTAAAACACTGCTCTGGAAGTCGATAGCCGGTGTGGGTTTGTATTTCCTTTTTTTTTTTTCGCGCGTGAGTGACTTTGAGGCCAGTTGCGCTGGCCCACCTGTGGTGCTATACAGCTATTCAAGCCGCTGTGTATGGCTACATTACATGGGATACTTGTTAGTGGACCACTGGGGCGGGCACGGCGCTAGTCCGCCGTTTCAATACTTTCCTAACCGAACGTGCGCTTCCGAATTCCCGGCTTAGGAGGCGTGGTTGTCGTCACGAGACGCTGCCATATAACGAACTTCGCGCGCTATGAGGCGCTGTTGCATACAATTGCAAAGTGTGTCGAGTCCGCAACGAAGGAAACACTCGAGCGCGCCCTTTGTTTATACAGTGTGCGGCGTGTTGATAATGTCAGTTCGGAACAGTTCTTCCGTAGTGAGCTTTTAGGTGAGGTATTAAGTTTGTTACCCGTGGCCTACCGAGCTGTTTTCGGACTCGTTTTATCGCACAGCGGACAGCGAGTGAAGCGGGACATTGCGACGCACGTGTGTTGTGGGAACCCGCTGCCAGTGAGCTGCACGCGTGCTTCGGGTGGCAATGTGGGAAATGCGAATACTACGTATGCGTGCACCCTCGTGTACCCCTCTGACCTACATAGCAGTCCGCGATTAAAAAGTTTCGCATCACATTTTCACGCGGTTCGGAATGTGCTGAAAGCAGCGCGATGACGTTGTTGCCTTTTATTCGTTGCCGATAACGTGAACAAAAAAAGAAAAAAACGTCAATTCATCGACCTGAATTATCCTGTCATCGCCCCTATTTTCAGCGAACGAAGAGAAAAAAGTGGCCCGTGAGGCATTGCTTAAATTTTGCCTCAATTCTGACAGACAATGTGTGTACTCCTTGTGAGTCCTCGCCGTATAAAGCGAGCTCTTTGTAAAGAGAGCTTTGTTGGTTCCGGTTTCGACCCCCGGACCAGGACGAGTTTTTTTTTCAACTGCGAAGCTTCATTTTCTTAAAAAGAAAGCTGTATGGGATTCCTTTGTAGCTTCGGCTACTGGCCGGTCGACGACCAATTTTCACCTTTCATATTTCTTCCTCTACCTTGCGAGCTTCCGCAGAATTGATTTGCAATTACTTCATTCTTGTGCCGAGGCGATTTAGTCCCGACAATACAGGTTGTCACTGTTTTCAATACACTTCTCACTAAATTGAAAATTGTAGCAAAATGGGGGGGGGGGGGGGGGGGGGCAAATAACATAAATGCAACAACAACGCTGTAGTAGGGTAGCTGGCTGGGCGAGTCGGTACATCTGCATTATTACTGGCAGCACGCACATCAAACACTGACAACGAAGAGAGACGTAACACGAGCGTTCGTGTCACGTCTCTCTTCTTTGTCCGCGTTTGATGTGCGCGCTGCCAGTAATAAAACAACGCTGATATAAGCCGTACGCGCGCAGGGTGCATTTGTCGCCTTGCAGTTGAAGGGGTGCTTATTAGTTCTATTCTCTCGAATTCGGCGGGAAGAAAATCCCTCTTTGATTACACAGCGCTGCGCTGCAGGGGCTTTCTAATCTTTTATTCTCTGTGGCTCAACTGCTGTTGCAATTCCCTGGCAGGCGCGGGCGACAACTTTCATTATTTGAGGACTCCGCGTCACAAGCTTACTTACGATTTCATGATCTTTTTTTCGCCTTCATTTTTTTCCTTCGTATTTTTTTTTCTTTTTTTTTTACTGTCGGGACACGATTTCTGAAGTTTCGCGAAATGAGCTCATTAATTAAAAACTGCCTTCGTTTTTGTATTTTTAAACGAAATGCTTGATGTTATTGTAAATTTACAAATGTACTCCGCTATTCACGTTTATCTCCTTCTTTCTGTTTACCTTGTAGCTGGCACGGGGATGTGCATTTTATTCTTATTTTCAAAGTATATGCGCGACAATGTCTTTCCCTTCGTTAATGGCTCAAGCTACACCTTCGACTTTTATTGTCGATACCACATCGCGGGAGAAACGACGATAGAAAAAAAAAATAATAATCTGAAAGACTCACACGCCGAGTCGCTAAAGCAACGAAGAGATTATAGTCTTCCGAGTTGAGAGAAGCGAAAATTTAGCGGCGATTATCTTTCGGTACCAAGGACGGATAATTAACACACGCAAGAGCGGCCGACATGAGCTGACAGGTAAAATAGGTACAAGCGCGCTAACCCCGACGTGCTTAGGACTTTGATTCGGGCAAGTAGCTTCAGAACTGGCTGAGGAGAACGCGGTGTAAGGAGGACAGGGCAAGATAACCAGCAGTGCACGGGAGGAGTGCTGACTTACAGCTGAATTTTGTTGCAGCCAACCACGCCTTTAGATGCATGCACAGAGCCATATCACATTTCCACACGCCATCTGCCTCACCAAATCCCCCGAAAATTGTAGCTATACCCTAACAGGCAACCATTCCACGCAACAACAGCCGCGTGCGCGCAAACATTATAAACGCTAAAACCACAAACCACACGCACAAAGAAAGAAAAGACGCAAACAACAAGAACTGAGAACTAATTAAAGATGGCACCTCACGTACGTGTAAATTGACAAAGCTGATGCATAACCAAACAAGTGACACGCGGGAAAAAAAACGACCTAAATTAACGCTTTGAAGTACTCTAGCTCAGCCTCACTGTGTAAAATAGACGACTTGCTGATGCAACTGTCTCCCGCTTTACTTATGCTTCGGCAATTTCGCGCTCACTTTTGTACCTTCCCGTCTTTAAAAGCCCCCCCCACCCGCCGTGGTTGCTCAGTGGCTATGGTGTTGGGCTGCTGAGCACGAGGTCGCGGGATCGAATCCCGGCCACGGCGGCCGCATTTCGATGGGGGCGAAATGCGAAAACACCCGTGTGCTTAGATTTAGGTGCACGTTAAAGAACCCCAGGTGGTCGAAATTTCCGGAGTCCTCCACTACGGCGTGCCTCATAATCAGAAAGTGGTTTTGGCACGTAAAACCCCATAATTTAATTTTTTTTTTTAAAAGCCCCCCCAAAAAAACGCTTCCCGCTTTGTTCCACACATTCAGATTATCTTCTTTTGCTCTCTCATTAAAGCTCCTCCGGACCCTCTTCTTCGTCGGTGGTCTGGCTACAGCAGAGTGCCCGCTACATAGTCAGTACGAGTAATTATCTGATCAGTGAAAAAAATCACGTCGTTATATTCCAGGTTGTGCTCACGTTCTACCGCTGGTCGATATAGGCAGTTCCATGGCAACGTTGATCAATTCAGGTGCAAAGCGAAACCAGACCAGTAGCGTCATGCTGTGACCAGCGGTGTCGACAAAGGTGCACATTTGAAGAAATAAACCAATACGTGGCTTTTTTTATTATTTTTGACACTTTGTATATTCTATACGGTATTGATGGCATGCTAATATTATTGTTACTTTGTTTTCGTTTTCATTTTCTTTTTTCTGCGATATGCACTACACTACTGTCACCTGACGGCGTCCATTATTTTTAACGCTTTTTAGCATTGCGTGCATTCAGTTTCTCGGTTCCTTATGTTGTGTATTTTGGTGGCCATTATCGCTTGATCTTCATTTTCGCCTTTGTGCCTGTCGCTTGCTTTCACCAGCCGCGATCGCCCAGTGGCTATGGCGTTGCCCTGCTGAGCTTGAGGTCGCGGGTTCGATTCCGACTGCGGTGGCTACATTTCGCTGGAGACGAAATGCAAGAACGCTCGTGTACTTAGATTTACGCGCACGCTAAAGAAGCCCAGGCAGTCAAAATTAATCCGGACCCCCCACTACGGCGTGCCTCATAGTCGTGTTGTGGCTTCGGCATGTAAAACCACAGAACTCAATTCTAATGCTTTCTTTTCAATATTATATGTACTCCACGGCAGCTGCCGCTGACGAATGGCACTGGAAGCGTGGTGTGCTTCAAGCCAACGTTGTTGTTGGCTGTTCCGGCCCTCTTCCAGCATCCCATATATGGAAAGATGCGAGATAAAGCTGGAGTTGAATAGTGTTGGCCCTATGCGTGCCGTTTCTGAGTCGGTAACTATAGGCGAGACTTGTTCTTTTTTTTACGTTACGTGAGATACAGCGCTCAGCTTACTCACATCATCACGCGACATGGAAATAACGCTGAATGAAAATGTGCGTTCCAGAAGATCTCTAATAAAGCCGCACTCGGTTTCTTGGACCAACCGGCAGACACCTGAGGTGACATAATTTACAAAGAATAAGGTCCCGCTGGCAGAGACACGTGGTGATTTATGAAGCAGGTGGTGTTTCCAATTTGCTCCACACCGCTCCGTGCTCTAAGCTTAGCATTCACAGATGTCGTTCGGCTGTTATGTGGTTCTACGCAGGTTCCGTGGCGCCTTCCGTTTTCGACCAGAAACGTCAGCAACAACAGCAGCAGCAACAACAACATGCGGGGCCCAAACCCCGCAAGACAACTCAGATGACTATTCAGTTGGGCGGACCTGAAGAGGGCGGCTACTCTGGCCCGCAAGCACAGGGCGGGCTGGTGCACGTTCCCGAGAAGGTGTTCCCCCACCCTAGCGTGCCGGCTTCGCAGCAAGAGGCCGAGCCAGACCCGCGGAAGTACACCGGCGGGAGCATCCCTTCCAGGTCCTTCAGGATGCTGCAGGCCATGACGGGAGAGAACAGCGGTGAGACCCCAGGGACACTCTCTTCTTCGCACATCGCTTGCAGCCTCCGAGTTACAGGGAAGGCGATGTGATAAAGCAGCTCTTCACATTTGTACAGAACCCTGAAATCCTTGTTGGGAAATTGAAATACCGTATCATACGGGGCTATAGTGCGCGGAATATAGTAGTTTAATTAGCTATATGCGTGCAGACTGCACACGATATCATCTTTTTTTAAATATCACAGGCACGTTTGAAAACAAAACAAGGCCAAACTGCAGCAGCAACTTTTTTTGTTTTGCTAAATTACACAGTGAAACCGACTGTATGATGGTTGCGGACAAGTTAGTTGAACTTAGTTCCTGCGAACTATACAGTTGGCGAGGAGTGTCTAATAATGAACTTTTAATTTTCAAGCCATATTTTCCCCCTGCAGACTATACGCCTGATGTCCAGTATACTTTGGGAAATACGGAACTTAGTCTTTTTTGTTTTCGAGACCAGTCTGTTAAGCCTGCTTTGCTTTCAGGCGACCTCCATCAGATAAGTGACTTTTCGCAGCGTCTTGCTGAAACATTATCTCAGAAACTCTCTATCCACCAGAGGCTCCCCAAGGCATTCATTCTTTATAACGCAGGTTTTTTGTTTAATTTCGGTTGCAAGGTCATGCATAGCCGCATACGTTCTCTTGCTCACAATAAAAATTTCAACATGTTCAGAACATCGTATACCCTATGTCCGTTACAAGAATAAAGCGACCTCTGGCAACTCTTTTATGGGGGACGAACTCCTTGTCCGATATAAGGCTCATGTTCGTGAGTTAATCCACTATGGTATAATATGTTCGCTCCAACTGGGCGCAATATTAGCAAACTGACTCCACACGAAGAATAAGAGAACTGCTTAAACGGCCCCTCACCTAGCTCCTTTGCAAATTTTGGTTATATAAAGTAAGTTTCAGGGCGCCGTCTACAGATCATTTTAACACAATGATTTCTTTTAATTGGTTCATTATTGGAGGAGCTAGGAGAAATTGAAATGTCATGTTGCCCCGCTGCCAGGAGCTCTGCTTCCCTGCCAAAACTCACGCTCTATCTAATTGCCATGACTATCGTCCGCAAGTCAAAATTCATGTTTCCCTGCCTTCTCCCATAACGCAGCTGAGGAACTGCGTCACATTTATGTCACAGGACCCACCGTCTTTATTTTTTTCCTTATTTTTCTTTCTTTTTTCGCGGCGCATTTATAGTGGCGGTATCGCGCGTTCTGCATTGGATGATTTACCAAAGTCACGTACCATAATCGGTGTCGCTGCAGACAGAGCGTATTACGTAGAGGTACGCGCGACGTTGACTCTCTGGCTTGAAGTGCGTGGCTCCCTCGACAGGAATGGCGCGTGGGCTTCTGTTAAAAATTGAAAACGTTTTCGCGCCCTGCAGTCATTCGATATTTTTCAGACACGATTGCTATCGGGGGATAAAAACGCCGCACCTGTCTGTTTGCAATTCCCAAACCTGGTGAGGGTGCCCTTTAAAACCGAGTTTTATATGGGACCAGCAGTTCATCCCGTACAATGCAGTAACCAACACTATATCGTCTATAGAGTGTGCCGTTGCAAAACAAAGCTTCACTCCCAGTAATTTGCTCATTTTAGAATAACTTGTTTCCCGCAGGAGAGGGTGGCACAGACTTCTAATCTCGGAGGCGGGCCTACCATGCCGTGCGACGAAGGCAACGCCAGTACGGAGGCGGCGAAAATTCACTGGTTCCACACTGGCTCGAGCTCTCCACTCGCGCTATGAGGATCGCAGTACCCAGTTACGTTGCGACTTGAGTTCTTTTTTTTTCTTTGTTATGTTTTCTCTCGTTGTTAAAGCAGCACGCGTCTCTGAGTCTGAATAATGACCGTGATTCTCAATCATAGCTTGAAATTGACACGTACACAGAAAAGACGCAGCTCGAAGCGAGGCACTAACTTTTACTCGCGATGATGCCATCGACGCGTGATTGTACTAGGTGTAACAACAACAACAAAAAAGGCTGCTATCAGACACGCACTTTTAACACAGACCGCAGCTTAAAGAGTGAATAATCGTAAAATACACGCATATATAGGCTAGGCACCACAGTGTTGACCTTGTAAATTATGGACATCATGCACCATGCACCTAGTTGCTCTTTCCTCATGTGGTTGTGCTGATACAAAAAGTTGCGGTTGAGAAACACGAGACGTTTGTCTGCGTCAACGCTTGTTTTCTTCGGTACGCGCTCGAGTACCTCGGCATGTCTATTGGTGCAAAAGCTGAGGGCCATGCGTGCTTAAGCGCAGGGAGTCCGTTTGCCGTGTTGTTTCTGCTTCGCATAGCGATATTCGTAAGCCACTTAAGTATGTATTTTGTTCTCTTGTTACACTGCAGAAAAAATTGCACTTTTTTTTTTGTCAGCTGTATCGCCAAGGTGATATCGAGCTGAGGCGTATCGTAATACATGTCGTTCTTAACTGGGTGCGGGACCCAGTTTAAGCGCTCATTGTAGTCTCTAGTCATCATGGAGCTCCGTATCTGCAATATTGTACTCGCTGTGACAATAGTCTCAGGTTGCGCGTTGTTTTACAAAAAGCTATATTCTTCTTGTTATTCGCAAAAAAACGCTAGCATAAAAAAAAAGTTGTGACCACGTGAATCAACAAGCTCTTATCTGACAACTGTTGGGCCCATATATGAACGGGCAGTCACGTTTATGCAAAGCCCCTGTTACGGAGGAGGCTTTGGTAATAGCAAGTGTATGGTGCCGCAGGAGAGATAGAAAAAAAAGATACAATATTCTTCTACGTCTTTTCGACTTGCCACTTATGATATGTCAACATGTTTGTCAAATCTAGCGTACGTATGGTGCGCGATATTGTCTATCACGCTCTCTGATCCAAGTGCCTCTCACGTGTCGCAATGTTAGAGAATAAAACGAATGAAAAGACCTTGATACCTGTGATCAGTCTGTGTTCTTCTGACCGGCCCTTGTCCTTTACAGGCGGCAATCTCATAATTTACGATGGGCTCTGTTTACATGATCCCAACACCATCGAGTCGAGTCAGAAGGCGGGCTCAGACAGCCCGATAAGATCGCGTTTAGAAAACACGAACAGAATTTACGAACCTGAATTGTGTGCCCGCTTTCTCGATTTCTGTGCTCCCTGTGTCGATTGGCATTCGTCTATCCTTAAGAACCACTCTAGCGTGCAAATTGCATTGTGAATTCGGCCCCTTATTGCTGACTGGCCAAGAATGCAGCGGGGAGCACAGTCCAGCAGAGACGACAATGGGTGCCTCAAGTGTGCCGGATTTGTGTTGCGCCCCACCGACCGAACGAATCAGCATTTACATGTGTTGTTTCCGAGAGGGTTTATCAAACACGTATAAGCGGGCTGATACAGCCCGGTACGACGCTCGCTCAACTTGACTGGCTGACACGTTTGCGTGAGCGTCCGCCACGGGCTCTGCGGGCTTAGCGGGACGTTCTCGGCGTGTCCGCGAGAGCGCATTTTTCGATATGGCTCTTGTTGAAAATATGACTCCGGCTTGTGGCTTGACTTCGTGGTGGCTGATATTGGCTATACAGTTTCAGAAGGTGGTATATGGCGGCGCTGGGTAGCACACTACCGGCTTCTGCGTGTGCAAATCGGCAATCCCCTTTTCAATTTTTGTGTCCGGCCAACTGGTGCCGTTTCGTGCGCACTTCGCTACGTACGCATGACCTCGCGCACTGCGTACGTGGATGGTTGAGGACGCCGAACTAAAACTGTCTAATTTCATTGGTTCTGTGTATGCGTCCTGAGTGAAGATGAAAACGATCAGCAACATGGCGTCCGTGAATGGCAGAGACGACGACCACGTTATCGGCCAAGTGCAACTGGCCTAGCATCGCTGCCGTTTGTTGCAGGTACGTCCTTTCCAGACGCAAGGCATTTTTTAATGCGTTAACATTCTTGGGGCACTTCACGCACGTTGTGGGGGCTAAGTATCTAGGTTTGTATCTAACCATTTTCCCTCCTACCTGGGTCAATGATTAGTCCGTGGTCGAATGGGTAGCGACTCGGGCTGCTGTGCTGAGGGAACAGGGTTCGAAACCAAATGTTGGAGCAACTTGGGTGACTGAGTATGTGGCAATGTGTACATATGTGTCACTCTTCAACGACCCCCTTTCACACCGACATGGGCCACTATAAATGCGGCAATGCGTAGGTAACGCTGTTCGAAGAAACTCTGTGACGCCGACTTGGAGCACTGTCTATGTATACCACTCGTTCGGTGTTGGTTTTCAATGAACCTCTTTCATACCACCTTGGGTCACTGGGTATGTGTGAGTAAGTTTGTGGCGCTCTTCAACGAACGTCTTTGACGCCAACATGACATGTGCCACTGAGAATGTGTTGCTCTACAGTGACGAAGAAGATCCCTCAAATCGCCGATGCTGAGTGGAATTAAACCCACGTCACAAGGGTTCCTCAAGGACAGCGGCCTGACGCTTTAGCAGGCTGCGCCTTGAGTGCACTGAGTATGTGCCGCTTTTAAATACACGCCAAAGTACACGCCCGATACATAAATCGTTTCGACGGTGGTAATACGTTGTGCCGCTATACTGATTTAATGCTAAACACTTTACCGTCGACAGTCATCGTGAGATGGGTTCTGGCAAATTCTTCCTCTTTATTATATATATATATATATATATATATATATATATATATATATATATATATATATATATATATTGGGGTGTTCGCGAGACCCCAAAGTCAGACAACGGCCGCTCGTTATGCGAAGAAAACGAGACGACACACCAAACGACAAGAGAGGCACCCACGCTTCATCACTGGTTTGAGTGTTACGGGCCAAGCTTCAGCTTGGGAATGTCCACTTGTAGCATGCGCACTTTGACATTTTCAAATCTAGGGCACGCTTCATCTTTGCTTTGTGATATGCTTCGTGATTTGTGATATGATATGATGTCTCGGCACATGTGCATCGCGGACCTCCTATTTTGCTTTCACCCCTAGCTAGGCTATGTGTTAGGGTGCTTCTGTCGCTGTCAAAAGCTTTCAGAGCAGAATGTCATAGGACCTGCTTCTCCGATACCGGACGTGCTCCCTGTATGTATAAAAGATATGTATCTCGTGTGTGACGTCACTTATTTGAGGAGTTCCCAGGTGATGTGTAATCTAGAAGTTGGTTCAACGCGCCTGTAGTGATGAGAGGAAAGCAAAAGTCGCAGATATGCATTAGATGTGCCTGTTCCAATGAAAGACTCTATCTACCAGAGCCGCTTTTCTTTCTTTTAATGTAAGAAGAGAAAGTGCCCTCCGAAAGCTAACACTTCCAAAATGACGCACATCGTGGTTCCGCCGGAAGACTTGGCGGAACGGGCCGTTATTGCTGCTGTGGCCAAATCGAACCAGTCCGAGGAGACGCGTGTTCTCGAAATGCATTAATTCTCGGCGCGGTCGACAAAAGCCGTTCGGCCGTCTGTCTCGCCCAGTTTTTAATTGACTCCACGCCGGCCAACATGCGGCCTCTTCCTTGCTTCCTCCTTGTTTCAGTGACGCAACGATGCGTTTCGAATCGGCCGAGAGATAAGCGTGAAGCAGCCGTCGCTCCGGCCTCGATTTGAAGCCTCGAGGGAAGGGAGGGCACGCGGCGAACGGGCATATACGGCGGCCGCAGCAACAGCAGCAGCGCGTCGCGGAAGCATGTCGTCATTGCGCAACTTATCAGCCGGGGGCTTACCGGCGAAGGGGGGTAGCGAGACACAATCGGTATGAGAGTTGCGAGCCAGTTCCTCAGCGGGCCGTCCCGCGGCGACATTTCCTCGTTTTTTTTTTTCTTACCTTCCCCGAGCGTTTCTTCCTGGCATGGTTCTTTGTCTAATAATTATTTTCTATCTCCTGCCCCCACAGGCAGCAGCACTTGTTTCCATCTTTCACTCTCAGGAGCGCTCTGCGCGACACAGCGTGCAACACGCGTCGTGATTCTTGCTATACAACTGCCGCCGTGTCTGGGACTGTCATTTGTGCGTGCCTGTGCGTCTGTATATATATATATATATATATATATATATTGTTAAAGCAGCACGCGTCTCTGAGTCTCAATAATGACCGTGCTACTCAATCATAGCTTGAAATTCACACGCACACAGAAAAGACGCAGCTCGAAGCGGGCCTTCGCTTTGCGGGCGGCAATGCGGAAATATGCACGCGCGCGCGAGCCTCGGCTTCCCAAATTGAAAAGCCTGCAAAGGCGCCTTTCGCTTCCGGTTTTGGCTTTCATTACAACTCGAAGCGCCCCTCATAACACCTTTAGCTGTACACTATAGCGCCCTCTGTTTTTTTCCGCCTGCCGAGCAGCCGCTGGGCGTGTATACAACCGTCGCTGCTGCAGCTGCAGTAAGTGATTTCGGTGGCTCCGTAGTTATTCGCGATCGCCGTGCAGCCCGCAGCAGCGAAATTTCGAGGAAGGGAGCGTTGAGGGGAAAAAGGGGCCCCGCGTAGCCATAAATGCTCGGATCGAGCCGGTCGATCATTTCCTGCTTTGTCACACACGCGCTTCGGCTGCCATGTTTTCCTTCAGTTTTGTCGTTGATTGAGCATTACACAATCGTTGTACCCCTGCATGTCCCGGCCACGACGACGAATGTTTCGTGACTCGTTTATCCTCTTTGCTGCTTACGGAGTCTCTGTGGCTGCTTTTGTTTTTGTTTTTTTCTCTTCTCCACCTTTGAAATGTCATTCAAGTGTAGTGGGGATCGCCCAGTCGTAGCGACGGCAGCTGCCGGTAGTACATCAGAAGCAATCCTTGTTTACCGCGAGACACACAACATCGACAGTTCTGTTTCTTTGTTTTTCTTTCTTTTTGACTTCTACTTTTGTTGAATGGATGGCGAACAACTGCGAGCGATTATAAAAGGAGTACCGCTATTTCTGCCTCTTCTCTCTAAAAAAAAACGGGGCACCTGCGCAAGCAACTACGAACGGCTAACGACGTACGCTTTCGCCAGGTGTTTCAGGTCGTCACGATGGCATCGATCCGTGCCACCGCTGTCATTTCCGGGGAGGACAGTGCCTGTGTTACGCTGATCATGCAGTGAGTGGGAGTCTGCGCTGTCAGGCACGCGTACAAGTAGGCGAATAAAATCAAACTTTTGAATGAACTGCGCCTATCTCAGCTTTCTGCTAGTTCAGATGAAGGCTTGAAATGAGATGCGTGTTCGATTGGTTGAATATAGGCAACGATGCAGTTCGTCGGCCGCTGTCAAGGCTTTCACCTGTGGGCAAAAGTAAGAAATCGTTCCTCCACTTTTCCAACAATGCTCTTGTTCGTTATACTTGTGGAGTAAGGCTGTTCGTAAATAACATCCAAAGAGGCAGACGTCAATTAGAAGCTTTTTAATTGCGGTGGAAAAAACTGGCGTCGAATGTCACTTCTACTTCTGCACTCACGTGTATTCGCAACACGATACGCGGACTTTTTGGATGGTTGCAAACAGAGTAGAAGTATCCTGCCATCTCAGCATGCTCTGCTCTGCATCTCGTACGCTTGTAGGTGCAGCTGCACAACGGCAGCACGGATGGAACAGTATTTAAAAAGCGCTTTTAGCAACACTGGGGGGAAAAACCCTCAAAATATATAGTTGACTAGAGCACAGATACTCGAGCTAGTTGGTATGTGATTAGTACAGCGCGGGAACGTGGAACAAAGAGGGAGAACGGACGGCAGACACCACTGAACCAGCGCTCAGTCAGGAGTCTGGACGAGTCAGGCTTGCACCGGTACAGTATGAGTGTGCGAGGGGTGTGGCTAGGGGATATAGAGAGGGAGAGAGAGAGCTTAATGAGAACTGGGGACTACTTCCCCGGTTGTCGTTAATCTTTCTCTCTATCTCTATCTCTGTCTCTCTCTCTCTCTGTCTCTGTCACACAGCGTTCTGTGTCGTCCGCCCTCCCTGTTCGTCCTTTGTTCCAGCGTTTTACTGACCACCTTTATTTTCCGTATGCAAAGGGCGCTTGACCGAATATCCTCGCGCGAGGCACGTGCTGGTCTCACGGGGAAAACAAACCTGTCGAAGGTGCCGATGCATGCGGCCGTGTTGCTCAAACACACGTGGCTCAAGACGCGTGTTATTGGGCCACGTTATTTCCTGGCGTTCATCTGCATCACCGGCTGTTATCTCATCCCAACAAATAACTACCACACGCCCCTTGGACGCCCTGAACTTGAAAGGAAGACGTTAGCTCGTGTAGCAATGAAAAGTGCGAGCTTTAATTCCACTCAACCGCCATTGGGAGCTCGGTTGGCGCCTCCTTATGAAATCCGCCTCCACCCCCTCCCCCTCGCATCCCTCCTGCCTTGCCCCGGGCGCAGGCCGCTTTTGTAGCCCTATCGCGGTGGCATCGTGAAATGACGGGCGCAGGTGGGTCTGATTTCTGAGTGTCACACATACGTGGAAGAAGGGCATAGTGCTCGTTCCTGCAAGCATTATGTATGGCTTACATGTCATTATCGCTGTGTCCACATCGCTTCCCGCAATTTTCTTATTGTGTCATGAATGAAATGAAATGAGACCGGGGCCTAGCTATATGCACGAAGGAGTCCATAGGCTACAGCCTTCGCTGGCCAATCATGACAGCGAAGACAGCCGGACAGCTAGTATCTCTTAGTTCTTACAAACAAAAAGTTTTGGGAATTCGGCCCGAGCTTCTTGTACAAACATAGCGCTTATGCTGATGAGATATTTCCAAGAAATTACATATGAGCGTTATCACTTATCTAGCACAACCGTGTCAATGTTGCTTGTACATAATGAGCGTTATCACTTATCTAGCACAACCGTGTCAATGTTGCTTGTACATATTTTCTGTTCTGAATACTTCTGCACTTTGTTTTTTTCACCACTCATGCGAAGCAAAAATGAGCGCACTTTCATTTCTCTCAACTTCATGGTGATTGTTTGTGGTACAAGATTGTGCATGATCCTGCATTGTTCGTGCATACACGTATAAATGTGTTTAGAACAGTCGATATGGAGAACAAAAAGAACGTAACGTCTTCAGAGTTGCACTCGGAGATCTCTTGCCTCCTAACTCAGGTTAGCGAATAACCAGGCAATTCTTAGCGTGTTACAGACCCAATTCAAAGGTGGAGCCATGCACCCAGTGTAAAGTAGCTGCCGAGTGGGCAGGTCAAATGAGAACCGCGCCTGCAAAAGAATAATTGGCCAGGGTGCGCGGAACGTGAGTCTAATACATTGCACATTGCCTCTGACGGCAGCAAAAGTTTGCTCTAAATTAGGGCAATCGACAGTTGACTTTCCGAATTCCCGAATTCATAAGCGCGCCTGCTTTCTCGCAGATAAGAGACCTCCTTTGAGCTTACGCTCCTTCGCCACTTTAATTCCTCTCTGTGAAAACTAGCGACTCTACATATGGCTGCGTCGACCTCGGTGTTCTCCAAAGCTCTTGTCTAAAACACTAAAGCGCCCGCGGCTCTTTGGAACAATGAAATTGAAACCTTATATAAGCTGCTGGCTTCCACATGATAATGGACTTGGCGGTTTTACTGCACTACAGCGACAAAGGCTAAGTGGAACCCAGTGGTCAGATTAAAGTGCAAATACCCGTGGTACTCACCATTTTGGCTGCCTATCCATCCGAATATATACGTTCGAATTTCGTTGTCTTTTTGTTATCCTACTGCTCGCGCCTTGTAGAGAAGATATAGGAGCGTTGTAGCATCCTTGGTACTGCTGACTAGATGCGGGAGCTACCGTCACGCAATTGCTTCTTGTGGCGGATAAAAAGATAACGTCTAACACTACTTCGACGACATACTGAGATGGACAGCTGCCCTGAAGCCAACCGTGACATCAATCAAAGCAACGTGGAAATCCGCGCTGACGTGATTTTCGTCTGTCTGGAGCTCTTCCTCCAAATACTCGCAAACATGCCACTTGCAGAGTTGCGCCTTATTCGACTTCAAGCAGAGCATTTGACTTTGAAGCATAGCGGCCAGGTTCGCTTCGTTTTGTTTTGTATCTTCTATTTTAAATTTACTATCTCATCTGTTACTTTAAGAGATTCGGTTGATATTCGATTGACAGCTATTATTGCTTTGTAGCCTAAGAATTTTCCTTTTTCATTTTGGTTTATAGTTTTCTTGCGGTATGTTTTTAAAAGGGAACAAAACGAATTAAAACGAACGACACAACCGATTTTATAGAAGCAATAGCTACTAATTGATTTTATTTAAGCGAATTACAGATGTTTATATGTGGTGATAAGTGGCTGACGTGAGCAACTACATCACAAAGAAAATCAAGAAAGAGAAGGAGAACGTAAATATTAAAGAAATACGCGACATTCTTTGTCAATTAAAGGAATACTACAGCATCTGTTTCAGCATCTGTTTCAGAGTTTCACAGCATGATTCAGAGGTTCACTTCGTTTGTTACACTCTATCTCGACGTCTGTGAGATTTGGGAAGCGCTCATAACACCGAAAAAAAAGACACGTGCGTAAGCGCTCCTTTGATTCTGCTCACAGACGTTGTAGTAGATTCTGTATAACAAACGAGGCGCACCTCTTAGCCATCAACAACGTCTGCATGGTCGTACAGCAGATGTTGTCGCCTTCCTTTAATTGACAAGGAATTTCACGTTTTTCTTACTGTTCACATTCGTTTTTCTTTTTTTAATGCGAAGCAAGCTTTGCCTCATTCCAGGCACTCTGCGTCTTTCTCCCCCCATTTTGAACCTCTGTAAGTAAAAAGAAATGCACGACTGACAGTGGAATCAAACCTCTGCCGTCGACCACAGCAGCCCAGTGCTCTAATCACTGAGAAATTGAAAAGCTGAAGAAAAGCAGTGCAGGCTAACTTGCAGCAGCTAATGAAAGAGGAGTGAAAAAGCGCAGACAAGTTTAACGATGACATTCGCAGACTTAAACATAAGTTAGAACTATTTGATGCAGAACGATATTGAGGTGCTTTGGTGAGAGCTAGGGCTTAAAAAGTGATGATGGGTGAAGTGTCCATGAAAAGAGCGCTAGGCACAAAAAATTGAATGCGCGTAGGAAACATGTGACGCATATTAAGTGGCAAGGAACTGTTACGAGTGAACGAAAAAAAATTCAACATACCCTTTTGTTACTATTTTTGTGAGTTATTTGCGCGTAGCACCATGGACCTGAAACGTTTTAGGAGAGAGTTTCTTTCATTGATGCCGCATCTCAGGAAAGAGGTAATAGAGCAGTTGGAATGTCCAATTAGTGAGAACGGCCCTAAATGGACCATTAACAACCTCAATCCTGGCAAGTCCCCCGGACCTGACGGGCTCAGAGCAGCTTTTTACAAAGCAATGAAAGACAGGTTAACGAATCCTAACTATGATTTTCAATGACGCATATGGTCATATTGTACTGCCCCCTTCCTTTGCAACGGCATGCACAATTCTTATAGCCAAAACAGGCAACCTGGAAAAATTGCGCAGTTTCATGTCTTGTCGGCTCATCAGCTCCACCGATATAAAATCCTAATGAAAGTAATATCTAAAAGACTGCAATCTATCAGTATTGAATTATGGGTGCCACATCAAACGTGTGGCATCAAATGTAGATAATTTTTTTACAAACATTAATGTAGCAGGTTCTATTCTACAATGCTGTGATGTCGCTGGGCTTGGAGTGGCGATGATCTAAATTGACTTACAGAAGGCTTTTGACAGAGCTGGCCATGATCTTCTACTGGGTATATTAGACTATGTAAACTTGGGCAGTGTGATCAGAGAGGGAGTCGCCATGAAGTGCAGGGCTTGTACAACACAAATGGCAGCAAATCAAATGGTAAGGGAACGCATAAACGTGCAATTTTCTCTTCGCCAAGGGTTCCCTCTCTCGACGCTTTAGTTTTCTTTATATTTAGAGCCCTTTTGTTTGAGTGTCATTGGAAATGACCAAATAAGGGGATTTAGGCTGCGACGGACAGAAGTAAAACTCATAGCTTACGCAGGGGATGCCGCGGCGTTCTGCGTTGATTAGGCAAGCCTCGTGCGAGTTCTTGATGCTGTGAAAAGGTTTTGTGCAGTGAATGGGAGCGCTGTTAACTAGGGGAAAGTGCTTGGGGCTTTGGCATGGTGACTGGCCGCAGACCTTCGTTAAACCTTCTCTTCTTCTTCGGAAAGCTCGAAGCATCTGATAGCTGGGAAGTCAGTCTCGCAGCAAGAAACTTAACAGAATCTAAATAACTCTGATGGAGCACAGAGGACAGCCAACTATGAATGTTAGCAACTGTCTCACAAGTCTAAGGGTGACTCCATTTCTAAGGGAATTAAATATGAAAATGTTTGGCCGAAAGCAACGTATTCTTTGTTTTGATAGCGTCTCTTATTCTCGATCAAATCTGACAACGCCAAAGCATGATCGGATATCGGTTTCTTTCGTGATAGAGAAATCGGAGTGCAAAGCCTTACGCTTATAGTTCTGAATTAGTTCAACTGTAATAAATAAGCGCACGCACGTGCGTGTGTACATTGATGGGATGGTTCTGGCAGATTGACAGCTTGGCGCACTGCAACGCACCATGAGTGCTCAACGGCGAACTGCATGCACGGTCCGGCACCGGTCAGAATTTTGGTTTGTAGGTGTATCACAGCTGTCGTGACATCTCACCAGTCCCCCTCCCTCCTCCCCTCCCTCCTCCTCCTAGCACTCCTTCGCGGGGACCTTCTGGACTCTCATGCCCTTTATGCTAGCTCGCATCGCACGGCCTTCGCTGCGGCGAGAGCCGAAATGGGTCTTGCATGGCCGCGCAGAGGCGACAAGCGTCCGCGTCTTCTCGTGCGTGTGCGGACAGGTCGGGGGCGACCTGTCAGATTCGCTGCTTCCGAGAACATTGTTTTGATGGCGTCGGCGGATATGCGCGACCTACATCTTCCGACGCGCCCGCGAGACGACGGGCTTTAAAACGGAGCGCAAGATGAAAGGACCGATAGGCGTGCGAGGACTGTTGAATGCACGGTTCCGGAAGAGAGTCCGCGTTTCAAGAGTGATAGATGCCCCGTCGCGGCTGTTGCTGACGTGGTCACGACTCAGTTTTCAGAATGACCTAGAGAGGAGCGGGAGGAGCACGTAAGAAAAGAGAAAAGACGGACAGGTCGCTTCGTTATGATGAAAGACGCTTCGCACTCGCGGGCAGTAGGCACGAACTTTAGAAACGAGCCTGCGCTATAGCAAGGAGAGGGATCGGTGGCGAGAAGTGCAGTAAGTGGGGTGAAATATAAATCGTCTACACACAGGCGAGGCGCGCGTTCGTCTATAATGACGGAATATGAGTAACTTATCTTGTAGTAAAAGAAAATGTGAGCGATTTGTTTGTGATTGCGTTTATAACTTTCCTTCGAAAGTATAGTTGATAAGTTTGCCGCTTAATGACTGAACCAATGTAATTGCGTCGGCATTAGGGAACTCTCTGAAAAAGAAGCGTGCAAGAACCAGTATTATAGTTTTTATACATTCAAGACATGTTACTGTGGGCCGAGCTCAAGAGTGCCTGCTCTGACTGCATGAATGATAGATGTCTGCCGGAGACAAAGACATCAAAAATTTGTAGAATAACGAAAGGGACAGGGAGGAGAGGCACGATAGGGACAGGGAGGCGTGATATCTTTCTACCTCTGCATGTCCCAACACCAAATAGGGGTGTACATTTATTGAAACAAAAGCTTGAGAGGTTGGCTGGAAACGGCGTCTTTCTTTAAACCACTCATTATTGCATGCTGTAGAGGGCGTCAAAGGATAGGACGGCGTGCCAATTCCACCCCTTCCCCACCCTCGCTGACCATACCACCTTAAATAAATAAACCCACAAGAAATACGTAAAAGTAGCAATATCTGTCAAAATAGTTGTAAAAGATGTTGCACTGCTACTTGAGCAGAATTTATGAAAAGCGTAATCTTCTTCGAAGAGCAATTCAAGCAACAACGCCCAATAAACGACACTTGTTCCAAATGGCGAACGTCGAGTTCAAGTACGCACCCAGGAGGTCCAGTAACCCCCCTATTACCCCACTTAATGGAAAATAGCTTGGGAAAACAGGCCCGGAGGCTTCAGCAATCAGGGTACCCGGGCAGTCTACTGACGTCAGTAGCGGGAAGCTTGCAAAAGCGAAAGAAAACTAGCAACCCCGATTCTGCCATACTAAGAGAACCTAACGATTGCGTCTTGCAAATTTGCGCGAGACAGCGGCCTCCAGCGAAGAAAGCATACACGGAGATGGCATTGCAAGTGTTTTAGTGACTAGCATTTAATTCCACGCGATACAAAAACAGGCTGAAGCCACACAATACGGACGCTGTAGCGAACATAGTATAGCATGCAAAAGTATTGAATGAAGAAGAATAGGTGAGTCTGAAGTAAAGAAAAAAGAAACTGAAGTTGAAGGACACCTAGTGTGGCCTGGGGACCAGTTATCTTGATGGCCTTCGCTGGAGTGGTAAGGAAAAGCTTTGCAAACAAGCTAAACCACCAAAGCACCCCACCTCTTCGCTCTGCGCTTGAAAGGTTACCCCTTGTGGTTTGTACCACCTTTGCAGAATAGAAAAAAGAAAGAAAGAAAGAGGACATCTGTAAAAGCTTTCCAGTCACATCTGGGCGCTTATGGCACAGCCTTTGTTCAATCCACGTGTCTCTGCTCCCCACAGTTGTCTGCCCCGCACACAATTGCTCGAAAAAAGAGCAGCATATCGTCACAGACGCGCAATAAGACGCCGGTTGAATGCCGGCCGCAGCGTTCTGTAGGTGGGCGATAACGCTACTCCGTTCCGACAAACTCACTGAAGTCCTTTCCGGTGATGATCATCATGATGAAGGAAGTCGCTGCTGCACCCTTGGACGCGGCTGCGCGGTCACTGCAGCAGACGTGTCGCCGCCGCCCTGAATCGCGTCCTGATGCCGTCACTCCACCCTGGACATTACCTCGAAGGCGTACTTGACCCTCTGGACCCAAAAGGAGACGACCATATTATTCCCTCGGACTGCGAGGTGCGTTCCACGGCCACCGGCGTCTCGTCCTCCCCGACTGCCTGGAAGTGGGGCCTTGACGGCGACCGTATGGCCGTCGCTTCGGAGGCCTCTACCCTACACATCACCTCGAAGGCGTACTTGACGCCCTGTACCACGAAGGGGACGACGGCATTGTTCCCTCGGGGCTTCGAGATGCGTCCCACGGCCACCGGCGTCTCATCCTCCCCGACTGCCAGGAAACGGGGCCTTAACGGCGTCCGTGTGGCCGTCGCTCATCCTGAAGTCGCCAGCACTCTGCTTGCCACCACCGAGTTGGTCGGCGCAGTTAACCCGGGACGCGATGTAGTTGCGTACCTCTTCGGCATTGCGTTTCAGCTGGGTGAAGTTGCTGAAAGAGTAGCCCAGGACGCAGGCGCAACTCAGGATGGCGATGCCGACCACGACCACGATCGCGTATAGGTCGTGGCGGTTGACGAAGACGACGGGGATGTTGACCCGCGTCTCCAGCTCCGACTCCATGGTAGCCGCTCCTGGCGACGCCGGCGAGCCTAGGCGCACTGCGGCGCCATGGCACCACTTTGACCGGCGGCCGCGCCAGGAGCTGCAGCCGTCTTCGCCATCGGCCCGCAGTCGAATGCCGCGTCACCGTCGTGATTCCTCGGTGCACGGGCCGAGCGCGCGACCTCGGGCGCTGTCTCGGCTTCTTCGTTTTCCACTCCACGGCTGCTGTAGAAGAAGTCTGAAAACGGCTTCTAGACGTGCTCTCGGGCAGCCAGTCCCACGGAATTAGGTTTTTTCCTCAAGTAGACGTTGTTCACCAGCGAGCAGCTATGCTTCGTACGGCACACTTGCCGTCGCCGCTTCTTTTTGCTTGTTTTTACAACATTTAATCTGCTCTTTTTCGCCTGATCGATACAGGACACCGCCACGCATTGGTCAAGACAGTAGGCGCTGCCACGCGCAACTTCTTTACTGTCTATAAATTTTCACAAGTAAAGGACACGTTTTCATCGGTGATTCGTTGACATCTTCGTCTTCTACTAGTGTTTTTGTAACCGCAAGTGAAAGTACTACGCTTACTGGCGCGTGACGGCCAACTTGCTCGCTAGCGAATTGAAGGAAATGTTGTCAGTGGGAAAATATGTGTAAATGATAAGTTGTTCAAGTTTCATCGAGACCACAATAATTGTACTTGAATTGTCAGTTATAACGTCATTAGAGTTCTGCAAAAAAAAATCAGGAGCCATTCCACTCTGTGAAGGTGGATGACCAGCGAAGCTGTGTAGCACACGACAAAGAGGTGACACAGAATTTTGAGCAAAGGTACGAATTCCTTTATTGTCTTCATCGGTGGTCATCGTGACGAAAGGTACGCGCACACATTTATTTTGATACATTCGAGTTCATTCGTGGTATACATTGGTTATACACACTCGTTATATACATTCGTGTTTTCATTTCGTGATATATTGGGGCAAAAAATTTGAGACCTAGATCGCCGCACCGACTGGCAGTGGGCCAATGCCGTCAGCACCTTCGCAGAGAGGTATGGGCAGTATGGGAACCCTAGCATGATGAGCGGCATTGGAGCCAACTGTGGAAGAAGACGACGATGCACGCGCGAGCAGTGGCACGAGCCATAATGATGATGATAGTTTTCGCTTGCACACAGGAAAACTTCACGGAATCCTAGCCATAAACTGCTTCGTTGTAAATGTTGGTAACAGAGGAATAACAGAGTACTGTCACCTCTATATGGGAGGCAGACTAAGAAAGCTTTATTAGAGGAAAACCATTGTTTTTTCATCATGTATTACCACCCAGTTTGTGGCCTATCTCCTGTGCAGTCGGTATATGCCATTAAGTAAGGCATCATCATCATCATCATCATCATCATCATGGTGCCCTCGCTTTGCCCTGTGAGCCCTTGGCCGTTCTGAGAAGAAACGGACGTCGACGTGAACCGTTTCATTGGAGGGACCCTAGCAACAACAACAACCCTCTGGTCTCTTGGTGTACTCTCTCAGAGGTTACGACTGGATAGCGGGGGGTGATTGACCTAGGCATAGCAGACTGATGTCTATTTTTTCATTCACCCGGCCAGGCAAACACTGTCTGGTCGGCAACCCTTGCCCCTAATGATCTGCCAATTGAACTTTTCTCGCGCAGTGGACTGACCAATGTCCCTGTGGCCCTGGTACCGACCAATGGGCAATCAATTTGCATGAAAAATGTTAGTTAGTCAGAAAGAGTTTCGAAGGCGACACCACACTACCAATAGATCACCGATGTACGCCAGCAGTCGTGGGGGTATTCTCTGCGGTTCGCCAGACCAGGCCTGTATCGCGGACTCTCTAAAATGTACAGCGTTTGCCTCACATCCGGTCAGCCACTTTTTATATTCACACCTAACTTGTGTTAAAGGACTAGTTCGTGTGGTTACCCCTTAGACATTTTAGCAATGTTTTCTGTAGCAGGAGCCGTGTCTGTATTTAGTTACTTTCGTTTATCTGAGAACGAGAAGATCGCCACGAAATCAGTCATTGCTACTTCCACCGCCACTACTCGTCCGACCACGATCACAGCGTAGCTACTCGTTTGCCCGGCTGCGTTGCTGTCTCTTCGCACTCTCCAGTGTATTAGATGTTATAGCTATAGTTTCTCGTTGTGGAACATGTGGAGAAAACCAGGAATCAATAGACTGTACGCCACAGGAAGAACAATTTTATCTATGCAGCGGTTCACAGCCAGCTGACTACGGTAACTGCGCTGCGAGAGCGCAGGAACTGAAAATTGTAGAGATCAGTGAGCGAAAGAAATGTTCACGGCGCGAAGCCAGTGCTGCTATTTCAAAGCGATCTCTCGGGTATGCCGGTGCAGCAAATCGTCTTTGTCATGTGGTAGACCTATCCCTTTCAGATGCCATAGCGTCGACAGTAGAGAGGGAATTGAAAAAGGCAATGAAAAATTGATATCTGAGTATCTCGGAGTCATTGGCACAAATGGTGAATACACAAGTGACTCAATTCCTTCACGTTGTTCCCCGCCCGACTGTGGCCTCTAGAATTTCGTTACCTACATAAGCGACTTGTGCGGATACACCGAAACAAGACCCTTCTAACATTCGGTTTAGTGAAAAATTTCCTGCTTGTCATGCAGAACAGGAATAGGATTGGAGCTCTGACTGTAGTTCACATGTTACACACATGGACGTTGACTCCCGTGCCGATAAATGCCGTGCGTCTCCTGAAGCACAGGGATATGTACTCTGCTACATAGGATATAGACTAAAAAGTACCAGAAAGAATATTTCTAAAAAAGATTTTATAAAGAATGGTACACTGGAGAAGGCAGTTACTGCTGCTGCTTTTGCCCCCCCCCCCCCCTCCCCACCCCTCAACCCTGCAGGGTGCACTAAAAATATTAGAGTGGAAATGCCTTTCCATTCATTTCGCTGCTATTGACACATCATACCTTTGTACTATACACTCCCCTGTGTACTCTACACTAGTTCGCTTCCATCTCTACGACCCTCTACCTTTCTCCCTCCTACCCTCTCTCTCTTTTAACCCCATCCCCTCCACCCTGCTGGCGCTGAGCCGTGCTCCCGCATGGGTTGCAGAAAATAGCGCTAGCCTTTTCTCCTTCCCCACAAGAACCACTTCTCTCTACACTTCGACAAACTTGGCTGTCAGCAGAAAAGACGTTTGTCATTGGGAATTATACCATACATTTCGTTTAGACCGTCCTTCTCGTGGTGGTGGCTTAGCTGTATATATTCAAAAATTGCGCACCGTGCTAAACTTGCATACCACCTTATGACTTCAGAAAGTGAAAGTCTCGATTTAGATGTTTCTATCCCAGGCTGCCTCCCGTTGGCAATACTTATTGTTTATTTTCCCACATGTATTCAGAATAGTAGTGTTCAGTAATTGCGTCTTGTAAGAAGGAACATTTTTGCTGGGGTTTTCAACTCTCATCATACTTCGTAGGGTATTAGGACTGATTCGAGTGGTAAACTATTGTGGGGCTGGGCCGCTAACAATAATTTATCATGCAATGACGCACGAACACCCACTTTTGTTTGTAACCAGCCACTATTCGCGATAGACCTTACTTTCCGTACTTCAAGTCTGCCTATGTCCTCGTGGCCTGTTATGAACTCGAGCACAAGTAGTAACCACCTTCCTTTGTTCTTTGAGCTTGTATGCCCGTCGACTGCAGTTACTATGCATTCGAATTATTTTGTTAATTTCAGCATATTCAGTGACCACTTAGACTTTCTTTCGAAGGCTACCAACAGAAGAGCACTATTTTGTTTCGTGAGAACTGAAAGGATGATTCCGGCGCAAATAAACGTCGAATGTGTGGCTCAAACGCCCTGTGAGTAGGCTAAATTACTGGACGTTGTTGCAAAACGTCTCGATAGTCGCTTTATTTCTATTCTGCCCTATCACCCCCCGCCGCCTATTCATGGTGAAGCATTTCAAGAGGTTACAGTTTGGGAGCTGGCTCATGGAGTAAGCCAGCTGCCCAATTCGGTGCCAGGCGCTGATGGCACTGCTACGTCAACAATAAAAACGTCATTTAAGATATCGCCTCGCGTCTTGTTTACCATCTATAAAGCATTCTATTAGAAATTCGAGAATTCCTGCTGAATGGAGACTCGCAAAAGAAACTGCCCTATTAAAAAAGCAAGGTGCTGGTTAGGCCTTAGACAACTATAGGCAAATATATTTTACATCTAACCTATTAAAACTCGTAGAAATAATCTGACACCGCCGCATAGATAATTAGTTGATCGGCAATATAATTGTGAATCCATGCCAAATTAGATTCAGGCGTGGGAAGTCGACGTGGTGCGGCTATGTTGACCTAGAAAGTCGATTACAGCTTTCTCGACGCCGGAAATATGCTGCTTTAGTCACCTTGGATCTGGGTAAAGCTTATGGCAGTGTAGAACATGTCAGTATAATAAATGCACTTCAGAATGCAGGTCTGCCAAAGTATTTTGTCGCGTGGGTATATCGGGGGATAATTTTTTAAGCCTTACGAAAATTTTAAAAATCGCCTGTAGCAGATGGCATAATTCTTGTCCTTGAGCTCTAATATATGAAGAGGCTGACATTACTAGCACAAAAAGCAGAAACACATATACAAATAATTAACGAAAATTTACAAATTGACTTCCTAATTATTTGCTTTATTATTGTTCACACACAGAGCATATTACATCCAAGGGAGCACGCGCAGAAGGAATGCTGTGTAGACTTAGCAACAGTCGATACGGATGGCACAGGCATGTCCTGGTTATGGTTTACTGTATGTGTGTTCGCCTGATATTAGAATTCGGCTGCGTTTTCTTTTCTGGCCGACCTTCTCATTAAATTAGGCCTCTGTTCCTGTTAGAACGAGATGCATTATGCTTATATCTTATGCTTCCTAAATTTGTCGCGAACAATGCCTTATTTCAAGAAGCGCATTCTAGAAGAGTTTACTGTTGGGCTAGTTGGTCGTCCATATTTGAAGTAGTAACTTAGCGCGATAAAAACACGGAAACAAGAAAGGCGGACAAGGACAAGCGCTACTCACAACTGTTATTTTAGAGAATACACAGAAAAGGAATTGCCCAGTGTACGAGAAATGAGTTCTAGAAGAGTTCACTGTTGGGCTAGTTGGTCGTCCATATTTGAAGTAGTAACTTAGCGTGATAAAAACTCGGAATCAAGAAAGGCGGACAAAGACAAGCGCTACTCACAACTCACACAGTTGTGAGTAGCGCTTGTCCTTGTCCGCCTTGTTTCCGTGTTTTTATCGTGCTAAGTTACTACTTCAAATATTCAAGAAGCGCGCCCGCCATATCTTCCGATGCGATTTCATATCCTAACGCTACAAATTTTCTTAGTAATCTGTGCATCCCCACAGAGTAGGTAACGATATGTTTTCATTATTCAGTCGGCCTGATTTTTTAACGATTAGTGGTCTCGTTTGCGTTGCCCTCAAGTTGTTTTCGTACAATAGCTTTTGGCCCCATTAAAAGTTCACCTTCGTGAGTTGACCTTATTAAACTCCTCTGTTCCAGGCGTTAAAATTAAATTTTATTATATTTTGCCATACCATGCTAAACGTTTGCCCTATCGATACCTACATGGCATTTGGGAGGGCCGCTTAGCACACTTAAAAATAAAGGGCGCGACAGTGACTGATGCCTCCGTCTGCGAAGAGAAGGCAGCTGTGGTCATTCTGTTGCCATTTCTGAATCGTTCTTTCTCCATTCAACTACCTAACTTCACGCCTGCCTTTCAGACTGAATTATTGGCACTTGTTTTGGCTTTACATAAATTACCATCGTCATCGGCCGTGACAATGTCGCCTCAAGCACCATTGTTCGTGCAGACTCTGCTTAGGAGCTGCTTCATCGATCACAGATCCGTGGGACGGGCCGAAGGCGGGCACCGCTCCGTGCATGCACCGGTGGTCTCAGGTTGCTACATCAAACCTAGCCGGCTTCACGGCGCGAGCTCCGTTTTCGGCAAGCCGTGGTTAAATCTGCGCGTGGAGAGCATCTACTACGCGCCATTTGCGAGCACTTTGACGTCACCAGGACGGTACCGGTTTGCCAGGGCCGCTATCTTGTACACGTTAGAAAAAGCTGGCGTTCGATTTCGCCTCACGCGATTGGACTAGAGTGGCCTAGGCCGCGATATCGGCGCAGCCTCGACAATCGCGCGAGGCGAAATCGAACGTAGGCTTTTTCTAACGTGTACAAGATAGCGGCCCTGGCTCTTCGGCTTAAAAGAGGCAGCGCCAGCAACGGTCTTCAGTGGGCACGGCGGCACGGCCGCGACAATGTCGCCGCGCGTGCCATTGTTGGTGCAGTTTCTTGCCAGCCTTCTGGATTCCTCGGCGCGCTGCCTGGACAACGTGGTGGTACGAAATGCGTCAACCAACTTGCCCATCACCGTGGGTGCATGTGGATTGGCCTTCCTGTCTTTCTGCCGAGTGATAATCTAGGCTTGTCCGCTGCGCCTGCGCTGTTCTCAAGTGTCTTTATATGCTGACTCTCGACTGGGTAAACAAATCGTTGTCAAGGCCAACTTTGTGACGTCATCAGCATTGGATATAAAAGACTCCCAGCCACAGTGGAGCCAAGATCGATCCAAATAAGTCGCGAAGCTTCGGGCGAAAAGTGGTTCAGTACAAATTGTCACCGACATCAGCAATGGTGGTTATGGGAGCAGCGATTGAAGCGCTACAATGTTTTGAGGGAACAAACATTGGGAAATAAAGAAGCGTTTTTTTAATTAAAGCGAGACAGTTAGATTCACACGTCGAAATAAAATTGCTGGTCAATTTTATATATTCGTGACGAGTATAGGAAATACAAGTTTATTTTATTTTATTATTACCAACAAATACTTTTTTTTTTTCAGTGCCCATCGTTACATGGGGTGTTGACGCAGCTATCACTAGCAGTGCAATGCAGCTCTTGAAGTGTGCAGAAAGGCGCGCATGTAAAGTTCACCTGTTAAAATACGCCCCGCTCACACGTTGTGCTGTTTTGCTTGTCGACATTTGTCTGAATTTGGTGACGCGGGTAGCTTCTTCACTTCTTAACCTGTTCAGTCAAAAGTAGTGAGTCACGACCGCCAGATAATTTTGTTTAGTTGTTTTCGTGCGGCTGCGCTGGCCCACGGGCTTTACATCCGACGATAGGATCAGCACTCTACACCTGAAGCTTTCGTGGGCCTCGAAAGAAAGTATTTTCTGTGCAGGGGTGTGATTTCGACAACCGTACGGCTGGTTTTTTCCTGCTTCGCTTATAGCGCTGAAAGTTCGAAACGCCCATCAAGTCGAATGGCGGGGCATATGAAAATACAGCTCTAATGGCAAGCCACCAAAAAAAATTTCGCGCCTTCGAAAACAAATTGACGTCAATTCTGTTTTTAACGAATGCGGCGTCATATTATTCTTACTTCCACCGGAAGTGTTCCCTCCTCATACAGATGGCGCTAAGCCCCATGAACCGTAGTATAACCGCCATGTTTTGAACGTATGGGCTTTTATGGAAGCTTCGCTACCAGGTATGTTTACCTTGTTGCAGCCATAAAGAAAGAAATTCTACAAGAGGGCACACTCGGCGAAAACTGGCAACAGGAAACATGTCCCGCCTAGTGTTAATCCCATCCGTTAGTTGACGCGAGCATCGGAAAAAAAGAATGTAAAATAAACTTACAGCCTACGTTTTATTTTCATTTTTTTATTCTTTCCCGCTAAAACCACAGTTTTGCGTATAAATGAACTTATACTTTGCGACTTATTTTTCGTGCGTTACTAGCAACTAGTGTCCCCGTATACGCACCCGCAGGGAGCAGAGTTGCGCATAGGTCCGCCATTGTGCTCCAGCTCTGCAGTGAAGCAACTCCTCGAGCGCGCAGGAGGCAAATACAGCGCGGTGTTCCATTTGCTTTCTTTTCTGCTGGTCGTGAGCTACATGCGCCAACTGCTCGCAAGAGGTGAGCAAGATGACACTTTTTAATGCAGGCTACTCTCGAACGATTGGCGCAGCCGGAGGGGTACCAACCACCCGAAATTTTTAGTTTGTATGTACATATACATATACAAACACATGCCACGAACGTACATATAGGAGCCCACTCGCTCCCTCGAATTAAAATTGTGATTGCGCCCGTAACTCGAACAGCTCAAAAATTCGCGTGTAAACGCTTATCACCTTGCAAAAAAAAAGCGGTGCAATGTTTTTCAGCATGAATATGAAGTTTTCTCGCGGAGGCCGGAAGGCAAGAAATATATAAAGGGTGTTAAAAGAAAACTGCGCGCATGTGTGGTGGACAATTATGTGAGCACATTTTGCCTGCCGAAACCAGACAAATAATGGTGGTGGCCAAGAGAACTATCGTGCCTGCAGTTATGTCAGTGAGCGTTAACGGTGACCGTCATTCGTCGCTAACCGTCGTTTAGCGTGTCCGGTATTCGGGCAAGCGCGG
This sequence comes from Dermacentor andersoni, assembly GCF_023375885.2. Classification (NCBI taxonomy): domain Eukaryota; kingdom Metazoa; phylum Arthropoda; class Arachnida; order Ixodida; family Ixodidae; genus Dermacentor; species Dermacentor andersoni. The sequence goes on from NC_092814.1 coordinate 268,962,101, forward strand.
GCGGTTTTCCGGTTTAGCGGGGGCGTCAACGTGAGCGGCCAGATTGGTGGCGCCAGCTGGTGGCGCAAAGCTCAACCACACAAACACAGAGCTAATTACTATATTCTGCTTAGCTGCTGGCGTAAATTTTCGACAGTGGCGTAATCGTGTTCACAATTACGCCGCTGCCAAAAATTTGCACGAGTGGCGAAGCAGGATATGGTGAGTTACTGCAGTTTTAGCTATGTGTTTGTCTGGTTGAGCTCTACAACACCAGGCGGCTTCACCGCTCACGTTTACGCCCCGACCATCCGGTAATCCGCCCAAACCGCTCCCGTTTACCGGAATAGCGTACAAGCTAAAGGTCTCTATTCACAGCTGCTGCACGTTTTCGATATATGCGGTACAGACACGTATATTTAAACGCATTTCAAATGTTCACCTGCGCACATTTTATGCAGAGCTTATTTTTATGATTCATGCCGCAAACTTAACAGCTGCTTCGTAGCAGGAAATTTATGAGTTGAAAAATATTCAAAATGCACGAGCTTCTGGATCAAATTTATTTCGTACAAGGGAATGGATGAGCAATGGCTCGTGGCAGCAGGGGATGAGTGCCGGTTCTTGGAGCCTTGGGGGCAGAATTCAAAGTCACTGGAAAGGTAACAACAGGTTATTTTTATTGCACTATAATCACATAAGATGGCAAACTTGCAAAGTAATTATTCACACATTGCAGATTGTAATATGACAACACATTTTTCTTTATCTCTTCACACTACTCACGTTAATTTACTGTAACACAGCACCTGTTAAACGTACAAAAATAATTTCACATTCCTCACGTCGACTAAGGCTGATCGAACAAGCAACATATATTGCGGGCGGTAAATGCTGAAGCTATCACAGCTGTCTCATCAGCGGGAGCGCACGATGTTTTCGCATACTACAAAATAATTAAGGCGAGTACATTGATCGACCTTACATGAAAAATGAGAACGCCGACAAAAAAAAAAACAGTAGAGAAAAGCCAGGATGCAGCGGGCAAATCGTATCTGCTAATATTTACTCTGTTTTGAACATACTGTTATGGAGCCGCGTAGTCAGAACAATTGTACAAGCTACACAGCGAATTGGGCTAGTTGGTAAGCTAACATTGTTGGCGTATATGTGCAGCGCGACACAGACGTGTCGTCCATTCTTTGTCCCGCGTCTGTGTCGCGCTGCACATATACTTCAAAAATTGTACAAGTGAACAACCACTCATGCCAGACGTACGCATTTCAGCGTGTACAGGAGTGTTACTCGAGAAAAATGCTGCTTTAGTGTAAACAAGCCGAACTCACCTCTGTAAACAAGGCGAGCGCACCTCGCATATCCTGGTCCCTTTCGGAGCTGGCCGGTCTCGTCCGTCCGCACGGCACCGCGTAATAAGCTTAAGTGCGATTTGTGCAGTTTGGTGTGCTGCACCACGTCATACCGGAATACAAGTTTCAAAATGATGTGTTTCTTACCACTTCACCAAAGTTATTAATTTAATATCGTCCAACACCGTACCTGGCAGGGGCGTAGCCAGGGGGGGGGCTTATGGGGCTTGAGCCCCCCCCGAAATTTTTTCGTGCTGTCATGCGCCGCCGACTAAAACAACTCTCGGCGCCGGAAATCATGCTCGATTTTGTCCAGAACGTCCTGAATTCACGCTCGAAAAGACATTTTAGCGCGAACATTGCGAAATCGGGCTGGATTTCGCAGAAACGCCGATGCATGGGGAGTCACATATCGTAACGCAAGGAGCCCCACCGAGCACAAAATTTCAAGGGCGTTTTGATGGCGAGCGGGCTCGTCTCGGCATCTCGTGGAGGCCGCGGAATCTACGGAGCACTTGGATTTCAATTCTGAAACTTTGTGGGTATAAAGTTCCAATAACATTTTGATGCGAAAGGTGCATTGACATTTCCAAAGTCGTGCTTTAGATGTTCGATTCCGGAACTTTGTGGGTTTAATGCTGTTGTAAACATTTGACGCCAAAGGTGCATCGACCTTTCTAAAGTCGTACATCGGGATACAAGTTGACAAAGCACGCAGCGAGGTCCGATGAGACAAAGCGTTGTGGTGGTTCATTTGTGCCATCAGGTCACAGAAAAGAATATGAATTGTTTTTCACCTGCGCCAAAGCATCCATGTCAAGACATTACAGCCACCATTGTAACTAAGTTCTTATTGATTTTTCTACCTAAACCTTTATTCGCGAGAATACATTAGGCCTCTTTCTCATCTTTTTTCTTTTTCTTTTTTTTTTTTTTTTTTGTTCTCCCAACCCGCGGGCTGCCGATCCAGCCAGAGCGCATGCGTTTTTCTCGTGCTGCATCGACAACCGCGCGGCGCACTTGGATGCGCGTTCGTTTTTCTCTTGACATAAAAATTGTAACAGCGCAAACACATGCAACCACAAAGTAGCAAAGACGAGACACAAGCGCTTGTGTCACGGCGCTTGTGTCTCGTCTTTGCTACTTAGTGGTTGCATGTGTTTACGCTGTTACAATTTTTATGCCAAGTATGCACCAAGTCGCCCAAAAAGAAGTTTTAATGAAGTACGTTTTTCTCTGGCCGACTGCAATTTCACCTGGCAGAGTTTTGCACGCTTTCTGGCTAGCAGACGAGAAAAAGAAACAATGCATAGTCGCTCGCCGCCAGCACTGCGGGGACTCGACGGATTGCAACGCGTTCGCTTGTGTGCGCAAGGGAGAAAAGCGGGGAGGAAGCGCGCCGCCTTCTGCCGCACGCGATACATGTTGGGAGTGGAGGGAGGGGGGGGGAGTTGCTGTGATCTGTGAATCTGTGGTTGAGCAACCTGTTTATTTGCCTTGTTTGACGCATTATATTTAGTGACTTTTTCTTAGGTACGTAGATTTATTGGAGACTTATACGCATATTTAAACATCTTGTTGCGAGGTTTTCTGTATATGCGCAGTGAACTTTGTTTCCATTGCCAATTTTTGCCCTGTATCACGCTGTGTCTTCACATTTGTATATTCCATTGTATCTTCGAATTTCTAATGTACGAAGGCGAGTCAAATGAAAGTGAGACAAGTCGCCCCGCGCAATAATGGTTCGGTTCATTATTTTCGAGGCATGCGCGTAGCACATACGCATCTCATTTACAAGTGACATGCAGAGGTGAGGTTAAATGTTCTTTAATGTTCTCATACACTGGGTTGAACAGGGTTACGTGACATAATGGACACTCCAAAAGTTGAACAGCTTGGTGTCGTGAGGTTTTTGACAAATGAAGATGTTTCCCAAAAAGAAATTATTCGCCATATGGCTGCCGTATGCGTTGAACATTGCGTTTCATTGGCCACTGTGAAGCATTGTAGCAAACTGTTCAAAGAAGGACATGAAAGTTACAAAGACTATCCATGGCCGGGCGAAAGCCACCGTGCAATCATCCCCAACACAATTGAAAAGGCCGTGGTTGCTCAGTGGCTATGGTGTTGGGCTGCTGAGCACGGAGGTCGCGGGATCGTATCCCGGTCACGGCGGCTGCATTTCGGTGGAGGCGAAATGCGAAAACACCCGTGTACTTAGAGTTAAGTGCACGTCAAAGAACCCCAGATGAGGGTGACGACATTTTCTCTGCATTTGTGACCGGGGATGACTCATGGTGCCGCTACTACTAGCCTGAAACACTACGGCAAAGCTTACAGTGGAAGCATTTGAATTCACCCCTCCCAAGGAAAACAAAGGCCGTCATTTCTGCCGGAAAAGTGTTGACTTCTTTTTAGATCGTTAGGGGCCATTATTGATCGAATTTTCTAAACCTGGAGAGACTCTAAATCATTTCAGATATTGTGAAAGGTCGGATCGGCTGCGTGTCGCAATCAAGAACAAACGACGTGGAAAATTGAGCATTGGAAACATCTTGCTTCACAACATTGCCCGTTCCTACGTCGCTGATGTGGTTAATACGAAACTGGCAAAGTTCAAGTGGGAAACGTTGCAACATTCCTCATGCAGCCCAGACCTGTTGCCTTGCGTCTTCCACATTTGGTAAAATTTGGAAAAACTGCTCAAGGGAACCAGATTCGTGTCGGAAGATGAGGTGTAGTCATCTACAGATTTTTGAGGCAGCAATCCAAGGAGTTTTATGAGACGGGAATTACGCGACTCGTTAATAGGACAAGTGTCTAAATACTCATGGTGACTACTTTTAAATAAAGTACCCCGTTTATCATATATTCGCATTGGCTTACTTTCATTTGACTGGCCCTCGTATATTTTGCAGAACTCCTGCTTTTTTACATGTGCTCGCAATACACGAGCGGTGACAGCTGCTCCTGCGCAATACATTTTAACAAAGGACAGCGTCATGGAGATTTTCCCCTGGTCGTTGCATATGTACGAAAATGTAAACAAGGTTGTTGAATGACAGGTATATATATATATATATAGGTCCCTCGACTAATTCGATAAGGAGGAGAGGCCGAGCTGCAAAGTGAGCCCCCCACGAACAAAATTTCTGGCTACGCCACTGGTACCTGCAACCACGAGCCGATCGGTGCAACGCACGCGCTTGACGGTCCGCTGATAGCAATTTCGATGGCACTGACAGAAACGAGCCGGCGCCGTGCCCGTGAAGGTGGCTTCGCAGCGGCACAGTTCATCATTTGACGTCATTTTTGTACCACGTGATAGCGCTCGGCGAATAGCGATGTGAGCGGCGCCGGAAAAGGTATGCGCAACTCTGCTCCCTGCGGGAGCATATACAGGAACACTACTAGCAACAAGCTAACGGCACGCCAGGCGCGACAGATGCATGCGTCATGCGCCAGACACAGCCAGACAGGCCACCGAAGCCAGCGATGCTGGCTGCGCGTGCGAAGTTTGTCTGTACGGCAACCCGTCTATTTTGGATATAGCGTGTTTGTTGCGCTTCCGGCAGATTCTTGTATTCCATCTGCACTTCGACATGGCACTACTGCGCTATTGGGCTATGGCAAGGTGAGAAATTTTGTTTGACACTCTGCGACGCATTTCACCCAATTTTGACTTTTACGGCATGGAACCGAGACTTGTGATGCAGTTAGCGAAAAACAGTTCGGCTGTCCTGGCGTAGTTAATTTGACTTAATGACTTGTGCTGGGAGATGTTTGCGACGCTTTCTATGAGCCCCAACATTATTATAACTTATTTCGGTAGTTTTTGGGCACGCTCGCCGCAGCCGGCTTTATGACGCAGTTAGCGAAAAGCACCTCGGCCGTGTGACGCAGTTTCGCGTGTACTGAATCTTGCTGGGACAAGTTCGTGACGCATTCTCTGACCCTCAAAATTATTGTAATTATTTCGTTACTTATTGAGGTACTTTCGAGGCACGCTCGCCGCGCCTGAGGTTGTGACGCAGTTAGCAAATAAGCAAGCTGGGCATAGTGACAGTTTGGCATGTACTGAATGTTGGTGAGGCAAGTTTGTAACGCTTTCTATGGCCCCGCAACTTACACCTTCTTTCGGTACTCACGCTTGTCGAAGACGCGATGAGCGATTTCCAAGAGCGATAACATTGGAGCGTGTTGCTTGCGCCGGCAGAACGCGCAAAAGATAACGCCAAGCAGCTCAAGAACGTACTCGAAAATTTTGTCTTCTGATCGACTGAATACAGGCTTTGCACTCACGCATTTCTCTTGAGTGCTAGTAGAAGGCATGCTGCGACAGTCTAGCATACTCTGGCTGAAAACCTTTGTGGCCACCTCTCTGTATGTAGCGTACTATCGCGTCGGCTGAGGCCAGGTTGTTTTCGAAACGCTTAATCGCCCGTGCATTAGTGCTCTTAAAATGCAGGAAATAATTCCCGGGAATGGGGGAATGCTTGGAAATCAGATGTTTTCTTCATAATTTATAGTACGGCTTGTAATGAGTCGGGTATTTGTCGACGCAATGTATGTAAGAGCGAATAGCTTTTATTTGTAACGTCGCCGATTCAGCACTTTCGTACGTTTCCCCTCTGTACGCACTATTCCTATAAGGTCTAAATACCAAAATGACACATTCTTGTAATTTACATTTTTCGGCTGATGCCGTCCGGTGGAGCTTCGTCTGGGAAATACTGCTGCTTACCTGGTGCCACAACGTTGGATGAACGCACAAGAAGTCCGGAACGAGCCTTTATATAGACCGAAATAAACATTTCCTCATTTACAAGGCCTTTTACGTCTACTTTATGAAATTGCACGTGGCGCAGATTCGGTGGAGGCTTGTAAAGATCGATCGCAATCATTTTAAATAAATGATTCCGCACTAAGACCGCGCGTGATTCAGCAGCGCAATCATTTTAAATAAATGATTCCGCATTAAGACCGCGCGTGATTCAGCGGCAGAAGCAAAAAATAAAAATAAAAAGCGCTAAGTAGCGCAGCCGGCCTAACGCGTGCCAGCTATCGTTCAAAATGCGCGCGCCAAAACCGAAACCGGAAGGAGTTCATACCATCCAATTGGTTGCGCTACAGTCAATTCAGCCACTGGGCTTTATAGGAATGTCCGGTCTCGTTGAATGTCTTTTTCAATGGTGCAGCTTCAGTGGGCGAGGCAACAGCAGCAGTAGTACAATGCTCACGCGGTGCTTCTTTATCGTGCAGGTATGTTACTTAGACAACGCACATTATATCCGTTCAGATAAGTCTCTTGCTGCTGTTTACTTGCCCACAAACCGTTGTATCTTTGTTTCTGTTCATGCTGGGCTTATGTATTGTGCGAGTTGCGTGTGCTTAGGTGGAGACGTTGAGCTAAACCCGGGTAAGGGTACTTCTGGTAGAAATTCTGGCACTGGCTCTGGAACACTTGCTCGGTTACCGAGTGGAGATGTGGGTAGTTCCGATAGCGACTCGGCATCCACGGAAAGCGAATTTTCCCTTTATGCCATGTTTTCCAGACTGCTCACTGGACAAAATAAAATAGCCCAGGATCTTGCTAAACTTCGTTCTTCTGTCAATTCGCGCTTCGATGCTGTTGAGTTGCGTCTTAAAGCTCTTGAGTCGTCTAGTACTCCATCTAGTGTACCTAAAAATAATGGTGGATGAATTGAACAGTACAGTCGGTTCTCTTGATGAGAAGGTGATTAAGCTCTAGGTTCAGAACGACGACTTAGAAAATATGCTGCGTCGTAATAATTTGATTCTGCATAGAATTCCGAATCTCCAGATGATGATAATGGGTCAACGTTGTTACAATTTTTTTCACGGTAACCCTTTGCATGTACTGCCAACAAATTGAAAGGTGTCATAGGATCGGTAGACGTAACACAGGGCACACCCGCCCCATTGTTTTGAAACTTCTGGATTTTCGTGAGAAAGCTCAAATTCTTTAAAAAAAAATACTTCTAAGCTGAAGGGCTCCGGACAGCGCATATCTGAGGACTATTCAGACAACGTACGATCTCTCAGTAGAAAGTTATAGGAGGCAACCAGAACTTGCCGCAACAGCGGCTCCTCTGCGCGCATAGTGTACGACCACGTGTTTATTGATAACGTGCGCGATATATAACTGGGACGCGCAGACTAACACGGTTGGGCAGTCTCGTAATCACGATAACAGGGCGTCTCCTTCAGCTACTGCTTCTAATTCTCGATGACGTCCACGTGACTTCCCCGATAATCTACGAATTTTAAATATTAACGCCAGAAGTTTAGTCGACAAGTTTCCTGAATTTTTGTCATTATCTTTGTCCTACTTCTCCCATGAAACCACGGAAACGTGGTTTCATAGTGAAATTTGCAATGCCGAAGTATCGCTACCAGGCTTTAATGTTATAAGAACTGATAGAACAGAAGGTAGAGGCGGCTGCGTTGCCTTATATTTACACTCAGACTTAAAATTTTCTGTGCTTGTTGCTCCTCCTCACAGTGAGTCGGTTTGGTGTAAAGTTTATTTTGAGTCATTCACTTTTGTTGTCGGTGTTTTTTACCGCCCACCTAACTTGACCACAGACCCTTTGGTTTCCTTGAATGCATTCATCCAAGAAATAGCACCTCATTCGCCAAATCTAACATGCACGGGCGAGTTTAATGTCCCCGATATACACTGGCCGTCGTTATCTCTGCTAGGCCATGATTCCCAAGTATACAGAGAAACATTCAACTTTTCAGTCTTCCGGCTTATTAAAACAAATAGTCAGTGATGCCACAAGAGGCACGGCGATTTTGGATCTTGTTTTTTTTTTTCAGCCCTAGGAACTGTGATTATGCTAACGAATGGGCTGTCGTTGATGGGATATCAGATCACAACGCGGTCTTTACATCCATTTCCTGTTCGGTGCCCGAAAGCCCGATATATTTATTCTACTTTCTGCGATATGAACCATGCTGATGATGTTGGTATAATTGATACACTTAGTGCTTCTTTTAGCCAGTTTGAAGTGATTAGTCTTTTTGACGATGTCGACACATTAACTACATTTTTATTAATCTCGTTACATATTGCATCACGCGTTGTGTACCATTAAAAATAAAGAAGACAAATTCAGAGCTGCCTTGGATCACAGGAAATTTTGCACCTGTCACGACGACTGGGACGTTTGCGGCGTACTAAACGTACTGGTGACTCTGTTCTTACTGCACAATTCATTGCTCTTAAGGAGGAGCTTCGAAGCAAAACTAATGCTGCTCGTGATTTTTACTTCCAGGTAAGTTCCAGGCTTGCGTAGAGATAATCCACGCAAATTTTGGAGCTCTGTTCCACCAAAAGAATCTATCACTGATAATTTTGAAATAAACGACTCAGTTACAAGTGACCTCTATGATTGCAAATGCAGTTAATAGTTACTTTAAATCTGTTTTTACACTTGATAACTCCGTTGTTCCTCCTTTTATAAAGCAGGCGCACATTTCCATTAACTACATTGCTGCTTCGAACCAGGGGCGCTATAACGTAAAACTATTCCAAACTTTTTTATTCTAATTCTGCAATCAGCCCACCGCGATTGGTAAAAAACTTTTTTGGACCACCCCTACTTCAGCTGTCTGTCACACGACGTCACGAAAACCGCGATAGCTCGCCTTCTGATATGACGTGTACACACTGATTATGCATAATTTGACCGAACAAAACAAAAGTAGTTATTTCTGATTTGACGCCTTCTTGGCATTAGCCCTCCTATTGGTCAAACGTTTTCGGGCTGCACCCACTTCACCTGCCTCTCACGCGACGTCACAAAACCGCAAAAACTTACCGCGTCAAAGTGACGCGTACGCGTTAAAGGTGCATTAATATGCCAAACAAAACTGAATTTTCTTCTGAATAGCCGCAGACTGCCCCGTTCCGAAAGGAATAAAAGATGGCTGCCGCCGATCGCTCTGGCACTGGCTACTCGCCCCTGTCGGAGAGCATGGGTTTATTTGCGTGTAATAAACCTTTTTTGCGTGGCCATGTAACGTTTTCGAGAACTTTCGGCACGTTTACTAGCTCATTCTGCCAACACTTCTTTGCTGAGGATCCGTTTTAGCATGATTCTTAAGCTTGCGCTGCATGCCGCCGCGATTGTCGACGATCCAGCGCAAGCTAAAAGAAAGCCGACCAATCGCAGACGCCGGCGCCACCCTCTTCATCCGGTTATCGATATTCACTGCAGTGGCTCGGCCCCATCGAATCCCTCTCCACTCGAGCATGGTCCTCGCCTCTTGTGAGCCAATTCGATAAGACAAGCTGCTCAGTGCAGGCAATGTTATTCGTTATTCAAGCAAACAAAATTGACCTCCTATGAACGAGGGGAGCATTTTAATGGTTTGTTCAGACAACCCTGCGGGTGACCACCCGATGCTTGCGTCGGCTGTTACGCAAACTTGACGTCAGGAGATTGGCATAAAAACATATTGGAATATTTTTACGTTATACGGCCCCAGGATGTGCTGAATTTGATTTTAAAACTGTATCCGAAAAAGAAAAGTAGTCCCGACAATATAGACAATGCATTTCTCTTTAAATACTGCATCTGGAAAAGTCAGTGTTTAAGTGTTAGTTTTCAGAAACCTCTCTCGGCGTCTGTGGTACTTTTTGCCTGTAAAACGGCTAAAATTCTTCCACTATTCAAATCTGGGAATAAGCAGTCCTTGCTAAACTACAGACCCATCTCTCTCACATCTCATTCTTGTAAAATATTTGAACACGTAATTCACAAAAATATCATTTAAATTCTAGTTTTATCTCATGCTCAACATGGTTTTCATCGCGGGTTTAGCACCACAACCCAGCTCAGTGAATTCACTCATGATATCATCGAGGCCCTCGATGCGGGTGACCAAATTGACGTAATATTTTATTGATTTTTTCAAAAGCTTTCGACACTGTGTCACACTCCAAATTGTTGAAAAAGCTCACTGTTATTCTTAACAACGAAGCATTAGTTAACTGTATTTCTTCTTTTTTATTCAATCGGTCTCAGTACGCACTCTTTCGGTCTTCTCAATCCCCCACTTGCAGTGTAATGCCTGGGGTGCTTTATTGTTCAATTCAATTCTATTTTTGATTTTCATGAATGATCTACCAAGTAATATTCCGGTCAACATCTGCATGCAAGCAGATTATTGTGTTTTGTACCATACGATTAAAGCTCCTCATGATCACATTATCCTTAATGATTCATATGCATCATTTCAATCGCGGTGTGAGACTTGGCAGATGCAAATCAACTTCCGGGAAAATGTATCTATATCATTTACCAAACGTTCTTTCTCTTCTCCGTTTACCTATTCGTATGACTACCCTCTAGGAGATGTTTCACTGTATAAATATCTAAGTCTTCTATTCACTCAGGATTTATCTTGGTCGCATCATATCGAACTCATGTGCAACCGTGCGCTTAGAAGGTTAGGCTGCTTGCAACGCACATTACGTTCACCCCACTTAGCCCACGACTGCTCACTCATAAAACACTGCTTCGTCCAATACTGGAGTAGGGCTCTGTCGTATGGAACCCGCACTAAATATCTGACATAAACGAAATTGGATCTGTCCAGAAAAAAGCTGTACACTTCATTTATCGTCGCGTTGACAGGTATATTTAGCCCAGCTCCCATGTTCTTAGTCTTCAACTTACCAGTCTTTCTTCTCGTCGTCACACTGATTCTTTGAAGTTTCTTTATGCTCTAATTAACTCCCCACGATTTTCCCTACTTAGCAAATACATCGCACCCGCTGGACCCACAACCACCAGGCATCACCTTGAGTTGAATATGTCCACTTTTCACCATCATACTGATGCGTTTAAATAGTTTTTTTTTGTCCTTTCTATAGAACTGTGGAATGCTCTGCCTGGTTACGCAAGATCTTTACCACTCAATGTATTTCTATTGTATATTACTAATAATTGATGTTCAGTGCTCTTTTTATGCTTTTCCATGTATTGTCTTTCCCCACTCCTGCGACAGCCCTTCGGAGCTGCACTATGTTTAAATAAATAAATAAATAAATAAATAAATAAATATCTGTCAGCAGACGTAATTTTAACTTCTGTCTGTCTTTTCTTCGCTAACCACCCCCAATTTGTCAAGACAGAAGCAGTGTATTCGTTCGTGCCAAGACATTTACGTCTCGTTCGCTCAGCCTGAGGGCCAGGCCACAAAGGCTTCGCAATAAACTGATATGCGGATGCACTTGCAGTAGCATCGCACGATGGCCATGTAAGTCCCATTTTACCTACGTTGACGTTCGTCACTTCGGTGCGATTCGGAAAATTTGCTACTGCCAATAACTTCGCCAAATTTTCATTCTCCACATCTGATTTACCGATGATACGATATCTACCGGGTCATGTGGGTCTTCGCCGCAAGAATCGGGAGACGGCGACGAAGGCGGGAATCGGGATGATGAAAAAAAGTAGAAAAGAATGTATTGATTTCATTGGTACATGGTTGTGACTATCCGACTCTCAAGCGGTTCTGCCTAAGACGGAGTCCAGGACGGCCTTAAATAACCCATCGCGGTCTTGTGGTAGTTGATGTCTCTTGGGGAAGTGTCAGTGGCTTTGTCAGGTTGCGAAGTCTACGACCTGTTGCCCTTCATGTCTTCTCCTTTAGGTCCTCCCCATTGTGTCTGCTCAGAGCATAGAGGGGTGACACTTTTTTCGTGAACTAGTGTGATTATCTCGACATGGGAAAGCACGCTGGAATGTATCCCGCACTTGAAAGCTCGAAGTCCAGACCGATCATACAAGCCCGTCCACTACCACAGGAGGTCTCGAAGGGGTTGCAGCATCCAAGGACGTCGAAGAGACCGGTAGACCCCCATGCCTCTGCTTTGCTTCGCCGTTCGTTCCAAGGCCTGCCAGGTGAAACCTTCTGGAAATAAACCACAGCAAGCCCAAGACACAATGAACAGAGAGCACCAAAGTAACCATGAGAACTGCCTGGTTTACACGTTCTTCACATATAAACCTCATTAAATTCATGCCTGCAGCCCTCGTTCGAGATTCCCGAGATATAACAGAAGGAGAAAACTAGATTTCAGTGCGTGTTTTAACCAACCTAATGCCTAATGTTTTCTTTTAAAGCCACGATTATTCAGACTGACAGCGCATTGAAAATGAGCACAGGTATAAAGCCGCGTAGTGAGTTACTAGTTCAGTCAATGCTCCCTTCCAGTGCCAGCGCATCTAATGCAAAACGTTCTGGGCTCTGCTGACCGCTTCAACTCTAAATTAACCCGCCGTGGTTGCTCAGTGGCTATGGTGTTGGGCTGCTGAGCACGAGGTCGCGGGATCGAATCCCGGCCACGGCGGCCGCATTTCGATGGGGGCGAAATGCGAAAACACCCGTGTACTTAGATTTAGGTGCACGTTAAAGAACCCCAGGTGGTCGAAATTTCCGGAGTCCTCCACTACGGCGTGCCTCATAATCAGAAAGTGGTTTTGGCACGTAAAACCCCATAATTTAATTTAATTTTAACTCTAAATCAGACTGATTCATACAGTGGCATGTAAGTAAAAAAAAAAGAAAAGAAAAGCTACTCTGCGCGCAACACCTTGAAAGAAAATTTCTTCTCCGAATGCGCTTCAACACAGCAAAATTCTACAATGGTAACCGATAAACGCACCTACTCTGTTAGCACTGAATTACCCAAAATAGCTTGTTTCTACAAGCCTCTAATGTCAATGCTTCCCTACAAATATTGGCCCGACCACGAGCCACCACTGTTGCAAAACCTGCTTCGCAATTTTATTCGCGTAACTGGCTCGTACAACAAACAATGAAACTCTGAGCTTAACGCTAAACCTTGGAGAACAAAAACAAAAGAAAACAAAAAAAAAAGTGCGTGAGAGCTTGGACCGAATGGTCACCAAAACTCGAGCCCTTTTTCTTCAACAATATCTACGAGCAATTTGAAAATAACGAGGGAAAATGTTTAGGCAAATTTTGAGATACTGTGATTTCCTGTCAGCAATAAATAGTCCGACGAATTGATAGCCGTCGCCGTAGCCCAATTGGTAGTGCAACGCTCGCGTACTGCGGAGGCTGTGGGTTCGCATTCCACCGCCGACAAGTTATCTTTTCGCGCACTTTCACTCCCCCCCCCCCCCTTGTCTTCACTATATTCTGTATTCCAATTTCAGCCACAGTTAATTTCTTCGATGCTTTCCTAGGCTTCATTGTCTGTTGGCTTTATGTGGTCATGATTAACAAAATCTAGCTCCCCGGTTCCCTTCTTCTCTCGTTTATTAATTGCGAGAGTCTCGAATCTGGCAGCCTTGATGTCATTAGGTAGCATGCGAGGGTTCATTTGCAACGTGCCTGCTCTCCTAAGATCACGTGTTACTTCACGCCATTGGGCAAAAAAAGAAAAAGAATGTTCCACATCCGCTCATCATGGCTCCGAGTGGCGCTGCCTAACACACCTAGGGCTAGATCTAGTAAACATAAATACCAAAGTTAGTAGACGAATTGATAGCTGTCGCCGTAGCGCAACCGATAGTGCAACGCTCGCGTAATACGGAACTTGTGGGTTCGGCTCCCACCGACGACAAGTTATCTATTCGTCCACTTTTATTTCCCATTTGTTCATTATTTTCTACATTCCAATTTCAGCCACAGTTAATTTCCTCGATGTTTTCCTTGGCTTCATTGTCTGTTGGCTTTATGTGGTCATGATTAACAAAATCGAGCCCCCTCAGTTCCCCTTCTTCTCTCGTTTAAGTACCTTGCATGGCATCCCATTCGCTACTAGGTCACGAAGGTAGGGTTCTAAGAGCGCCAAGTTGTCGTCGTCGCCATACACGAAAGAGAAAACCATCCTAGGCTTCCGACAGCCGATCGCAAGATGTCCAGGCTCCTAGCAACGGAAACAGACGACCGGTTTTCTAGCTTCAAACGCTTTTTCTGTTTTATTGTAATAGCAATTATATGGACACTCGAGGCGCATCTCTGCCGTCGGCGACGCCGTGAGGTTCCATATAAGTGAAAGCGTGTGAGGTTGAGCCGGCGAACGCGATTCAATCTCGCGTTCGCGAGCGAGGAACGCGGCCCGGCTGCATGCCTTCTCCTGTCGTGCGCGAGGCAGGAAGGTCAGGCGAGGGATGAGGGGCGTTCATCTGCGGCGGCTGCTGGGGTGCCTCGATGTCCTCCTAGCCTGCCGCTCCGTGCGGAGTGGCGACAACCGCGGCATCTACTACGGCGTTGGCCACGCGAATCGCCGAGGCCGTAGGGACGCGTTATCGGCGCTCGTGTGTCTTGAAAGCGATCTGCGACGTGGGCAAAGTGCGCGCCCGCGCGAGGATCATCTTCAAAGCGATCTGCGATGTTTGCAGAGTGTGCGTAGTGCCGGTAGCTTCGTATGCGCTGTGCTTTCGTCGTTTCATTCGCGTCGAAGCGAGAGATTCGTGAAGGTCAATCCGCCTGCTGCTGCCGCGATTTTTCTGTCGTTTTTCACTGAGGTGTTATTCTGCCCTGAATAATCGGTCGGCACGTCTTTTGTCTCACCTCCAGCTTTCTCGTTGTGAAAAGGGCATCTGTATTCCTCTGATGAATTCAGTGAATGGCCTGACGTGTGTTTTCTCGGATCATCTCAATCATTTCTCAATTCATCTGTTAGCACTGCAGCACGTTCCAAGCCTTTTTCGCCCGACCTATCTGGAATTCACAGGCGCATCTCTTCGCTCAAGGACCCATAGAACAGCTCCGTGTAGAATTAGCTCAACAACCTTGTCTTGACAACCGAACGCGTCTTCCCCTTTTATCCACTCAATTAAATTGGCTTTCAACTTATAAGTAAAATCTTGAAAAGACTCGCCCGGTATTCTAGCTGCCTCCCAAAAACGGCAGTAGGAAGCCTTCGCTGAGAGCCAATATTTTCTTAGGAATGCTGCTTTTATTCTCTGATAGTCATCTGAATCATCTCTCATTAGCCTTGTAATTACTTTGGTTGCTTCGCCAGGAAGAATGGTCAGAATCTGTTGTGGCGAACTCTTTAATGCCAACCAGTTTTTCTCGCAGTTTCATTCAAAAGTAACGAGAAACTATCCCATGTCATCGTTCACCCTGTACCACGGCATGAGACCCTTTATTTTTACTCCTGCTTCACCTGAACGTCTTTCATTTATTGAGAAGTTATTTGATGATTGCCTGGCAAGATCCCGCTGCACGTCTAGTTCTTTTAGCTTTAATTCATGAACTCTCTTTTCCTTTCGTTCCTTTCTTTCTGCAGCTTCGTTTTGATCAGCTCTCTGCCTTTCTTCTGCCGCGTTCTGTTCAGCTTTTTGTTTCTTTCTCAGCTCTTTGCTTTTCTTCTAGAGCATTTTGTTGAGCTTTCTCGGCTAGTTCCTCTATCTCTTCCCATGCTTCTGAAATTTCGTCCTCAAGGCCCCGTACTCCTCAATAACCTCAATAAGCTGCGGCTTTCTCTGACTTTTCCCGACCTCACTTCCCATCTATTCACATTGTTCACATCTATTCACATTCCGATCTATTCACTCTGTCTTTTATTTTGCTTAAATCCTCGGTCAATTCCGAACGAGGACTTTCTTACTCTGTTGTGACGTGAGAAAGCTTTCAACAAGAACCTGCACGTACAGAAACTAATTTACCGGTTTAGAAAACACACGAGCTAAAACCTGGTAAGTTCTCAAAGAAAGTCAAGGGCTCATCATTCTGCTGAAGCCAGGACAAAGCGTCGAGTATCCCACCGCTGCCACCAGCTGATACAATCTCGACGGCGTGAGGTAGGTCTTCACCGCGAGAATCAGGAGACGGTGACGAAAGTGGACATCGTGATGCTGAAAAAAGTAGAAATAATGTATTCACTTCAGTGGTACATCGATGTAACTCTATCCGAGTCTCGAGCGGTTCTGCCTCACATGGGGGGCAGGACAGCGTTAAGAGAGAGAGAGAGAGAGAGAAAGGCAAAGGAAAGACGGGGAGGTTAACCAGAGATTATCTCCGGTTGGCTACCCTGTACTGGGGGAGGGGCAAGGGGATGCGATAGGTGAGAGAGAGAAGGATTAAAAAAAGAATAAAGAAAAACTACACACACACGCACGTACACACAAACTGTTTCTGTGGGCACTGTCACGTAGCCCGCAAAGGCGTTCCTAGTGTTATGCAGTGCACCGTACAATCCTGTGCCACACAGTGAAGTCACAATCTGTCAGAAAGTTCAGTGTCCTTTAAATACCGCAGCAGCGCCTTCATAGCCGATCGCGCTGATGTTCGCGTAGGCCAGTATCCAAGGATCTTGTTTTCTGTAAGTGGGCGCTTGTCCAGTTTGTCTAGGGTGGCTGAGAGGACTGCTCTTTGCGGGTTGAAACGAGAGCACTCACAAAGAAGGTGCGCGATTGTTTCATTGCACCCGCAGAAGTCACAAAGTGGGTTGTTGGACATTCCGATAAGAAAGGAGTACGCATTTGAAAATGCTACTCCAAGCCATAGACGAACTAGAAGGGTACAGTCACGTCGTGGAAGCTCGGGCGGAATACGGAGTTGTAAATTAGGGTCCAGGGTATGAAGTCGTGCACTTGTGAAATCGGATGAATTCCACTGAGCTAATGTCAGGTCGTTTGCCAGTACGGCAAGTTTTTTCGCTGCGTCGGCTCTCGAAAGAGGAATGGCAACGCAGCTGACGCCGTCATGGGCAGATCGGGCAGCTGCGTCTGCTCGATCATTGCCGTGTATGCCACAGTGACTAGGCAACCACTGATATATGATATCGTGTCCTTCGTTAACTATGCGATGGTGTACTTCTCTGATCTCTGCGACGAGCTGTTCATGTGATCCATGGCGCAGTGCTGAGAGTACACTCTGTAGGGCTGCCTTGGAATCGCAGAAGACTGACCATGCATTGGGTGGTTCCTCCTGAATGAAATGAAGAGCCGCACGCAAGGCTACCAGTTCAGCAGCTGTCGTTGATGATACATGCGACGTTTTTAGCTGTATTTCGACGGATCTTGTTGGTATCACCACAGCAGCAGCTGAACTTGCAGATGTGACTGAGCCATCGATGTATACGTGTACGCGGCCACTGTGCACCTCATGTAAAAGTTCTAATGTGGCCTGCTTCAGGGCAAACGATGGCATGTTAGCCTTTTTAGTGATTCCTGGGATGGTGAGGCGTACTTCAGGTCTGTGCAGGCACCATAAAGGTGAGGATGGTCTTGCTGCAGGCATGTAGTTCAATGGCAATGAGGTGCGATTGGCAACAATCATACGACTGATAGTTGCGTGTGGCCTTTCTGCGGGTAGAGCGGCAAGGTGGTGAGAAGGTAGTCGGGCAACGTGGCGAATATGCGCTCTGAGAGCGTCGGTTACCAAGTACGTTGATATTGGGTGATCTCGAGCTATGACAATCGTTGCCGCTGTAGACGCACACCTCGGAAGACCGAGACTCGTCCTTAGGGCTTGAGCTTGTAGTCCCTGGAGTACACGCAGGTTTGTTTTGCAGGTGTTACCAAGCACAGGGAGGCTGTATCTTACGAAACCGAGGAACAATGCGTTATAATAACCCATCGCGGTCTTGTGGTAGTCTGTCTCCTTGGGAAACTTGGGGAACTTGGGGAAGTGTCAGTGGCGTTGTCAGGTTGTGAAATCGACGACCTCTTCGCCTTCGTGTATTCTCCTTTGGGTCCGCCCATTTGTGTCTGCTCAGGGCGTAGAGGGGTGACGCTTTTTTGGGGACTTGGGCAATTATCTCAATATGGGAAAGCATGCTGGAATGTTTCCCACACTCGAGAGGTCGAAGTCCAGGTCGGTCAGAACAGCCTTTTCGGGGATGACGGAAATTATCTCGACATGGGAAAGCACGCTGGAATGTTTCCCACACTTGAGAGGTCGAAGTCCAGGTCGGTCAGAACAGCCTTTTCGGGGATGACGGAAATTATCTCGACATGGGAAAGCACGCTGGAATGTTTCCCACACTTGAGAGGTCGAAGTCCACGTCGGTCAGAACAGCCTTCTCAGGTATGACGGAAATTATCTCGACATGGGAAAGCACGCTGGAATGTTTCCCACACTTGAGAGGTCGAAGTCCAGGGCGGTCAGAACAGCCTTTTCGGTGATGACGGAAATTATCTCGACATGGGAAAGCACGCTGGAATGTTTCCCATACTTGAGAGGTCGAAGTCCAGGTCGGTCAGAACAGCCTTTTCGGGGATGACGGAAATTATCTCGACATAGGAAAGCACGCTGGAATGTTTCCCACACTCGAGAGGTCGAAGTCCAGGTCGGTCAAAGCAGCCTTTTCGGGGATGACGGAAATTATCTCGACATGGGAAAGCACGCTGGAATGTTTCCCACACTTGACAGGTCAAAGTCCAGGTCGGTCAGAACAGCCTTTTCGGGGATGACGGAAATTATCTCGACATGGGAAAGCACGCTGGAATGTTTCCCACACTTGAGAGGTCGAAGTCCAGGTCGGTCAGAACAGCCTTTTCGGGGATGACGGAAATTATCTCGACATGGGAAAGCACGCTGGAATGTTTCCCACACTTGAGAGGTCGAAGTCCAGGTCGGTCAGAACAGCCTTTTCAGGTATGACGGAAATTATCTCGACATGGGAAAGCACGCTGGAATGTTTCCCACACTTGAGAGGTCGAAGTCCAGGGCGGTCAGAACAGCCTTTTCGGTGATGACGGAAATTATCTCGACATGGGAAAGCACGCTGGAATGTTTCCCACACTTGAGAGGTCGAAGTCCAGGTCGGTCAGAACAGCCTTTTCGGGGATGACGGAAATTATCTCGACATAGGAAAGCACGCTGGAATGTTTCCCACACTTGAGAGGTCGAAGTCCAGGTCGTTCATAACACCGCATGTTCAATTTTTCTTGGAATAACAAACTGTACTCCACTACAAAACTTGAAGCATCGATTACGATGCTACTTTGCCGAGTCCCCCTGCTAAACATTTACCTTCTCGGATCTGTTCTGGCTTTATCACTTTTGTGTCCTTTTGCAATGACAGTGAATCTCTGCAACATATCTTTTTGGCTTGTCGCCTGGTCAGTATTCGTAGGAATATTTCTTGAGTACACTTCCAAAACCTTGGCTTGAATCTGACTCTTCCGGCAATCATTTTCTTTCGTGCTACCGTACAGGGTTATAGCTTAACATGAACATTTGTGATGCCCTCTGCAATTTTCTGCGCGAGAAAAAGAAAGGAATTGCATCCTAACAGCGTTATTCCTGTCTTTTTTCTTGCTCGTTTATTTACTGCATTATTTAGATACATTAGCCTTCATATCCGTAATATATGAGGTTTTCTTTACTATTACAATTACTAATTTAAGGTTAACTTATTCTTCTTTAAAAAATACAAAAAGTGATAATAATCTTTTCATCACCCTATTCATGGCCGATCGACATGGTTGCTCCATTTCACTGAGAAACAACAGCAGCAACGTGAACCCGACGCGAGCGGGTCGAGTCGGAAATCGGGCTGACCGAGTCCTACGTGACCGCGTTTACATGAACTCGCCTCTGACGGTTCTGTACAACCGCGGCGGGGCAGCGCCGAGCCGAGACATCAACGCGTTCCCGCAGCTCGTCTGCAACAGTTCCATTGCATGGGTCTTATTGTTACGATGAGGTTGCATGGCACAAGGGCTTGTCTTTGCCTTTGCGTGATACCATTCTCTCTGCCGGCGCATACAATGCTTACTTCTCAGTGGTCCTGCACAAGTTTCAGCTCTGGCTGGCCCGACCCGTCCACGTTTACATGCACGCTGCAGACGGACTGGGCTGGGTCAGCCTACCCCATGCAGTCTGTCAGGCTCAGCCCGACTCGACTCTCGCACAGCCCTACCAGTCAGCGTTTACACGGACTCGAAGGGCCTTTTCCAGCCCGACAAGCCGACTCGACCCGCTTATGTCGGGTTAATGTAAACGCCCTGTATGACCATCTAATCGTCCCCGCTTGGAGAGGTGGCACTCCCCTGGAGTGAAGTGGCGACGGGTGTCATCTTCCCCTGGGTGTGGCGGACGTGGCGCATGAGGAGCAGCTACAGAATCTGGTGCTCCTGATGGCGAGATATGTGGGGCGGCTCATTTCGCCCAGGTGTAAGGCATAGATGGTGCTATATTTACGGCTTTTTCAAGAATCGCACATAGTGGGCTCAAAGTGAACACGTTAAGAAAAAAATAAAGAGTAATGGAAAATTAGGTTGATCTGCATCTAAACTATAAACGAAATATCGAAATTAGTGGCGCATCCATCATGTGGAGTTGGTTGGCGATGTCAACATGATAAGCAATCTTCCTTGTGACGTCTGTGGAATCGGTGATATGTTTTATCTTATGGTGAATAATTATTATTATTGCATCACCACGTCATATCCCTATACCATCCATCAATAAATGAACCCTATGGGCCCATGACCTGACACACGAAGTGGCAGTGTCGCTGTCACTCACAATGCCGAATGATGCTACGACACATAACGTCTTCTTGGAGTCACTGAACCCCATGTTAAACCCGTAGCAACCTCCACTATCCCTAGTATCCTGGCAGCAACTTCCTTGCAATTGCTCTCAATCAAGCGGCCGCGCTCCACGCGAAAGTGTAAGTTGCGGAAGGGGCGCTATCGCTTTAATATATTTAAGGTTGTAGTACATACCACTTACGTCGCCTTGGCACGTACATTCTGGTAGACGGAGAGAAAGATAAAGGGATAAAGTATATGATTTTTCTACTTACGGTGAGGGGAGAAGTAGGTGCTTGAGCCACCTAGATCTCCACCTATTTCAAAGCAGGAGCCTCAAAAAGTCAGTTTTGCTCAAAGAGACGAAGCATTGATTGCTATAGCAAATTAGCAAACATCCGTACGAAGTAAGGATAGTACTTTCATCAGCCGCATCAACTTGTGAGCATTCACTTGCTAACTAAATTAACAAGCGTGGTGTCAGCGCGCACAGCAAACATGCACACATCACACTTGATGACCGCGGACACTGGCTGTCAAAACGATGACGTTAGGAAGCGCGGCAGCAGCAGCGTTCGGAGTGACCTTCGTGTCGTCTATCGCTTCAACGCAAACTGAGTGTCGAGAACACGCAACACCCACAAAGCCACGAGCCGTCGACGCACCTAGGCTCTGCCCCCAACGCAGATCGTTCTGAGGATACGGCCGCGCGACTGTGCGCACCCTCCAAGCTGCTATTCAACAAGCCCAAGCTGCTATTCTAGCACATACGCAGTTGCAGCCGGAGTAGAACGTCGCCTCCCTTCCCTCCCCCCGGTGCCTCGCAACGTTGAATGTCTCGCGCGCGGCGGGAGACGGCGCGCTTCCTCCCGGCTTTCTTTCCCATCACGGGGGCGAGATCGAGCCGCGACCGTTCGCTGCCCTCGAACATTTTCGCTCGCACATACAGCGCAGGCGCGCGGCGACGGGGCTATCGCCCTTGGACTTTATGCGCAATGTCACGGTGACGCCGACGTTGACGGCAGAAATGCACCTGGAGTGTCCATGTAATTTCTATCGCAACGAAAGGGACATAGAAGGCTTTAAGAAAATTTTAAATTATGTTCTGAAGTTTGATGTGCCAAAATTACGATCTCATTATGAGGTACGCCGTAGCGGGTGAGTCCGGGTAAATCTTGACCACCCATGGAGTGCTTTAATGTGTACTCTTGCATTTCGCCCTCATCAAAATGTGGCCGCAGCGGCCTTGGATTTGATCCCACGACCTCGTCCTTAGCAGCGCAACCCCATAGCCGTTAAGCCACTACAGCGGGTTATAAAAGCCTTTGACGTCGGGAAAATGGGTAGTATTTCACTAGTATTTTGCATTGTTTGAAAGCCAGGACAATGGTGAAAGCAGCGCGCAGATGTTCATCCAGGATTGTAAAAAAAAAAAAAATCGCTTACAGTTGACTGTATGCGCTGTTCACAGTATACACTGTTCATGACAAATTTTCAGTTTACATTGAGACCAATTCTGTTATCACCAAGAGCTATCTTTTAGCAACAGTAGAAAAAAATATTAACAGTATGTGTGTGTGTTATTGTTCAGAAATTTTCTGGTAGTAACAATAAAAGAGTTCTCTTTTACATCGAAGCTGTTAATGGCTACTTTCCCCACTATCGTGTCCGCGTGTAGAAAAAAAATGCCGAAGATAGTGCCATGCCGGGCCGACCCGCGGAGGGAGGTGAAGCAGGCTTTAAGCCCTCCCCATACGTAGGCAGATCCCAATGATAGTCCAATATCGGGTCGACCGGAGGCGGAGGTGCAGTTCGCCATTAAGGGGCCCACATAAACAGCTTCGCTGGTCATCCTTATTTACAGAGTGGAAGGGCACTGAGTTTTTGTCTGCTTTTTTTTTTTTTGTTCGCAGCTGTATTCTACAGTGTGCATGAGTGACAATTTACCACAATGGACGAAGACGCCTATTAGACATAAAACCACGAGCCGCATAGAATGCAGTGTTTATGTCCAGTTATTAACTCTTCACTGGCATTCGATTACGCCGCCTTGCTCAGCGAACGGCCAGTACATGACGCCCCCTTGGCGCGTGAAAGTCCTTGGGTCGAGTAGCAACACGAAAAAAACCATGCTGCTGATGCGCATCTTAGAGTATGGCCTGAAGTTGAAACCACAGCAGATAAAGGCTCCACGCTATAAGGCGCAGTAACAATTCAGATGAAAGAGCCCGCAAGAATTTCACAAACGTTCACTCAACGGAAAAAAAAAATTATGGGTCTTTACGCGCCAAAACCACTTTCTGATTATGAAGCACGCCGTAGTGGAGGACTCCGGAAATTTTGACCACCTGGGGTTCTTTAACGTGCACCTAAATCTAAGACTCAACTGAAAGGTCATTTGAATGAATAGTGCTTACAAAACTTGTCATTATCAAGAAAAATGAAAATGGCTTAAAGTAAAAAGTAGTGACATTTATTTGGGGTTGCTTACGCACACAAACCTGTGGCATCTTGCATTAATTTTACGTTCTGCTGTACTTGTGCACTGAGTACCTATGTAGGTTGTTGCAAAGTCTAATAGCAATTAAATAAATAAATAAGCAAATAAATACATAACTATTCAGTAATAACTTGATTTATAATATACTATTCACTTAAATGTTACATTAACTCTTTGCTATACGCGCCCATTGGGCATCGTTAGCCCGCTAACTATAGTTTGAAACGCCGGTTTCTAGACTTTCCGCGCTCACGGACACACTGCGCTATTGGACGTGAAGGAGGACAACTATTCTTCTGTTTCCTAAGCAGTTCGCATCTTTCCCCCAGGCGGTGATTTTTGAACGCGCTCCGAAGTTTTTGCGCTCTTCAAAGTAGAAAGCAAAAATGGCCGCCCGCTATCGATGATTTGAAACGCCGCTTTCGAAACTTTCCGCGCCGTTAACGGACACTGCGCCATAGGACGTGAAATACGAGAACTATATTTTTGTTTTCTAAGCAGTTCGCTTTTTCCCCACGAGGCTCTAATTTATACGTTTAGCTATTGAGGGGCTTTACGTTTAGCGATCGCATGGGCGATCGTTAAAACAGAAAGGAAAAATGGCCGCCTACGGGAGCGGTACGCACGCTTAGAAAGGTCGCCGATCTTGCAATTCCGCTGCGTTTGTGGTTGACCGTATCCATGGATCGAGCAGCAGCGAGCCTGAGGATGCTAACTTTTCGTCGGACTTTGACTCTGAGACCGACGTCGACGCAAGCCAGCCCGGAACATCGATGGCTGCAGCCTGGCACGCCAAACTGTAGTACTTGCACTTAATTTTTTGTTGTGGAATACCTGTTTAATGAAAAATTTAACTTTTTTTTGGAGGTAGTGCCAATTAGACGGCAGTATATTTTGTATGTCCCATAATTTTTGTTACATTTTTTTTCTTAGTAGACACAAGCGTGTCTTTACAAAGTTTGTTCAATTTTATCCCACAATCGTGATTTTGGCAATTGATATCTTCTTTATGACATACATCTCGTTAATAAAAATTTTATGCGTGAAGGGTGCATTCATACTAACTTTTGTTTGGGTATTACTTAAAATATTGAGTGCAGTAGTTCCTTCAGGAAAAAAATCTGGCGTAACCTACAAAATACACCTGTTTTCCCCATGGTAGGGAAAGAGTTAAAAGGCCCTTTTCTTTATTGGTGTTTCGTATTGTGTACGCCAATCCTTTGGAACAAAAAGCACGAGCAGCGAGGAGCGAACAAAGCGAATCCGACTTCGTTGTTCGGCCGCTGTGCGCGACGTAAATTCGTGCCCTTTTTTTTTTATTAGTGCTACAACCAGTCAGTTTTTGACGATTTCTTTTTGTGGTTCTCGCCACCATACTATGGACCCCTTGGTGAATCTTCCCTGCTGCACGTACTTCGCTTTTATGGAGTTCGCATTGCTCCACTCGTCTTTGCATCCCACATTTGTAGCGAAGTCCTGTACAAAAAAAAAAAAAAAGAAAAAAAAAAGGAGCAGTCTACCAGAAACACGACCATAGGGAACCGGCACTCTGTGTCCAACGAAAGAGCAGCTTGGCGTTCTAACGGCTTCGGCAGGGCTCCTATACCTGGAGATTACAATTGCCATTTTGCTAAGTTCTCTGTTCGATTCCCAGTGACAGAGGATACATCCTATTCGAGCTCTACCTTGTAATAGCTGGTCAAATGCGTCAGCTTTAAAGTAGTCCTGAACCACCCCTCGGCCTTGGTGAAATAACATAGTTTGCGGGTAGCATACGCTGCTTTGAACATCTCAGCCAACTTTCGATTTCGTGCGCGGTGCGTAGAGCTCGCAAGCGGATCGCGAAGTCCCCTTTCTCTTAAACGCTCTTTTTTTCAACAGAAGACCCTGCCCTCACTTTCTTCTGGACGCTTTATCGCTTCATCAGATGCTTTGTTTCGTCATTCCCTTATTCGGCTGCCATTTGCCGACAGCTGACATCAAGCTACGGTCGGCTGCATGGCGTAGATACCGCGGCCGCCGCGGGGTGGCGCCACGAGTCCACTGGATAAGTGCACTGCGGTTCGCTAACGACAACCGCGTTTGCTTTGTTTAGCGCGTTGTAAGCACCATAGGCGGAAGTCGTGGCATCTACGTTAACATCAGAAATGAAATTTGAACTGCGCGCCACAGTTGCGCCACGTTTGCAAAGGCACGCCCCACTGCGCCGTAGCCTTCGCAGAGCAAGGCATTGAAGAAGGAGCGGGAGCACAGCGGAGGCCGTGTTCGCCAATAATTCCGCTTCTGCCGAAGGCATTGAAGTACTTCTTGCGGCAAAGTATTTTTCTAATAGCCTATTTTCACTCGAAATGAATTTCTCCACTTCGATAAAAAGTGGTTCAGGACATACGGCTATGTGGACCAGCAGAGTCTCACATGTGTACTGTACTTACAGAAGCACAACAGTTGCCCAATAATAAAACATCAGAATTGACTTTTTCTTTTTTCTTTTTTTCAGCGATGTGTGGGTATTCGAAATTTCGAATACGAATCGATTCATGTTTGTCATTCGTTTCGTATTGAAAATTAGTTATTCGAACTTGTCGAATATCTCTTCTGTTCAAATACTGTGAGAGACAACAACAGCCATTGCTGTCTACAGGAAAAAAAGACCGATACAAATGGAGTTTTGCCAACGTTTCCGCTACAAGACAACCGCTGTTGTAACGCAAAGTTCTTGAGCAAACCTTTGGAGGATATCACTCCTACCTAATGAGTTTCTCCCCTGTCCAAATAAGCAAGCCCCGCCTTAGAAAGCCAATGAGTTTGATGTATCGGTTTAGGCACAACAATGTATTATTGGCCAGTCTCACACTTTATGAATTACTTTATACTATGTGCGGCGTGCTGTATGCAGTATTGCGCATAACTTTTTCAAAGAACACTCTGTGATGCACATCTGGTGACGAGATGTTACTTTGTTTCAGTGCTTTCATTGCCATATGGTACATCACTTACATAAGATTGTGCTCGTGTTTTCTTTTTATTTACAAGCTTCTCAATTGACCTGATATCCAGTTCTTAAAGCATTAGATGCATTGTATAACACAAATGAGCCTTCGTCGCCAAACACCCTCCGTGAAAACTCCATATATCACTTTGTTTAGAAATTGAAACTATTCGGTATTCGATTTTGGCTTCCGTAATGCGAATCACAACAGAATGTTACAAGAAATGGGTACCGTTCGGGAGCATGTTGTGAGGATTGAAACATTTGAAACATTATACGCTCGGATTTCTAAGGCTGCACGCTGCTTTACTTACGCAAAATGCCGCTCTTCCCAGGTTCATTTCTTCACACGCGCATGCACTCTAACAGCAACATACGCGCCTACATGCTGTATCGTCGCTGATAGCCTTCGTATGACGCGTAGAGGTATGCTAAATCGTGGGTGGCAACGTACGCAGCATAAACTCTGCGTTCTGTCGGTAGCGTAAGTTTGATGCATCGCCGCGTCGTATGACGTCTCACGTCGTGTGTCTGTGCCAGCGCTTTACTGTACGGTTTTTTTTTCTCTCTTCTATATTCACACCCTGCCACAAGTCGTGCTCCTAATGAGAGCAGTAGGTCACAATATGCCGCTTTCGCAATCCCTACACCGAATATTTCGCTTTGAGGCAGTCGGCGAAGGACAAAGCGTTATCTGGTACTGGATTTCCTCGTGCCGAATTATTGTTTCTTTTGGTTGGCTGATATTGTCATACGCTCACAGCGTCCTTTTGTCGAGCCATAACCATATCCTTTTTTTCCCGTTTGTGTGTGCAGTCTAAATTAGATTGCATTTATCGTAAGCGCCTGTTCTTGGTCTGGCAGCTGGGCCATTACAACTAGTCCAGGTGACCTCGATGCAACTTGCGCAACTTGGGATGAACCATCATGGGTCATTCCCGATTTACAATACTGGATTTCCAATGCACGCGGGTAATAGTCGCTACCGATTATGCTGCACGCTACGCAGGTTTGGGTGTGGCATGTACGCCACTTCCTTTTTTCACCGCGACCCGTCACCATACACGTTGGCTGCTTGAATCACGCGTGCACTTTCCTCTACTCGTGCTGCCGCGCCGATTTCGTTCACGTGATGCTCTTTCTTCTTTTGACACATTTTACTTTCTGTACCCGCCGTGGTTCCTCAGTGGCTATGGTGTTGGGCTGCTGAGCACGAGGTCGCGGGATGAATCCCGGCCACGGCGGCCGCATTTCGATGGGGGCGAAATGCGAAAACACCCGTGTACTTAGATTTAGGTGCACGTTAAAGAACACCAGGTGGTCGAAATTTCCGGAGTCCTCCACTACGACGTGCCTCATAATCAGAAAGTGGTTTTAGCACGTAAAACCCCATAATTTAATTTTTTTTTCTACTTTCTGTCCCGACGTGGGAGCAGCCCGCTACGTGCTAGTGCACGTCCCGATGGACCTTGTTAAAGTTTTTCCATTCATCCATTCTACTTTCTCGCGCATCTGCCAATCTGTTTCTTCATTTTTTTTTTAATCAGAACTTGTCGCTCATGACAGAGTCACACTTGTGCAGAGACATTATACGCACAGGTTTATTGATGTCACTTGTTTTGTTTTGTTTTTTATTATAACAATATTAAAAAAAAGTTTACTAATAGTAATGGGCTGAACAAAGATGCGTTCACTGGCGCTTTATTTTTCGGTCGAAATTCCGTGCCGTAATAGGCGGAATACCTGGTAACGCATACCCAATGGCCAAGAATGAAGTACCCCAAATATAATTTAAAGAAAAATCGAATAAGTAACTAAATATTATGCGCTGTTCCACTAAGAGGCCTGTGTGCTTTAGAGGTACCTTTGAGCCGACAAGATGTGTGAAGGTTATATTTGGTGAAATATTATTTTATCAGGAAGAGCGGAGCTGCGCCGGCTTCTTGGCCAATCCCCCGTAGTGGGTAAGCGCCACAAGTGAGGAGCAAGCAAGCAAGCACGGCAGTCTTCGAACAGCGTGCACTGCACGTGAATCGTGTAGAACTGCGCGTGATACAGCAGCTGCGGCTCTCATATACTGCGCCACACACGTTTGGTTTCACCATTGCCGTGCAGTGTTGCATCCGCACAAGGACCATCAAAAAGTTTTCTTTGCCCCTTGCGCCTGCAGGCTGCTTGAGCCTTGCGCTGGTACGGACGTTGTTCGAAGCCTCGCTACCTCTATTTGCTTCCAAAAGGACTTCTTCTTGGGCAAGTTGGTGCTTAGATTTCCTAGGTATACTTTGTGGCGCAAAATACATTTCTGGAAAAGGGACAGAAGAAAGGGGCGCTTCACTGTCTGCCTTTCTTCTGTCCCTTTTCCAGAAATGTATTTTGCGCCACAAAGTATACCTAGGAAATCTATTTGCTTCCTTCGTGGCAATTTCAAGGACGTGAGGATGGCCGGTAAAGAGTACTGGTTAGAGGGTTTCGGCGCATTTCTGCAGCTGCGCCACGTCGCCTTCCTACAGCCCTTACCAGGCATTCGAATTTGCAGCGTCTGCGGGTTGGTGTACTCAAGATGCCGGATGCTCCCCTGCCATCACGTTCTTTGTTGCATGCTTCTGCAAGGGCCAGATTGTGACTGCGTACTGGGGGACCGTGAGGCGGAGAGACATTCAACGAAGAATTGGTCGTGCCTGTGTAATTCAAACCATGCCGGCTTGACACCCACCTTGTCCGCTGCCTCACTGGTGGCAGGAAGTGCGGCTTCGTCAGAAGACCGTCCGAGATCAGGAAACATTCATGCCAATCTAAAGGGGCGGAAATCAAGTGTGTCAAATGAAGCAGATATGTAACACAATCGTTCATCACTTTCAGCACTGCTGTGGTGGCGTTTCGATGAGCCCATCTGCGAGCGGCATTCAAGAGCTTCCACGCGACCGTGATGTTCTTAAAAGGCAACGCCAGGAACAACAGCGAAGCTATGAACGCCACCTATGCGACGGCGCATCGGCGTAATTCGCGCCACAGAGAAGAAGCCGTTAACAGCCGATACGAATCATCGACACCAGCCTTCTCAGCCATTACTCCGGGACCTTGCTACTTGCTTTCAGGCCTTGCACTTAACATTGCCCTGATTGCTTTCCCCAACCGTGCGCAAGAAGTAAACAGTGCAAAATTTTGTTAAGCTTCACTTCAGGTTTTTTAATTCAGGCTTTGTTAATCTGCATTTGCGATTTATCTTATGTACTTTAGCCTCTTTTTATATATGTATTGTCTCCATTGGATAAAAATTTCCTTGTGAGTACAGCGCATGTCCTGTCTTTATTCAACGTCTCTGCCGTTGGTGTTACGTCGCGTTGCTCAGGCATAAATATGAATCCGGGTCAACTTGCCCACCTTTCAGTAATTCTGCAGTAGAAATCAGGTTTTGTGGCCAAACCATCATGCTTGGTGGATACTGATCTCGCCTTGAACTCCACGTGACTAACTACGAGTAATGTGGCCTAAACATCTTATGTGTTTTTTATCTAGGGGCTTTTGTTTTGGAAAGATGCGTGTAGTGGCCCTTTTCGAAAAAAGGTGACAGTTACACTTACTCACCCACGACAAAAGAAGTTGTGCTTTCGGCTGCCCTTGATTCTGAACCAATATCAGATGGCAAAGAAACCAATGCCGAGAACTAAGAACTGTGGCTGCGCAACTGCAGTAAAGGAGCGGAGGGGAATCCAACTTGGTGGTTTTGTTGAGAATTGATGCCTCTATGGGAATGTTGAGATAGAGTAGTGCGTGTGTGTGTGAGTTTGCCGTTTTAATGTTTCGCTTCTGTCTGCAGTGTATAACAGGGACTGTGCGCTTCCAGGTTAATGAAAACTGCATGCTAGTTGCGTCAATACGAACAAACGATACTGCTTTATTAGTGCCCGTTTTGTGCTCCTTTATTTACTAATACTGCTTCACACTTCCCGATCAATTCATATTCTTGGTGTAGTGAGCAGCTTCGAAGTAATATCGTAGAAACAAACTTTCCGAGTCAAGAGTACCTATTTTCTGGTTTCATTTTCCCTGGTACAAGAATACAAGTTGTTGCCTCCCCGAAGCTCCGCAGGTATGTTCTTTAAAAAAGACCTAGATGTGTCCAATGTTAAAGGAACGACCCTTTATATGGGCAGAGAGAACACAGTGAATGGACAGAGAGCACACAGCATAGGTCGGCATGGCCACTCACGGCATCGGCCACTGGCATAGGCCACTCACGCAAGTATGTGCGTGAGTGGGTGCCGGTAAGTGTAAACGGAAGTGTCTATTAACGCGAGCGAGTGTTGGAGAGCACTAGTAGGAACGTGACTGCTGACGAGTAAGTGCACTTGAGTGCGAGTGAGAAGAGACCTACAAAAAATATTGGTAGTGACTACGAGTGATTATCCGCTTATTGTGCGGGCATATAAGCCTAGTTAGTTCATTGCTCTGATGAATGCGTTAAGTGCGCGAGAAAGAAATAAAAAGCGGTGACAATATTTAAAGGAACCAGCTGGTTCAGGATTACTTAGTTTAATACAGGAGTCTGACTCGAACGTATATATAACCATGATGTTGACATAGATGTCTACAAGATTATGTCTGGTCTGTTGAAAATGCAACAATAGCGCTGCTTGCGTTGGAAATTAGCCCCCGTTTGTGCATTTTATTTGTACCTCTGTCCTTGTCTTTTTCTCGTGCCATTCACGTGTTCATAACAGCACGACAAAATATGCTGGGTGGCACGTTATGTGAAGCTACTGTAAAGGATCTGGCACACGCTTACAGCACACGCGGCTTCTTCGCTTTGGTCGCAGAAGGAACACTCTCCGTTATGCCCTATTCACATTGAAAAATTTCCGCTCGGCGACAAGACCGGAAAGGCTACGTCGCACGACAGAATAAGCGTTCGTCACGCCCATCAGTCCGAGAGTGCTATTCTACACATTGACGAATTCCGCCATATTACCGAATTCGCCAATTTGTCAGCTCCGATTGGCCCAGAGGGCTGCTACGGCCTGGCCTCTCTGATTGGCTTAAAATTCCGCCTTATTGTCTAATTCTGTAATGGCGGCATTTTGACAATATCCAGAATAGCATCCCGAGACTCATTTTTGTTGCCGAAAAAGAAATGGCATCCCTTGTCGCAAGCCAATCAGAATGCGCGGCGGAAGTTTCGGATTCTGTAAACGTCTGAACCCTGATTCAATTGATTTTCTAGATGGCGTCAACCATGTCGGTTGTTTGCACCGGTGAATGCGATGTTCCAGACCAGTTCACTGCGGAAGTGTTGATGTTGTGTAAAAAACACCGCTCTCTGTACGACAAGTAGCAACCGAATTTCAAGGACACCAAACTCAAGGATGAGCAGTGGACCAAGACTGGCCTTCGATGTGTAGCAAGCGTTACTTACGTGCATTGTGTGGAAGCTTCATTTGTGTTATGCATTGTGGCTTCACTGACTGACGTTTCTATGCAAAACGCTGAATTTTGTGGTTTTACGTTCCAAAACCACGATCTGATTATGAGGCACACCGTAGTTGGGGGATTCCAGATTAAGTTTGACCGCCAAGAGATCTTTAACGTGCCCCCAATGCACGGGATACGGGCTTTTTTGCATTTAGCCTTTAACGAAATGCGGCCTCCCCGGCCGAGGTTTGATGCCACGACCTCGGCTATGGTGTTAGCAGCCCAGCACCATAGCCACTAAGCTACCGCGGTGGATCTATGCAAAACGTTGCGGGCGCACGCCTTCTTGAAACGGCTGTACATAACCACATCGGCACAGATGATGTCAGGCATGGGGGTGCTTTTCCAAGAACCTACGCTCGTGCTGTAATAATTGTCAATATGGCACGCACAGCCAGCCATAATAGTTTTGCGAAGCATGGAAGTCGCGAAAGGAATTCCTCGCTACTTTACCACTCAGCCTTGAATTTGAATTTTTAATGTGTTAGTCGTTCGGGGAAGAATCCTCTGCACATTTTAATACCTGTGCGAATGCGGTGACTATGACAAAATCAATCTCTCCCGCCCCCCTTTCAGTGGTAAGGAATTTTCTGTTGCCGGATGGACGCTACACCCTTCTGAAAGAAAAACAACGCCAACATGTTTCACTCCCACGCCGGACCTATATTTCCCTGGAGCTGAAATGTGTTTTTGAATACCTTTCCTTGTTTCTTGCTTTATGTGAACATCGAATAAGCTGTGATGTCTCAATCTTTGCTGCACGAAACTTGCTCGCAACTGACGCCAGCTTTACACGCAAAAAAAAGTTGTAGTTGGCAAAATTACGCTTATTTAATGCAAGCTAGCGTGACGTAGGCGAGCTTGTTAAGGCGAGATAATAAAAACGAGATTGCTACAGTTTTACGGGTCGTTTGACTGTTAACTGAACATACAAAAAATCGGGTAGAACTCATCGGCGGTGACTATCCGAGCATGCGAGTAGCCGAAACACGTCATGCATGGTGCGTGTGCTACAGCCGGGCTCCTCTATCGCGCTTCTCTCTGGTCACGCTGCGCCTACTGGCGGCGCCAACGTGAAGTCCGCACGTACCCAGTTGCACATGCACAGATACCCAAGTTGGCGTCAAAGAGGCTCATTGAGAAGCCTCGTGCACCCAGTGGCACATAGCCGAGCTGGGGTCTGAAAACTGGCCTGACTATGTTAAGAATGCTGCTCACATTAAAGAAATTAACTTCTGCTGGGGAACGTTCCATATTGGCAAGCTCACAGTCATGTCCGGTTTGGCAATCGTTACTCCCTGCGAAGCCGACGGCGCTGAATCCCCTCGCTCTTTATATGCGATCTATTTGTACAGATGGGTTACTGGGTGATATTAAAGTGTGAAATTCTGATACATTCAAACTTAGCAATGAGAGTGTATTTTTATATAGAATGAATGTCATGACGACAAGGTGATGAGTCTATGAACATGAGCTTATTGTTGCCGCCCAGACATGCCAAAGAAAACTAAAAAACCTCAAAGACACGCAGTCAAGAATATGCAGCCAGATTAAAGAGGTAATGAAGAGTTGTTCGAAAGCATCAGATGTGCCTAAAATAAGCTGGAGGTACTTGAAACCCGGGATGAACATAATAGAATCGGTGTCCTCAGAGCCAGTGTGAATTGCGGATAATATGTTTGAAACAGTGTTGTCAAGCTCGTAATTTTGCATTTATGTAATGCACCTGATCATTCACATGAGCAAAGTGCAATATGGGCTTCCTAACGGTGCCCAGCATTATGCGTGATTTAGACTACGGCATGAATTAGAGTCTAGGAAGAAATATATTATGGGCACGCGCTTCAAACACCATAAAAATTGGAAAACGGTTCAGATTATATTACTGCATGAAAGTGTTCATGAATGTAACACTGTACCAGACATTTATTGTACAAAGTTGGCATTTGCCATATTAACCTATTTTGAAGCTCTTGCACCAACATTTTATTCCCTTCTGAAAGGTATGAAAAATAATATTGAGATAGGTAGTGTCACGTGAGTAACTGGTTTCAGGCCAAGGAGGAGTTTGTAAAGCGTTGCCGAAGCTCTTCTTCCAGCCGTTCATCACGCTTAAGAAACCTTCGGGTACAAAGCATTCACCAGCGGGCTCAATGGCTAGCTGACGATGACAAAATATGACGACGCGCATACGTTGTTTCGGTCGTGTCTCACACGCTGCTTGTTTGGTCGCGAGTCTCTCATGGGGCGGCTGTCGCGGCGCGCAGCGGCGCCTGCGAAATTCTTTCTCGTGGCCACCGCACGATGGCGCCTCAACGCATCGCAAAAAACGTATTGCAGGCATGGTGCTACAGTTGAGGGATTATAGTCTGTATGATGTGATAATGCAGGTGCAAACTCTTATTCGACTCTCAGTCGACTTCCGTTAATTAAATAATGAGAGAACCACCGAAATCGATCTAATTATCCGGTGGGTCGAGTTAAACAAGATGCAGAAAGAAACGACAAAGCATACCGCTGATCGAAACATATGAGATAATGGAAGCAGAATAGGGCAACTATTCTATTACACCCCAAATCAAACGCGCACCCACTTTCTATGTGTCCTAAGTAAAAAAAAAAAAAAAAACTAACGTAGAAATTAGGTTAAAGCTTCTGAACGAAATATAAATCTAACGCGCACCCAATTGTTAGCAAGAAATATTGTTGCACAATGGCGATGGTTTCCTAAAGCAGCTTCGCCACACTAAAGTTTTAAAGTTGGCTCTGCCGCAATATGTATGTAATATACGGTAAAGCATACATTTGTTGCGAAGGCGGATTTGGTTTCGTGTCCGATTGCACCGCGCAGGCAATTTTCGACCCCATGTGCTTTAAAAAAAATAATAATATTGGCGCATGCTAGAATAAGGTAAATACCGTAATCAGACATTGCGAGCTACGGCTATTACTTAGAAATCTTCCTAGGGCGGGCCGAAATAACGCGTTTTCGACGAGAGATGACGTGTGTTCAACGCATCCACATTTCCCTAAGCTCCGCTGATCCAGACGCTGTCACTAAACGGGTAGCTATCGGGGTCTCCTTAGGGACCAGGTGCGTGCGTGCTGACTAGTTAAGTTGTAATTATCGGTCGAATGTCTATTTTAGGACAGAAAAATTGAAAGTTTGGGCCCATTAAATGCATGGGCACCTGTCGGGACTTACGATCGGGATCGAATAAACCAAAAAATCTAATTTACTGAAGTAGAATACACGCGAGTCTACTGTACAGAGCTTAAGCGTCAGACAGAAGAGCGGAGCTTGACGAACTGATTAACCATTTCACTCATTGATAACATTATGAAATGGGTGAAAGAGAATTACCCACCCACCTAGAAGTAGCTTGAACGTACGAAAGAAACCCATACAGGTTGCTCAGAAAAAAAAACACTTGGCAGGAAAAATTCATTCTGGTATGGAAATCAAAAGCGGGTCCAATTATTGCTCTATCATTTAAGCTAACCAGAAGGCGAGCTGGATGCAGAACAGCGATGAAATAAATGACAGGTTGAAGCGCATGGACACTGAATATGACAGTTCTGCAGAAATCCGCATCGTGGAGAAAGTTTTGTGGCTTCATGCTACTCTCTGGTAGATGGCAATTGTTCCATTTCATGAAACTTACTTTACGTAGCAGATACTGATTTGCCATTATTAACCGTACTAACTGTAGTAGGTGTTTCAACTCACTCATTGTGGGCTGCCCTTTATTATGCGTTGCTGTTAAGGTAATTCGCCATCATTAATTATGTATCGGCAGATATGGTCTCTTACAGCATAGACAAGCCTATGCGCATACATACTCTCACTCAGAACACTATAGAAAATATTGTCACGTGGTAGTGACGTATGAAGCACACAGTAGCAATACTGTGAAATATGAAATTAACTTTTATTAGGCGAACCTGTGCCCACAAAAACAGGCTACACTTAAAGAACGGCGACAGCGGCGAACACAGTCGGCGATCGTCAAAATCTGATCAGCGGCTCAAGTGCGTCCGCTTTTATACATCAGTCGTCAAATGTTCCAGAGCAATCCCTGGGACCCGCGTGCCTTCCACAAAGTTCTACATTATTCGCGTCGCCCACACATGCAATCAGATTACACAAGGTTCGGTCACAGACAGCGGATGGAACCATCCATAGCATTCCAGAAACTTCTTTTACATGCAGGCGCGTCCTGCGCTGTGCGATAACATTTGTTAGGCGGTGAAACGTGGTCGCCTGATAAAGGTAAACAAGTAGACGTGTCAATATGAAGCACATGAATTTTAGAGATACTCAGAAGAATGCCTACGTCACATTATTTCACAAGAGAGAAGTTAACGAAATGAAGGATTAGATGCCCATTAGCCTGCTTTGGTATTGTAAAAGCTATCACTAAGATATTTTCGAATAGAATCACAGCCACACTTGACTTTAGTCAACTCGAACGGGCTGGTTTTAACATGGAATATTCAACAACGTATGATCAGTCAGGTGTTTGATAAGTTTGATGCTTTCTATAATATAAAAAAGTGTTCAATTCAGTAGAGATACAAGCAATCATTGGGGCATTGTGTAATCAAGCAGTAGAGGAACGAAATGAAAATTTTCTAATAACCACAAATAGTCCACAGGTCTCCAAATGCTTCGCATGTCGGGTCCCCGATGTTACGATCGGCCTGCAGGGGTACTGAACTGCAAACCTTTCACGGCCCGCTGCAGGTGTTTCGATCGACCTGCGGTGTTAGCGATCTTCGGAGAAACGACCTTCGAACCTTTCCCGGCCCGCTGCGACGACTCGCTTTGTAAAGCAGACAATGCGCCTCCTGCGGACAGCCAGGGGCGCCAGCGAGTCTAGCCACGTCCAGCGGACCGAGTATTGTTAGTTGATTCGCTGTCGCCTTCACGGTCTACTTAGAACAAGAGGACACCTGGAAAAGGGTGTTTTGCGCTGCTTTCTCTTTCAGTCATGCTAGACTGATGAAATGTAACGTTCTCCAACCTTCATGTAGATATTGTAAATAAATCCCATATTCCTCGTTCTCGATGAGAACAAGTCCCTCCCTTCAACAACGTCCTCAGCGTGGATGAGTCGGACGACGGCATGGGCCAGCTACAACTTATTTCATGCCCGACCCCAATCCTTACAACTGGCTGGCAGCAGTGAGACGGACATTGCGATGTTGTGCTGTGTCTGCGGTGAGTGCTTGGTTCTTGCTTTGACTCTCTAGGCTTCATTTTGCGGTCGTTAAATTTAGAACAGTAGGGAAGCTGGATTGATTGTTAGCTAGGTTATGTTTACCTAGGTATGTTTAGCGAGCAGGACCAAGGCAGTAAAGCAGCAATCATGGAGTTAAGGACCCTGCTGAGAGACGAATTGTTGACTGTTGGTGAGAAACTAGGCCTAGAGGTACACAAGGAAATGCTAAATTCGAGGAGGACATTGAGGAGTGAGGAGGACATTGAAATTGGGTTAGAATTCTTTAGGAAAAGAGAGAAACGGGACAGAAAGAGAAAAGGACGGGACAGCGAGGAACGCGAGAAAGATCGCGAGTTAAGAAAAATGCAACTTGACCTTGAAAGCAAACGTTTGGAGTTGTCTCAAGGAAGTGAAGGGGCTCTAAGCTCTAAAACGATCAAGTGAGGCAGAATCACTCGGCATGAACAGGCTGTTAAAGCCATTTGAGGTCGGGAATGACATAGACTTGTTCCTAGGAAATTTTGAAAGGACTTGCGTGAAGATGAACTTCGGTCCGAGTACATGGCCAGAGCGGTTGTTGTCTATGTTGCCGTGTGAGGCTGCGGAAGTAATCGCCAGACTCAGTGCACAAGATGCATATGATTATGCGAAGGTTAAGGTTAGTCTTTTGAAGAAGTACCGCCTTTCAGCCGAAGCTTTTCGGCAATGGTTTAGAAGCACGGGCAAGAAGGATAGCGAGGGGTATCCGGAGTTTGCATACGGCTTAAAGGCCAACCTAGTCGAGTGGTTGAAAAGCGCGGAAGCGTACGAGAGCAGAGACATTATTGAATGTATGTGTCTAGAGCAGTTTTACAAAAGCGTCCCACAATCTGTGAAGCTGTGGGTGCAAGACAGAGGAAATGTAAACACTGTGGAAGGGGCGGCTGAATTAGCCGAAGAGTATGCAACGCGTAGAAAGCTGAACGCCGAGGACGGAAATTGGGACGGTCGAAATGGACCGCGGAAACCATTTCCGTTCAAGAAGGGTTCGCAGACTAGACGACCAGAGCCTGTAGACGTGGAGGAAAATCCCTCAGAAAAGAGCGAGGAGAAATAAAACAGGGAAACCGTACAAAAAGAGCAGAAAAGAAAGTTCAAATCTTTTAGACCGATCCGCTGCTATAAGTGCCACAAACTCGGACATATCGCTGTAAACTGCGGAAAGCCTAGCGTAGTTTTCTCCTACGTGGATGAAAAAGAGGAGAATATGGAACCTTTAAGCCCACATCTTCACCTATAAGTTAATGGCAAACTATGCCGGGTGCTGCGAGACAGTGCCACCACTATCCACATTGTCCATCCAACTTACGTGACGGTAGATGACTTCACGGGAGAAGTAGCATGGAT
Organism: Dermacentor andersoni; assembly: GCF_023375885.2. NCBI lineage: Eukaryota > Metazoa > Arthropoda > Arachnida > Ixodida > Ixodidae > Dermacentor > Dermacentor andersoni. The sequence continues at coordinate 269,000,527 of NC_092814.1, forward strand.
CAGACAGGTTGTAGAAGAACACAGCGTGTGTCTGCCCATGGCCAAAGTCAAAATCAGTGGACCGTTCGGGGCGCTCGTGACCGAGGCTGCAGTTTCCAAATTCTTGTCACTGCAGTACCCTTACATTTTTTCGAATCGGTTGGATCAGTTACTGTGGGACAAAGGGCTTAAACTGGGAGAGCGCGTAGTACAGGCGTTGACGCGAAGCCAACGTAAAATCGCGTCGCTTTCAGCTGAAAATGCAAAAGCTGCTCCAGCGGAAGTAGCAAAAGAGGTAACTTTAGTAACCGAATCCGAGCTAGGCTCGTGGGACGAAAAACCGTGAGGAAACCGTGCCAGCTGGCCAGCTCAATGAGTGCGGATCACTAGGGTGTGAAAGTTCACGCCTGCATAAAGAGCCAGCTGACGCACTCGCAAGCGAGACAGCGTCGTTCCTATCACCGGCCTCAAAGAACTTTGATCGGCTCTTACGTGTGGACAGAGGGTCACTCGCAGCCGAGCAAAAGAATGATGACAGCTTAGCTAAATTACACCACACAGCTAAAGAAGGCATTGCTAGGGGCAGCGTGACGATACAAGAGAGAGGAGGATTGTTGTATCGGCACTACAGACACCGATAGGGCAGGATTCTAGATCACTTAGTCGGTCCAACTAAGTACAGAGATGAACTTTTGAGTTTCTGTCATGGACATGGGTGCTCTTGCCACCTAGGCATAAAGAAACCGAAGGGAATATTGCTTATGGAATGCTGCTGGCCTGGTTGTTTCAAAGACGTAGAAAACTTTGTAATATCATGCGACGCCTGCCAGCGCTCGGGTAAACCAGGAGAAAGCTGGAAAGCTCCACCAAAGGTAGCGCCCTTAATTTCAGAACCTTTCAGACGACTTGTGATAGACACGGTTGGGCCTCTACCAAAGTCAGTCGGGTTACAGGTACTTGTTTACCACGCTGTGTCCGGCTACAAAGTTTCGGGAATCAATCCCTCTGAAAGAGCTCAGCTCCACCGAAATAGTAGACGCTCTTTTGTCAGTATTCGCACGAGTTGGGTTTCCAGCCGAAATTCAGGCGGATCAAGGGTCAGTATTCACCAGCTCACTGACTTCCACATTCTTACAAAAGTGCGGGGTAAAGTTGATACACAGTTCCGTCTGTCACCCTCAGCCAAATAGTGTAGAGAGGTGGTATTCAGTGCTTAAGCGAGTTTTGCGGGAGCGCTGTTATGAGCACAAGGAGGACAGGGAGAATTGTCTACCGGCGACTTTGTTTGCTTTGCAAACGTTTCCTCATGAGGCTACAGGGTTCTCGCCAGCCGAACTAGTGTATGGGAGGACGCTCCCTTCTCCATTGAGAATGTTAAGAGAGATGTGGGAGGAAAGAGGAGAGAGTCCAACAGTGGTAGAATACGTGCTAAATCTGTTGGAACGGCTAAGTGCAACCTAAGAACTAGTCTAAAAGAACATGGGAGTAGCTCAAAAGAACGCCAAGTTCTATTACGACAAGAATGCGAGGCTTCGTACGTTTAACGCCGGAGACCGGGTAATGATCCTCAAACCTTCAAGAAATAACAAGCTTGAAGTTCACTGGAACGGTCGCGTTAAAGTGTTGCGCAAACTTTAAGATACTATGCTCTGAAAAAGGATATACCACTGCAATTCGATGAAGCCGTACGTGGAGCGGAGTGGAGTCGTTAACTTTAACATCAAGGAGCAGGATGACAATAGTGCCGAGTTTAATGAGTATAAGGCGACCTTCAACTCTAAAATCAGCCTGGAAGATTCGGTAAGCTCGCACGCTTTTAGACCCGAGCAACTAGATGAGCTAACAGGGTTGTTAGGGGAATATCTCGACAGATTAAGCGATCAGCCAGGTATAACCGAACTAATAACGGATGAAATAGAGCTGACATGAACCTAACCCGTAAGATCAAAGCCCTACAGGGTGTCTCCACGACAGAGATAAATTATGGAGGCAGAGATACAGCGCATGCTAGAGTTGGGAGTTATTGAGCCCACTGAGAGTGATGTTGTAATCGCACCGCTGGCACGAGTTGTTGGGGTCTCGGTGCTGACGCCCGTTATTGCCAATGGGTCGCAAGCCCCAAGGGTAGCGTTGGCCTGGCGGCCTGGGGCACTGGAAGCATCCGAAGGTCCCGGCAAAGCATGAGAAGACTGGTAACAAAACAACTTGTTTATTCTAACATAGCAAAAGAGCGGCCGGTCAGGTCGACCGAATTGGAGAGACGGGAGAGCACGTAACTCAACAGTACAAATCGGAGCCTCTGCTCTGGCGTCCGGGGGCAGCTGCTCTTATACCCTCGGCGTCGCGGTCCAAAAGGGAAGGAGGGAAGGTCACGGGATGAAGGTCACGGGACGGCGCAGCAGGGGCCCACGACGGCGCGAGCGGTTGAGCCGAGAGACCTCCAGGCCCCTCCTTCGGGGAACTCCGCTCCCCGGCTGCCGCGCTTTGACAAGCGAGGGCACACACACACACACGCACACACGAAGACACGTGGCACTGAAACACGCCTGGACACGCTTGGCGGGTAGGCGTCGCGGCGGCGTCGGACGGGCCAAAATGTCCGCCGCTTTGAACAAAGCCCCGGCGTCCGTTGCATCCGCGCCGGCATTACCGCGCGTTGTAGGCGAAACGTAACAGACCGCCCCGCCGGGGGAAGGAGATCCCGATGGTCAGGGGACTACATCCGCTGTCCGGAGGGATGTCGCTCGATGATGCTCATAACCGAAGTTGGGCGTCCCTGGGCGTTTCTTGAGCGCAGCGCACAGAGAAGGCCTCGTTCTCACGTTCAGGTGCACACAGGACACTGCAAAGTGACTTCGGGAGAGGTGACATTTTTGTTCTCGTTTCCGGCAAGCGTTAGAACCACGCCTGAAAGTCAACCGCTCAGTCAGCAAGCACGGCACAACCCTCACTAAGCCCTGCCAGGCTCTTTCCCCTTTTATACTGCTGCCTAGTTCCTTACAGTAGTTTAGCAGCACTCAGAACGCGTCCACAAATCGGAAAAATTGCACTAAAAAGCACATCATCACTTTGAAACACTACACAAAAGCAATAAGTTAAAAAAAAATCCTGCCTCAGGAAGAAAAACATCAGTAACAAGCAATTTTGAGGCTGATTTCCACGTTAGGGGCTTCGACTTAAGCCATCGGCGTTACCGTTGAGACTCCCCTTTTTGTAACGCACCTCAAAGGAATATTGTTGCAAAGCGAGGCTCCAGCGCAGGAGGCGGCCATTTTTGGGAGAGATGGTCTGCAGCCATTGGAGAGGGCAGTGATCCGTTTCAATGATAAACCTCGAGCCAGCTAGGTAACATGACAATTTCTGAACGGCCCACACGATACACGCACACTCTTTCTCGGTGGCGCTATACGCCTGCTCACGACTCGTCAGCTTACGACTAGCATACAGGACGGGGTGTTCTACTTCTCCATTTTCCCGTTGGCACAGTACAACGCCCATGCCTCGCTCACTAGCATCACACTGAACAACGAACCCTTTTGTGTAGTCGGGCGATCGTAGCACAGGCTGGCTTGTTAGGGCGCTGTTTAGGGCGCTAAAAGCTCTTTCCTTCGTCTCATCCCAGACGACTGTTTGCGGCTCGGTCTTTCTTAGAGCATCCGTCAAGGGAGCCGCGATATCAGAGTACCTGGGGATGTACCTCTGATAGTAACCGGCGACACCTAAGAACGACCGAATATCGGTCTTCGTGCGCGGTTGCGGGAAGTCTCGCACAGCGGCCACCTTTATTTCAGAGGGGCGGCGACGACCCCGACCAATCACGTGTCCGAGGTAGACAACCTCGGCCTGTGCTAACTGGCACTTGGGAGCCTTGACTGTCAAGCCCGCATCGCGCAGGCGGGTTAGCACTGCCCGCAAGTGCGCCATATGTTCAGGCCAGGATGCGGAGAATATCGCTACGTCGTCTAGATACGGTAAAGCGAATTCTTGCTGTCCCCGCAACACTTTATCCATGAGGCTTGAAAAGCAGTATGGCGCGTTCTTCAAACCAAAACTCAAAACTTTAGGACGGAATGTCCCCATTGGTGAAATGAACGCCGCATACCTACTAGCCTCTTCTGTAAGTGGAACCTGCCAATAACCCCTGACAAGATCTAGGGTGGAAATAAACTGAGCGCTACTCACTCTCTCAAGGCGCTCCTCGATGTTAGGGATCGGATAAATTTGATCCTTAGTGATGGAATTAAGCCTGCGGTAGTCGACGCAAGGACGAGGTTCCTTGCCCGGTACCTCAACTAAAATCAAAGGGGAGGTATAATCACTCTCACCCGCTTCAATAACACCGAGCTGTAGCATTTTCTTTACCTCAGCCTCCATAATATCGCTCTGGCGGGGTGACACCCGGTACGCCTTGGATCGTACTGGCTCTGGGGAGGTAAGTTCTATGTCATGAGTAAGGACAGAAGTCCTACCAGGCCTCTCAGAGAACAGACCTTGAAACTCTTGTAAGAGCTGGTGTAGTTCTGTTTTCTGCTCAGGCGACAGCGATGCTTTACTTATTAAGTCACTAATGACTTGATCGGCGTCTTTCCTGTTTGTCACTGAGCCTAGTCCCGGAAGCTCGACCGGAAGCTCTTCGGGCACGTTTACCATCATGCACACCACTGCTTCCCGTTGCTTATAGGGTTTGAGCAGATTACAGTGGTAAACTTGCTGTGCTTTCCGCTTTCCTGGCAGACTCACCACGTAGTTAACGTCCGACAGTTTTTGAACAATCCGTGCTGGGCCCTCCCACTGCACGTCGAGTTTGTTCTTTAGCGATGTGCGCAATATCATGACCTCATCGCCCACCTCAAAACGACGGGCCCTGGCTGTCCGATCATAATAAACCTTGGCCCTCTGCTGGGCCTCTGCCATTGCTTCACCTGACAACTCCTGTGCCCTTCTTAAGCGTTCGAGGAGCTTAAGCACGTACTCTACCACGACTGGGTCGTCGCCCCTGCCTTCCCATGATTCTCGAAGCATGCGAAGCGGAGATCGCAGCGAGCGACCGTACACCAGCTCAGCTGGCGAGAACCCCGTAGCCGCATGCGGCGCGGTTCTTAATGCAAACATCACTCCAGGCAGACACAGCTCCCAGTCAGTTTGATGTTCAAAACACAATGCTCTCAACACGCGCTTCATGACGGAGTGGAGCTTCTCAACGGAATTCGACTGGGGGTGGTGCACTGAGCTGTGTAACAGCTTTACCCCGCACCTTTCGAGAAAGGCTGTCGTCAAAGCGCTAGTAAACACTGTACCCTGATCTGACTGGATTTCTGCAGGAAAACCAACTCGCGCAAATATGGACAGTAGTGCATTGACTATCTCAACTGAGCTGAGTTCTTTAAGCGGCACTGCTTCAGGGAACTTTGTCGCTGGGCAGATCACAGTCAAAATGTGTCGGTACCCCGTGGCTGTTACCGGCAGAGGTCCCACTGTATCAATAACGAGCCGTCTAAAAGGCTCCGTAATGATAGGTACCAACTTCAACGGCGCCCTCGATTTGTCCCCTGGCTTGCCCACCCGCTGACAGGTGTCGCATGTCTTCACAAAGTGGTCTGCGTCCCGAAAACACCCTGGCCAATAGTACTCCTGCAAGAGACGGTCCTTAGTTTTCTTAACTCCTAGGTGTCCGGACCACGAACCCCCATGCGACAAGCGCAACAGATCCTGACGATAGCATTGAGGCACGATCAGCTGATCGAACTCCACTCCCCTGCGGTCTAGATACTTCCGGTACAGGACCCCACCTTTTTCCACAAAGCGAGCATTTTTCTTGGCGATACCTTCCTTGATAATGCAGCGTATGTTTTCTAGGCTGCCATCCTTCTTTTGCTCGGCTATCAAAGCCGACCGGCTGACTTTTAGCAACCTGTTAAGTCCGTCTGACGTAGGCGCGATGAGCAAATCTGGAGACAGCTCTTCTAACTTTCCCGTGTCGGGAATTTCCTCTCCAGTATCTGCTGCCTTTAACGCTACAGGCTCAATTTTATTCAGTTCGGGCGTGCTCTGAATACCAGCTTGCTGCGCCTCTGACCCTTTCTCATCGTTCAACAACGTCGGCCCCGCAACTACCGCCTTTGCAGCGAGCTCCCGAACCTTCGATCTGGTTAAGGCCTGAACGCTAGCCTCACCAAACAAAAGCCCCTTCTCGCGCAGGAGGTGATCGGACCTGTTCGAAAATAGGTACGGGTACTGGGGGGGCAGCATAGATGACACTGCGGCCTCCGTCTCAAGTGCTCCGAAAGGTCCTTCAATAAGCACTTTTGCTACCGGCAGACACACGCTATGAGCTTCCACTGCTTGCTTGATCCATGCGCACTCGCCCGTGAACATATCGGGTTCTACGTAAGAGGGGTGAACTACATCCATGGTAGCTGCGGAATCGCGAAGCACTCGGCACTCTTTCCCGTTCACGAGGAGGTCTCGCATGTAAGGCTCGAGAAGCTTCATGTTCTCGTCAGTGCTGCCTAATGAAAAAAACACGACTTTTGGTTTTGTTTCTGGGCACTGCGCCGAAAAGTGACCCGGCTTCTGGCACGTATAACACAGGCGCGCTTGCCTCGCCTCGAACCGCTTTCTGCGTTCGGCTTCGGCTGCCGCCGTCTCCTTACGTTCGGTCGGACACTGCGCCGAAAAGTGACCCGGCTTCTGGCACGTATAACAAACGCGCGCTTGCCTCGTCTCGAACCGCTTTCTGCGTTCGGCTTCGGTTGCCGCCGTCTCCTTACGTTCGGTCGGACTGCTTTCACTCGCATCCGCACTACGTGTATCCCCCTTTGCTCTCATGGGTGTGAACTTCGGCCTCTCCAACTTGGAGCCAAATTCACCCTTTTGACCGTCCTTAGCTCCGCGAGCCCGACGCGTCACAAACTCCTCGGCTAGCTCAGCGGCTCTAGCCACCGTACTAACGTCTGGCCTATCCAAGACCCAGTACCGCACGTTCTCAGGTAACCGACTATAAAACTGTTCTAGCCCGAAACACTGCAGAACTTTCTCGTGGTCACCAAACGCTTTCTCTTCTTTGAGCCACTCCTGCATGTTTGACATAAGCCTGTACGCAAACTCTGTATATGACTCACTTCTGCCTTTCTCATTTTCCCGAAACTTCCGACGGAACGCCTCCGCTGACAGCCGGTACTTTTTTAGCAGACTCGATTTCACTTTGTCGAAATCCTCTGCCTCCTCTCTCTCCAAGCGAGCGACTACGTCGGCCGCCTCGCCGGGTAGCAAAGTGAGCAAGCGCTGTGGCCACGTTTCCCGAGAGAACCCCTGCTTCTCGCACGTTCGCTCAAAGTTAACCAGGAACAAACCAATGTCCTCTCCAAGCTTAAACGGCCGCATCAGGTCAGTCATTTTGAACAATACTCGTTCTCCTGCACCGTGTGCCTGACTTCCATTACGAGCGCGTTCCATCTCTAACTCGAGACGCTTCATTTCCAAAGCGTGTTGACGGTCGCGCTCTCTTTCTTTCTCTTGTTGCTCTCGTTCTATCTGTTCTTTACGTTCGCGCTCCTGTCTTTTTGCCGTCTCCCTCTCCTCAATGGTCTCAAGGCATTCCGACAGCTCGTCATCCTCAGCTTCTAACTCAAGAATAGCCCTTAGCAGTTCTGGTTTTCTGAGTTTGTCTGAGACATCCAGACCCAACTCTCTCGCAAGCTCTAGCAATTTCGGTTTGCGCAACGACTTCAAATCCATGGCTGCTCTGAATGCTGCTTTCTCTACTGCCTACTATTGTCTTGCCGCAAACTAACCCGGTAGCAACGACAACCACAATTACCAGCTCTGTTTCTAACACTAACAAAAGCCTGGCAAAACTCAGAAGAAGAAAGTCCCGCACTCACCAAACCTCGCAGCCAAGAATTCCGCGCAGTCGTTCCGCTGCAGGCAACCAGTCATCACACAGGGCTCGTTGCGCTGCTCCCGGATGGTCGTTGAGCTGCTCAGCATACAGTCAACCGCATCTCTTCGCTGCTGGCCTCCGTTGTCGCGATCTCACCGCTGGCAACCAGATGTTGTAATCGCACCGCTGGCACGAGTTGTTGGGGTCTCGGTGCTGACGCCCGTTATTGCCAATGGGTCGCAAGCCCCAAGGGTAGCGTTGGCCTGGCGGCCTGGGGCACTGGAAGCATCCGAAGGTCCCGGCAAAGCATGAGAAGACTGGTAACAAAACAACTTGTTTATTCTAACATAGCAAAAGAGCGGCCGGTCAGGTCGACCGAATTGGAGAGACGGGAGAGCACGTAACTCAACAGTACAAATCGGAGCCTCTGCTCTGGCGTCCGGGGGCAGCTGCTCTTATACCCTCGGCGTCGCGGTCCAAAAGGGAAGGAGGGAAGGTCACGGGATGAAGGTCACGGGACGGCGCAGCAGGGGCCCACGACGGCGCGAGCGGTTGAGCCGAGAGACCTCCAGGCCCCTCCTTCGGGGAACTCCGCTCCCCGGCTGCCGCGCTTTGACAAGCGAGGGCACACACACACACACGCACACACGAAGACACGTGGCACTGAAACACGCCTGGACACGCTTGGCGGGTAGGCGTCGCGGCGGCGTCGGACGGGCCAAAATGTCCGCCGCTTTGAACAAAGCCCCGGCGTCCGTTGCATCCGCGCCGGCATTACCGCGCGTTGTAGGCGAAACGTAACAGTGACTACACGTCACCACTAATACTTGTGGAAACCCCTAATAAGGACCCTCGTTCATGTATTGATTACGGGAAGTTAAATGACATCACTAGGGATCAGCTGTACCCGATACCCAACATTGAGGAACGAAGTGAAGGAGTTAGCGCTGCTAAATACATTTGAACAATAGATCTCGTGCCGGGATACTGGCAAGTTCCCCTTTCAGAAAGTGCCAGCCGCTATGCTGCATTCATCTCACCTGTAGGCACTTTTCGCCCTCTCGCACTCAGCTTCGCGCTGAAGAAAGCACCGTTTAGTTTCTCTAAGTTAGTGGATATTGTCCTAAAAGACTTGAAGGAGTTCGCCTTGCCATATCTTGAATATGTAGCAGTTTTTTCGGACAGCTGGGAACAACACGTATCGCACCTCAAACAGGTGTTCTCACGGCTGAGGGAAGCAGGCTCAACGACGAAGGCGGAAAAGTGTAGATTTGGCTGTTCGCAGGTTACTTATTTGGGCCATGTTGTCGACCAGGGCACTAGACGGCCGGCCAAGCTGAAAATAGCTACGATTGGAGATTTTTCACAGCCGCGCAGGAAAACAGACATTCGTTCATTTTTGGGACTTGTGGGGTGCTATCAACGGTACATTCCGAATTACTCGCAAATGGCAAGTCCATTAACGGACGCCCTCCGAAAGGGAGCACCGAGTAGCGTACACTGGGATAAGGACAAAGACAACAATTTCCAAAGTTTGAAAACGCTATTGGTTTCTCGTCCTGTGCTTCGCGCGCCAGACTACACAAAGGCATTCATAGTTCAATGCGACGCAAGCGACAGAGCTATAGGCGTGGTACTTAGCCAGGTCGGCGACGATAACGAGGAGCATCCTATCCTCTATGCCAGCCGTAAACTAAATGTGAGAGAGGAAGCCTACAGCGCTTCAGAGAAGGAATGTGCTTGTTTAGTTTGGGCAGCCCAGAAGTTGTCGGTGTTACTAGTACGGAGCGAGGTTCATCTTCGAGACCGACCACTGTCCTCTGACGTGGCTCAATCAAATGTCAAATAAAAATGGTCGCTTGCTCCGATGGAACCTCACTCTCCAAGAGTACAACTTCTCCGTTAGATATAAGGGAAAGTTGCACAGCAATGCAGATGGTTTGAGCAGGCTTATTTGAATTCTGCGTTTAGAATCCCGCCTAAATTTTGGGGTTGTTATAGTTAATTTTGTTAAACCAAGACGATCCGCTCTCATTTAGCAGGACTCTATCCATGATTGCTGATTTTGTCAGCATGAAATTCCTTCAAAAATTGGCGTAACGAAATCCAGCATTTGTTGTTTCTGTACTTATGTTTTCTTTGAAGCCTAGCGAGTCTAAAGTGAGATCCAAGATACGTCATCTCGGCGCAGAGCCGTGTTGCGGGGTTCGCTTTGCAGTTGCTTGTCCTTGTTTGATGTTTTGGGGCGGTGTCATCATTTCACAGCTGGTCGCTGCAAGCCAAAGCATCCGAACCTTGCCCCCAGCCATTCTCTTTCTGTACAGCGGTTATCAGCACTGGCCAGTCGAGATTTTCCGGGCCATGGAGGAGCTGTTATGATCGGCCTGTAGGGGTACTGAACTGCAAACCTGTCACGGCCAGCTGCAGGTGCTTCGATTGACCTGCGGGGTTAGCGATCTTCGGAGAAGCGACCTTCGAACCTTTCCCGGCCCGCTGCGACGACTCGCTTTGTAAAGCAGACAATGCAGCTCCTGCGGACAGCCAGCGGCGCCAGCGAGTCTAGCCACGTCCGGTGGACCGAGTATTGTTAGTTGATTCGCTGTCGCCTTCACGGTCTACTTGGAGCAAGAGAACTCCTGGAAAAGGCTGTTTTGTGGTGCTTTCTCTTTCAGTCATGCTAGACTGATGAAATGTAACGTCCTTCACCCTTCATGTAGATATTGTAAATATATCCACCCGCCGTGGTTGCTCAGTGGCTATGATGTTGAGCTGCTGAGCACGAGGTCGCGGGATCGAAACCCGGCCACGGCGGCCGCATTCCGATGGGGGCGATATGCGAAAACACCCGTGTGCTTAGATTTAGGTGCACGTTAAAGAACCCCAGGTGGTCAAAATTCCCGGAGTCCTCCACTACGGCGTGCCTCATAATCAGAGAGTGGTTTTGGCACGTAAAACCCCACAATGTTCTGTCAATAAATCCCATATTCCTCGTTCTCGATGAGAACAAGTCCCTCCCTTCAACAACGTCCTCAGCGGGGATGAGTCGGATGTCGGCATGGGCCAGCTACCACTTATTTCATGCCCGACCCCAATCCTTACACCGACAACGTGAAAGGCCGAGCGAGCTGCTGCAGCTTGCCTTGTTCGCTCCGCAACCGCTCGCTCTGCCATCTAGTGAATCGGTCGCCACGCAGAGCCAAACCAAGTGAACACGCTCGAAAATGTTCATCATTGTTGCCTGTTGCATCAGTGATGCAATGCAATGGTGGCGCAGTGGATGGCGCAGTGGATAGCGCGCTCGGCTACTGAGCGGTAGCAGTGGCAGTGGGGCAGAGGATTGAATCCTCACCGTGGCCACACCTTCAGTTGGTTGAATATGACGTAGTTTGCGTGCTGTTTTTCTGCCACGGCTTTCTGATGACGCCGGGGTCACACAATGAGCCATGTAATGCTCTCGCACTCAAACGCATAGCTAAAACTTACTCGGTGTGGCACCAAGGTCAATCCACATAGGTCGCGAAGCTTCGGGCGAAAAGCGGTTCAGTAGAAATTGTTACCGACATTAGCAAGGAGGCTTATGGGAGCAGCGATTGTAGCGCGACTATGTTTGGAGGGAACAAACATTGGGAAAGAAAAAAGCGTTTTTTAATTCAAGTGAGGCACAGTTAGATTCATTCAACGAAAATAATATTCCTGGTCAGTTTTATATATTCGGGACGAGTTATGAAAATACAAGTTTATTTATTTATTGCTAGTAATAAGTACACTTCTTTTCAGCGCCCATCGTTACAGGGGGCGTTGACGGCGCAATCACTCGCAATGCAATGCACGTCTTGAAATGTGCAGAAAGCGCGCTCGTAAAGTTCTCCTGTTGAAATACGCCCCCCTGACACGTTGTGCTATTTTGCTTGTCGAAGTTTGTCTCAATTTGGTGACGCGGGTACCTTCATCGCTTCTTAACCTGTTCAGTCAAAAGTAGTGAGTTACGACCGCCAGATAATTGTGTGGTTGTTTTCGTGCGGCTGCTCTTGCCGACGGGCTTGGCATCCGATGATAGGGTCAGTGTTCTACACCTAAAGCTTTCGTCGGCCTCCAAAGAAAGCATGTTCTCTGCAGGGGTGCGATTTCGATAACCGTACGGCTGGCCTTTACCTGCATCGCTTTCCGTGCTGAAAGCTCGAAACGCCCATCAAGTCGAATGGCGGGGCATTTGAATTTATAGCTCCAAAGGCAGACCAACAAAACAAATTTCGCACCTTCCAAAACAAAATGACGTCACTTTTGCTTTTAACGGATATGGCGTCTTATTATTTTTTCTTCCGCCGGAAGTGTTCCCACCCCATGCAGATGGCGCTAAGCCCCATGAAGCCCTGATGAACCGCCATGTTTTGAACGTATGGGCTCCTATGGAAGCTTCGCTACCAGGTGTATTTACCTTGGTGGCACTCCGTGTTCTGGGACTGAGGCAGGATGTTATCTCTGTGGCTACGATTCGCGCGTACTTGGAAGCAAGGGCGGGTCCAACAGCGCCGGTTACGTCGCTTCTTTCGTGTCACCGCTGCCTCTTCCTCCATCGCCACAAACGTGCTCGCTAAAAGCACGATAGCAATACCTCCTTCGTTGAGACAGAACATCATCGTGCTTATCCTCGCGAGATATAAATCTGTCTGAACGTGCCATTGTGCCATAGTTGTTCTAATGGTAAATTTGGGTGTGAAATTGGACCATCCGAGACGGATGGCAAGATGCTGCAGATCCAAGTCAGGGAAACCACGCGCCACTCGAATGGTGAGTCGCTTTCCCGAAGAGTGAGAGTAGAAACGGGGACCGAGGATAACCTTCGGTGGTGCCTGATTGAATTCCGCCGCATCACGGCGGAATTCAATGAGCGAGCGAGAGGCTAAGCCAGGCAAAAAAGGCGTGTCAACCAAAATTGACGCGAAAGAAGACAACGTCGACGTACATGCGCGTGAAATACGATATGCACAAGATACGAAATGGGCTAATAATGAACATGAGAAGGAGACAAAATACAAAGACAAAATTAACATTTAATCGAATCATGGAAACCGCCATGCAAGTCGACCTTGTCATCTTGACGTTAACGCCTGGTTGATCCAAGAGGACAGATCCGGAGAAAGTCCAGTCTGTGGTGCAATGTGGTTAAATTTATACTAGGATACAACTAAAAAAAACTGCAGTTTCACAAAATTAATCACAGAAGGAAACAAAATTGTGGTCATCCGACCATTTCAATATGGCGTCGTACTTGATACCTCCCGAGCGTCTACCATTGCTGAAGAGTTTTTTCATCGGCGGAAGCGATAAGGGGTGCAACAGACACGGACAAAGTGTATGGAGTCTGAGCTTTTCACTCTTCAAAAGTCGGCGGCACACTTCATTTCAGTGCTGACCCCGTTTTACTCATGAAACCTCACTCCCAACTGAAGGGAAACTTGACAATAAGTAGTTGCAGCGAAGCGTGCATTTTATTTCAGTTCAATAAAGAATTAGGCTTTCACCGTTCGACTATAATAGACCAGTGAAAATGTACAAAATACGCGCTTATAATTTTATTTTTGTAGTTACCGCCTTATTTAGGTAATAGGGAAAGTTTGACGTACGAACTATATGCAGCCTCACGGAGGAACAGTGGTTGGCGGTCATGAGTGCGTGGGCGGGGCTTCACTGCAGACTTGAATTGTATCCGACTATAGAATATATTGGCGCTAATTACGCCTCCACCGTTAATTTTACCTTCTCGACGACCAACCCCCGTATTCATAAATCCATCTTAACTGACAGTTCATGCTTGCCTTGATCTAAATGACGCCTGTCGTGAACGTGCCGAAGGAAACGCAATGAGCATCTTGGGGACGTTCACGCTAGGTGTCATTTAGATCAGGTCAATTATGGGCGTTAAATTAATTTCTGAATACGGGGGTAGTTCTCGCTTGTTGTGGGCACCGCCGACGCGGCATCGCAGGTAGAATTTCCTCACGCGAGACTTGCTTAGTCCAAGAGAAATCGCTCCATTTCAAAATGTGCGCGGTACCTCGGCTTTTTCTCAGCATGACTATCTATACGGCGGTGCACCCTTTACAGGAGTATAGTGCAGTGTGGTGAAATTATTATAGTGTCGCTAATTACATCCGTACCGTTGTTTTACCTACTCTGCGAGTAATTCTCGCTTTTTGTCTCATTGAGACCTACATTTTCAATCTCTTGTGACTCGCTACGAAGCTCAGGAGGCGCAAAAGCACCTTTTTTTCTGTAACAAGATATTCAGATACGCCAAAACCGCGTGCAGTCAGCTAAGATGACCTTGACTTCAGAAATGGTGGGTTACGATAGCGACCGCTATAGTGGCCGTCGCTTAAAAAACAGTCCTACTATAGCAAAGCAAATTTTCACTGCTATGATATGATGTTGTCAATGCTTGTCTCTCGACTCAAAAGAACTGAATGCGCCGCTAACAAATGCAAATGTTGCCGTTTTACCATGATCGACGCAAGACACACAATGCATGAAATCACAATTACGAAACCTTCTAAACGGCTGAGCCGAGACTGCCGGCACAGGCAAAAGCATGCCGATGGAGGCTGCCTAGCGCTCACGTGATTGGAAAAAGGCCGGATTTCGCAATTGCTATGACGTGGTCAGTGGAAACATTTCTGGGCGCTCCAAATCACATTTCAGCGACCTGAAAGAATCAATCGGGTGTATTGCGAGCGCCCAGAAACTACCACCCGAAGCCAGCAGCACTAAACAAATCAAAATGCGATGTGGCAACCTTCGAAAGGGATATCGGTTCTGTTTTCTTCATTGGCCAGGTTCATCATTGTTTTAATCTACCCGTAGTGCAAGTGAGACGGGGCCCGTGTGGTACGCGCATTTGAAGGTGTAATGCCGGAAGGGAGGTACAAACAATAGTAGTTGCACGAAATGTTTACAATTACGCAACGCGTTAATTTGCATTTTAAACCATTAGGCGAAGATGAAGTTCGTGTGTGTGTGTGCGTGTGTGTGTGCGTGTGTGCGCGTGTGCGCGTGTGTGCGTGTGTGCGCGTGCGTGTGTGTGCGTGTGTGCGTGTGTGTGCGTGCGTGTGTGTGCGTGCGTGTGTGTGCGTGTGTGTGTGTGTGTGTGCGTGTGCGCGCGTGTGCGTGTGCGCGCGTGTGTGTGCGCGCGTGTGTGTGCGCGCGTGTGCGTGCGCGTGTGTTTGCTAGTTGTTCTAATCCTAATATGTCTAACCAGTTTAATCGAGGAATTTATAATGCATCGACATAGAACGTTTATATTCAATGGGTAATTTCCTATGCAACTACATAGACTTTATTCGTTGTTGCGCGATACCCCCCTTATAGCCAAAACGTTATGCCATTACCTGTCATCATCATCATCAGCCTGGTTATGCCCACTGCAGGGCAAAGGCCTCTCCCATACTTCTCCAACTCCATTACCTGTCATTGTAGCTTTAAAGGGTTAGAGCGTGTTTCTCTTATGATATCACAGTGGCCACTCAATACCGCGTAGGAGACGTGGGAACACCGGACTGACATCTGTACCGGTAAATCGGCTGCCGCTGAAAAGAAGGCTTTATCTCTAGTCATTCTAGTTCAAAAGCATCATCTTAAACAAACCAATTTCCTGATGACAGAATCCTTGAACCAACCAAATTAAATTTACTTGATTCATTTAAAATTACTTTAGCAAATGGAATTCTAAAGGTTATCTAGTATAGTTTGTAAAAATGAAGCTGTTAGAAGTGGTTTTAGCAATATCGTACCTGATAACATACCTGAACATGAGTGTTCGGCTGCGTAGCTGTAACCGTAATAGGAATGATTGTCTGGTCAACTGCTGACGATATAGCGTTTACAGCAGATCATCAAAAGCTACTTAGTTCCCATTCACTTGAAACTTTACCTGGGTTTTAATAAGCTTTAATAAGGTTATAGTGCATTAATAGAGGTATATCCTACACTCACGTACATAAGTAAAGTTTGTCAGCTTTAGGCCCTTTCGGCACCGTATTTTACGTTGAACTAAGATTCGTCTCTTTATTGGGAAGTTAGAGAGGCCGTAAATTCTGTGTTTCGATGTTTTTGAGATTCTCAGGCCTCTGACAGTTTCTTTAATAACTTAATAGTCGAAGCAAAATACGCGTACCTACCATCGAGAGATACGAGAATGTGAAATGTTTCTTATTGCAAGAAAATGTATTAAAATTGTTACAGTGCTCCCTTGATTAGAGCATTTCTGGATTTCACAACTGATGAAACAGGCTGTAAGCAACGCAAGATTTTCTCTCAATGTAATGCGTCGCTTAAGAGGGTCGCTGAAAGTGATATTTTTGAAAATAAGGTTCATGAACTGGACTAACTGACCGCTCGAGGCACTTTGTATGTATTCGCGGGCTTCTTTCACGCTCGGAAAAACTTTTATGTGGCTCGTATTCAGCAACAGAATGCTGTATCGGGAGTTTTTCATGTTGCTCTGCAATTTTGTCATTGGCACTTTTCATCTAATTATAACATTTGAGAAGTTGATTAATTAAGACTAATTATCTAATTGGGCGCAATGAAAAAAATAATTTGACTTTATCCAAGCGACGGCAAACATTACCTTGGTTCTGTCCAGCTGCATGGCGTTTGCATATTTGCTATATACAGGGACACCTCTATATAGGGTACAGAAATGGGTTAAACAAAATTACAGAAGTGACATTTTACATCACGCATTAGAAACCTTACATTAACCTATGATACAGCTATAGTCGGATACGACTAAAGTCTGCAGGGAAGCCCCGCCGACGCCCTCATAACCGCCAGCCACTGTTCCTCCGTGAGGCTGCATATAGTTCGGACTTCAAAATTTCCCCGCTACCTAAATAAGGCGTCAACCACAGAAATAAAATTATAAGCGCGTAATTTTGTACGTTTTCACTCGTCTATTATAGTGGAACGGTGAAAGCCTAATTCTTTATTGAACTGAAATAAAATGCATGCTTCGCTGCAACTATTCATTGTCGAGTTTCACTTCAGTTCAAGTTTCACTTCAGGCAGTGAAGTTTCATGAGTAAAACGCGGTCAGCAGTGAAATGAACTGTGCCGCCGACTTTTGAAGAGTGAAAAGCTCAAACTTCAGCACTTTGTCCGTGTATCTTGCTCACCTCATCGCTTCCGCTGATGAAAACTCTTGAAGAACAGCAGACGCTCCGGCAGCATCAAGTACAACGCCATTTTTAATGGTCGCGTGACGATGGTTTTGTTTGTTTCTGTGATTGGCTGGCAGAAAAACAATCCCGCGCGGTCCGTGTGCCTTGGTTGCCAACTGCTGTGTTTCTTTGTTTAAGTTGTATCCTGCTATAGTGGGGTTCCCACGGTCTAACTTTGCAAACGTGCTCGCTCCTCATACCTGCCAGCTCTCCCGAATTCTTGGTAAACATTTAACAACACCTGCAGATGGGCTAGATGGTGCATTGCAGATCGACGGAAAATAAGTGCACAAGAAGGCACACACGAACAGCCGAGAAAGACACAGGACAGGCGCTATCCTGTGTCCATAGCGCCTGTCCTGTGTCTTTCTCGGCTGTTCGTGTGCGTCTTCCTGTGCGCTTATTTTCCGTCGATCTTCGTAAACTTTGTAAAATTGGGATCGTTTTACAATTTTACGGATGTTGCCTCAAGTTTTACGAAAAATGATTTTCACAAGAACTTTTCACTTGTCGGTCTCCGAAGTTTTTTCTTGCTTTAAGCAAGAAATAACTTTCCCTTGCTTTAAGCGAATTGATACAGATAAGTTGTTGAAGCAGACAAAATATGTAACAATGTCACTGAACCACTTACTACGATAAAAAAAGAACTCCTTGCCTGTCAGTCTCGTCTGTTACAACTTTGCTGCTGCTGCTGCTGCTTCCGTGCTGCGTCTAAGGCTAAGCTATCCTAATGAAGTGCGCGTGCATCCCACAAAAAGCGCGTGCTCAAAATAAGTTTATAATAAATACGTGCTACCCCCCTCCCTTTCCTTCGTCTTGGGCCCCCCCAAACCAGTTGTTATGGTGTGAACATCTCTTCTTGTCTTTTGTGACTGGTTTTTTCCTTCAACTATGTACCAACTGGCCCGGGTGTCAACCCTTCGGTAACGCTCTCTGTAATTCAACTACTTGTTTCAGTAACCAATTACATGTAACCAGATACTTTATTGACGAAACAAGTGTTGTGACAGGCAACGCGGCTTTGAGAACCTGGATATGGCCAAACTATACAGTAGAACGCCCGAGATCGTCCCACGCAGCAGTCACGTGAATGAGCACGTTCAACACTATCAGTGGTGCAGACAGACAAACCCGGGGGCTCAGCATAGATGCGATCAGTATTCTTAAAGTACTTCACACACTTTTCGGGGGCTGTCTGAAGATCTGTCTATATATGTCTCTAAGCGTTTTCTCGCCAGCTTGGGTCACTGGATGATTACTTTCTTTCCCTTTTTTAGTTTCTTTAAACATGTTTTTTTTGTAGGATTACCACCCGGTTCGTGGCCTATACCCCACAGTAGGTTTGCTTGCTTGAATAAGAAATGATCATCATCACATTGGAAACTTGGTCTGTGCCGCTGTTCAATGAATCTTTTGGAAGCCAACCTGGGTACTTGAGAATGTGCCACTGCGTCTGTGGCGCACTTCAATGACACCAGTTAACCCGTTTCACGCCAACTTGTGTTACTGGGTTTGTGCCAGTGGTTATGTACCGCTCTTCAATGAAATTCGTTCGCCCCAACTTAGATCACTGAGTACTCTCAGCTTGAGTCACTCACTGCGGTGCGGGACGGAGTCGAACCCGCGTCATATATATTCAACCAATTGTGTTTTAATATATATATATATATATATATATATATATATATATATATATATATATATTGACACAACTATATTTGGCAGAACCATAATTCAGCGGGTATGCGCCAGTGGGGACGACGCTGAAGTAGCGCGGGTTTTTAGGTGAAGCGGGAACAACGAAGAAGACGTTGCTGTTGTTCCCTTGGACGACTACCTGGTTGCACACCTTTTTCTATAATAAACACGTACTTCCCCATTGGAGTACAAGATACCCGTTATCTAGATACCTCTATTGCTCGCAGTCAGAAGAACATCATACTAGTGGGAGATTTTGATTCTCATCATGTATCGTGGGGTTTCCGAACGGACACTTGTGGCAAACGCCTGTGGGATTGGGTCTTAATGAATCATTTCTCCTGCTTAAATTCGAGAGCACATACCTTCGTGCGTGGTCAGTCGCGATCTGCCCTAGATCTTACGTTTGCTACCCCGAGCATGACGGTCACCTCCTGGAAGACTCTAGATTCCGGAACTAACAGTGATCACCTTCCTATAATTTTTGAACTGCTTACTCCGTAAACTAGTTTAAATAATAATATGCGTACTTTTGTTAACTACGAAAAATTTAAAAATGCTTTAAAATCAGCTTTACAAGCCCAGGAGGGCATGGAGATGGATATAAAAGCAATGAGCCTATGTTCAATACTAAAACAGTCATCAAAAAAAGCTAAATTTGCTGTGAAATCTTATAAGGGTGGATCATATTGTCCCTGGTGGAATTCTGAGTGCGAACGAGATTTTAGAAGTAGAAAAGCTGCATGGAAAAAGCTTTTATACAACCAGTGTCCTGTTAATTGGGCTGATTATACATATATAGCTACCACATTTAAACGAACAGTCTCAAAAGCTAAGGAGGATTACGATTCCAGGCACTACACATACCTTTCGAAGTCTAGCAATAAAAAAGCCCTGTTTAAATTTCTTCGATCTCGCAAAGCTATACCGGCCCCCGTGAACGTCGAATCTGTTGTTCTATCAACAAAAGAATTATCAGAATCACTTGAGAAAATTGCTCAAGGACTTGCGCGACGTTTCACAAATCAATTGCCGATAGGACTAAAGAAACCTCCCTTGGTAGACGACTTTATAGCAGTAACAGCGACAGAGCTTGAATGCATTATTAATTCTTTGCCGGCGTCAGCCCCCGGTCCAGATGAAATTACAACAGGAATGCTAAAAGTTTTATTTGATTATTCGCCTCAGGACCAACTAAACATAATAAATTTCTCTCTCAAGAATTCATGGGTTCCAAGAGAGTGGAGAGTAGCTAAAATTATCCCACTATTGAAGAAAAAATCATCAGGACTTGACTTAGAAAACATAAGACCGATTTCTCTTACCTCAAATGTGGTAAAATTAATAGAAAGGGTTCTTCACGGCCGTATAAAAAATTTTATGCAGGATGATAACCTTCTCAGTCCTTGTCAGATTGGATTTCGTCCGGGCCACTCCATATGGTGCGCTCATGTAGATTTAGAGAGCCGCATTAAACTTGCTCACCGCAAACGAGAGTACGCAGCTTTGGTGACGCTAGATTTAGCAAAAGCATACGACTCTGTAGAACTTTGCATTCTATTCGATAAGCTTCACTCTACGAATTTCCCAAAATATATAACCGCTTGGATCTGCGAAATTATAAGGGATAGAGAATTTTATTGTTACCAACACGGTATTTCGACGTCTAAACATAAGCAGACAAGAGGTGTACCACAGGGTTCCGTTCTTTCCCCTGTATTATTTAATATTTTGCTAAGCACCATTCCTTTGTCCCCGGAAGTACATGTTTATGTTTATGCGGACGATATCGCATTTTTGCCTCCGCAAGCAATATACATTCCCTACAACAGTCGTTGCAAAATTACTTAGGAATGCTGGAGACATGGCTAGAGAGATTAAGTATGTCATTAAATATTAGCAAAAGTTCGCTCTTAGTCTTCCCATTAACTGCACAAGTGCATATATCTTTGCAATATCGACAGGAAATCATTCCTCAAGTTGACGAAGTCAAGTACCTTGGTGTTATTTACGATGGCAAACTCACCTGGCGCAGTCACATTGAACATATTAAAACAAAGGCAGAACGAGCCGTAGCTATGCTCCGCCGGCTCAGCCACCGTCGCTCTGGACTACGCAGGGATACCCTACTGATGATCTATAAAATGTATGTTCGGCCCATATTAGAATTCGGCTGCGTGATACTTTCCGGTGGCCCCGCCTACAAAATTAAACCTCTCATAGTTTTAGAAAGAGAAGCTCTACGGTCATGCCTCGGGCTTCCTAGATTTGTTGCCAACGCTGTTTTATATCAGGAAGCCCATATACCCACCCTAGATTGCAGATTCCGCATGCTTACGGTTCAGACATATTTAAAAATTTATGAGTTTTCAAAAATGCGTACGGAATATGCTTTTATCACTGAACCATCTGAGTTTTTTCAGGTATCGTGGTCAAGATTCCACAGCCCTCAGATATTATTTGTGCAAGCACAGTTACAACAATTGGACGTGTCCATACGCCAAGTTTGTCATTCAAATAATGACTTAACAGACCTCAAAATTGAGTTCGAGGACATATTTCCGATTCATGCTAAACTGTTACCAAGGCGAGATTTAATTAACATCTTACACGACCACCTACACCAACTAACCACTGAAAATGTAATAGCCACTGACGCTTCTGTGTGCAATGAGAAGGCGGGAGTGGGGATCTTCTCTGAATCTCTACAATGGTCTTACTCGCTTCGTCTTCCCGATTTCACACCTATATTTCAAGCAAAATTATTAGCAATTATATTAGCGTTACGAAAACTTCCCCAAAACGACCCATTAGCTGTTATTGTGACCGACTCGCTATCTGTATGTGCAGCACTGACTGCATCTTTAGATACAAGAATTCAAAGAACATTTCGTTCGATGGTACCTACGTACTTACGGAAAGTATGTTTACTTTGGGTACCGGGACATCATGGGTTACACTTGAATGAAATGGCCGATTCACTCGCACGAGCATCCCTCAACGGCCCTATCGTATCTGTTTTGCCGACATCAGCTTATGTCACCGCGGCTAGGTATAGAAATTTCGCTATATCCCAAAACTCTACAACATCCATACTAACACCGTCTTCTGATTTCCACCATCTTGGCTTCCCATGGAATAATAATTGGTGTCCTTCAAGACAATTGGAAGTTTCTTTTACAAAATTGAGATGCCGTATACCTCCTCTAAATTTTTACTTACACAGGTCTGGTCTCGCTATGTCCCCTCTATGTTCTTTTTGCAGTGCACCTGAAACGATCGAACATTATTTTCTCTCCTGCCGCCGCTTTATAAGACAAAGAAAATTATTAGTACACTCATTCACCAAACTTGGGCTATCGCTAACCTCACCAACCATTCTTTCTTTTGGTGCGACCTCACTGGGATCAAGCCACAGGGATGCTTTTCTTGCAATTTACAATTTTATTAGAGATACAAAAAGAGTACCTTGCTGGCTTTCTAAAATTATCAATATTTTCTATTATTTCATTTATTTACGTTAACTTATTTTATCAAAATTCACAATATTTTCATCATACGTCTAAATTACAGTTCTAGTCTCATGCTCCACAATTTAAATCTAGTTTGGCTTTACTACTAAGCATACGAAAAACCGCCTGCTTCTTGGCCAATCCCCCATAGTGGGTATGCGCCATTGTCTGGGACACAAGACAAGACAAGATAAAGTGCGTTTCTTGGCGGTGCTGCTACGCATACTCGTCGATCCCACGTCGTTACACTGGTGGAGGTGCGGGGTATTCTTCATGTTTGGCACCCCTTCGCGGAGCCGACGATCGAGCCCGGAATCACCATCGCGCATCGAAACACCGGTCCACCGGTTCAGCCGTCACCTGCTAGGCTTAGCGCCCGAGTCCAGTCCCCTGCAAGAAACTTCGAGAAATCGTTTGCCTCCTACAAATAACATGGCCACCGCAGCTCCATCGCAAGTAACACTACAGACTCCTATGGTCCCGGAGAGCTTTCATAGTGATGCCTTTGAAGACGTCCAAGATTGGCTAGACCAGTTCGAGCGCGTCGCCCAGTATAACCATAAGACCAGCTCGGCGGACAAACTCTCGAGTGTCTATTTCTATCTGAAGGACAATGCTCGTACGTGGTACGTAAACCGGGAGAGGAGCTTTGCCACGTGGGACGACTTCCGCGCACAGCTGCTGGATACCTTTTCAAGCATCGACAGGAGGGAAAACGCGCAACGTCTCCTTGAAATCCGCGTTCAAAAGCCCAATGAGAGTGTTACTATGTTCTCGGAAGACATGGCCCGTCTTTTCCGCAGGGCAGACCCAGACATGCCAGAGGAAAGAAAGCTGCGATATCTCTTGCGAGGAGTGAAGGAGCAACTGTTTGCCGGCCTTGTGAGAAATCCGCCGACAACAGTGGCACAGTTCACAAAAGAGGCTACAGCCATTGAACGGGCCCTGCATCAACGATACCGCCAGCATGACATGAGCAACTCGGCGGCGAACATTTCCGTACTGGCTGCGAGTAACGACATGTCTCTGCGTGAAGTTGTCCGAGAGGTGGTGCGAGAAGAGCTTCGGCAGCTCTGCTTTGTGGTTTCGCCTACGGAACCGACGCCAGCGTTATCTTTTGTTGCTCATGTAGTCCGGGAGGAAGTCCGGCAAGCTTTTTCAGCGCCAGACTGTGGGAACGTACCGCGGCGCCTCACTTATGCGGAGGCTGTTCGCCGTCCACTCAACGCAACTTCAACGCCGTTGACACCCATAACTACAACACCACCTACACCACAAACAGAGCCGACATCGTCACCCTCGTCGACTCTACCGACCCCGCCGATCATGCCAGCACAAACAACGCCGTATTTTCGACATGCGCACGCCACTTCTTGGCTCCATGGAGAGTTACCGCCGAACTATCAGCGTCGGAAAACCGATTTGTGGCGCACCGTCGACCGTCGACCAGTGTGCTGCCATTGGGGTTAAGCTGAACACGTCTATAGAGTTTGCCACAAATGGAACAACTATCGCGCCGTTCAACACCCAATCTTTCCTGCCAACTATGCTTATTCTCCGTACGACGCTCGACGCGCTTACAACGACGCTCCTGTGAACAGTCAGCCACAATATACGACGACGCCTCGACCACGTTCTCCTTCTCCATCTCCGGCGCGCTACAATTCGCCGACTCGTCGCAGTTTTGCCGACGTCACTAGGGGCAGATCGCCTAGCCCTCGACGGGGAAACTAGCCGCAGCGACCTCCGGGGGTGAGGTTGCCAATACTCTAACTGCTCCACATCCCCCGTTATCGACGAACGACGACGTGAAGACTACATTGACGAAAAAGACGCCCAGCACAACGACGAATACGACGAATAGAAGTACGAAAGACGTAACTGACATCGTCAGCGCCGAGCTCATCGTTTGCATTGACGGCCACGAAATAGCCGCTCTGGTTGACACTGGCTCCCATTTTTCAATCCTAAGCTTACAGGTCCCTGACAAACTGAGGAAGGTGAAGACACCATGACACGGGCCCAACATAAGAACCGCCGGAGGTCAGTTGATGACACCTGTCGGGAAATGCACGGCCTGACTCTTAATCGCCGGTTCAACCTTCGTCGTCACCCTCGTCATCCTTACTGAGTGTTGTAAAGAACTTATATTGGGCATGGATTTCCTACGGGAGTACGGCGCCGTGATTAACATCCGTGACAGAAGCGTCACATTTGCCACGAGTTCGGATAATGTCACCCGTGAGAAGCCACAACAACCTCGCTTACGTATTGCCGCGGACGACGTCATACTTTTGCCGCGGAGTTGCTCTCTCGTACAGGTGCGCTGTGACAGCCTGCAAAATGGGACTGGAGTAGCTTAACACATCAGTGCGCTAGCACTGAATTGCGGTGTCTCCATTGCCAGAGCACTTATCAATGTAATCGACGGAAGCGCCGAACTCTTGCTGACGAATTTTAGTAAGGAGCGCCGACACATCGTTAGAGGCACTGCTGTCGCCTATTTCGATGACGTGACAGAAATACAAGACTGCCACTTAGCGCAGGAGTCGGCCTCTACGATCCACACAGCTGCGCCTATTGTACACGTTAATCCGACGTTAACGGCCGTTGAGCGGAACCGTCTTCTTGAGCTCATCAATCAGTACCAGGGCTGTTTCTCCTCTGCGTCAAGAGTTGGTCAAACGCCACTTACCAAACACCGCATCATTACTGATGTCGACGCCAGACCCATCCGACAAAACCCTTATCGTGTGGTCCCAAAGTAACGCGAAGCAATACAAAAACAAGTGAAGACGATGCTGGAAGATGGCGTTATTCGACCATCTAATAGTCCGTGGGCATCACCTGTAGTTTTAGTGAAGAAGGACGGTAGCCTGCGCTTCTGCGTCGACTATCGGAAGCTCAATCAGGTCACAAAGAAGGACGTTTATCCACTGCCACGTATTGATGATTCCTTGGATAGGTTGCGAAACTCGTGCTACTTTTCCTCAATGGACTTGAAAAGCGGTTATTGGCAGATCGAAGTGGATGAGAGAGACCGTGAGAAAACAGCCTTTGTGACGCCTGACGGACTTTATGAATTTCAGGTACTTCCTTTCGGTTTGTGTTCGGCGCCAGCAACATTTCAGCGTCTAATGGACACTGTGCTCTCCGGACTCAAATGGCAAACATGCCTGGTGTACTTGGATGACGTGATTGTCTTTTCCGCAACGTTCGACGAACACTTACGAAGGCTGAAAACTGTTTTTGAAGCGATACGCTCTGCCGGTCTCACTTTGAAGCCTGAGAAGTGCCATTTTGGTTTTCATGAGCTCCAGTTCCTCGGTCACGTCGTCAGTAGCCAAGGAGTCCGACCTGATCCGGATAAAATTGGCGCCGTCGCTAATTTCCTGATTCCATCAGACAAAAAAGCCGTGCGACGTTTTCTGGGACTCTGTGCATATTACCGGCGATTTATTGCGAATTTCTCGCGTATCGCATGGCCGTTAACACAGCTCACCCGAGAAGATATGCCTTTTACTTGGGGCGAAGACCAGCAGCGGGCATTCCACGAGCTCCGGCAACGCATGCAATCGCCTCCCGTATTAGCACACTTGAATGAGGAAGCCCCGACAATATTGCATACAGACGCTAGTAATGTCGGTCTAGAGGCGGTGCTAGTACAGTGGCAGGGCGACAGCGAAAAAGTGATTGCTTACGCCAGTAGGACACTATCCCGAGCCGAAGCTAACTACTCCACCACTGAAAAAGAACGCCTTGCAATGGTATGGGCAGTTCTGAAATTTCGTCCGTATTTGTATGGTCGGTCTTTCACCGTCGTTAGTGATCACCATTCCCTCTGCTGGCTCATTAATTTGAAAGATCCTTCCGGCTGGCTCGCACGCTGGAGTCTTCGACTCCAAGAGTTCCACTTTGTTGTTACATACAAGTCGGGAAAACGGCACGCAGACGCCGACTGCCTTTTTCGGTCCCCTGTTGAGCTGGCAGCACAAGACGATGATGACACGGTTTTTCTGGGACTCGTGGATACTGCCGATCTTTCACGCCAGCAACGGGATCACATTGAATTGCTGCCGCTTATTGATTACCTCGAAGGACGAACCAACAGCGTGCCGAGGCTCTTTGCAAGAGGGGTGGCATCATACTGCTTGCGTCGCAACGTCCTCTACAAGAACTTCTCGCCTAGCGGCAGCAACTACTTACTTGTTGTTCCATCACCGCTTCGACGTGAAATCTTACACGCCTGCCACAACGAGTCGACTGCTGGGCACTTGGGCTACACTCGCACATTGGCACGGATTCGTCAGAATTACTACTGGCCGAGACTTACTGCGGTCGTTAAACGTTACGTTCAGACATGTCTGGATTGCCAACGTCGTAAACCGCCATCCGTCAAACCAGCCGGCTTACTGCATCCTGTTGACGTACCGGCCACACCATTTGCACAAGTAGGCATGGACTTTCTGGGCCCCTTCCCAACGTCTACTACTGGTAATAGGTGGATAATCATTGCCACGGATTATCTCACTAGATATGCCGAGACAAGCGCCCTGCAACGGGCAACAGCAGATGAAGCGGCACGATTTTTTCTGGAATCCATCGTTTTAAGGCATGGCGCTCCCGCAGTAGTCGTCACGGACAGAGGTACTGCGTTCATGGCCCAGTTTTTAGATATCGTTCTACGTCTAGGTGGTACCGCCCACCGGAAGACAACAGCGTATCACCCTCAAACGAACGGACTGACAGAACGACTCAATAGGACGTTGGCTGATGATAAGCATGTACGTAGATGTAGAGCATAGGAACTGGGACGAGGTTTTACCTTATGTCACCTTCGCGTACGATACGGCTCGTCAAGATATTAATTGCGAGACGCCCTTCAGTCTCGTATACGGCCGTGAGGTTACAACATTAGACGCAATGCTCCCTCATGAATTTGACGACAACGAGACGAGTGCTGAAGAGATAACACACCGAGCAGAGGCAGCTAGGCAGCTTGCGCGTCTGCGAATCCACGAACAACAGGACTGTGACGCCAGACGCTATAATCTTCGGCACAAAGCCGTAACATACAACATCGGCGACAAAGTGTGGGTCTGGACACCTATTCGACAGCGTGGGCTCTCTGAAAAGCTCCTACGCAAATACTTCGGGCCCTACATAGTTCTCCGACGGATCAGTGACGTCAACTACGAAGTCGTTCCAGACAGCTCGCACTGTTCAAAGCGCCGACGGCATTTACCCGAGGTCGTTCACGTGCTGCGTATGAAGCCGTACTATGAGGATTGCCAAGACTGCGCAGTTATTTACCGGTGCTTTCCAAGCCTCTATCATCGGGACGATGATCTTTTCTAAAGGGGGAGCAAATGACACAACTATATTTGGCAGAACCATAATTCAGCGGGTATACGCCAGTGGGGACGACGCTGAAGTAGCGCGGGTTTTTAGGTGAAGCGGGAACAACGAAGAAGACGTTGTTGTTGTTCCCTTCGACGACTGATAAAGTGCGTTTCTTGGCGGTGCTGCTACGCATACTCGTCGATCCCACGTCGTTACAATATATATATATATATATATATATAAAAATTGACACACGCTCCATGTGGTGACTTCGCTACGGCGGCGCTAGTTGGCACAGCTTCTCCGCTGGGAAACGTGAGAGTGGCCCGGCTGCATACACGCCGCATACATCAAACGTTTCAGCAGTTTAAATACGGTGTGTGGATGCATTGCTTCAATGCTAATCGCGCTATCGTCGACATTCATCTTGATATGAGTTCTGTCGGATTTTTTAACGCGTTAGCATTTTTAGGGTAATTTACGATCTTTCTGGAGGCCAAGCTAGCTATCTAGGTTTGCACCTAACCGTTTTTCCACCTTCCTGGGTCATTGGGTTAGTCCGTGGTCGAATGGGTATTGCATCGTGCTGCTGTGCTGACGGTACAGGGTTCTAAACCAACCGTCCGACTAACTTGGGTCGCTGAGTATGTGGCAATGTGTACATATGAGCCGCTTTTCAACGAACCTCTTTCACGCCGACCTGGGTCACTGTAGATGCGGGACTGGGTAGGTGCTGCTGTTTGAAGAAACTATTTGACGCCGTATTGCAGCACTCGGTATCTGACACTCGGTCAGTGCTGGTCTTCAGTGAACCTCTTTGATGCTAACTTGGGTCACTGGCTACGTGCAGGTAAGTGTGTGCCGCTCTTCAATTAACGTCTATGACTCCAAATTGGTTATCTAGGCATGTGCCACTGAGAATGTGTTGCTCTACAGTGACGAAGAAGATCCCTCAAATTTCTGCGACGCTGAGCGGAATCGAACCCACGTCACAAGGGTTCCTCAAGGACCACACGCTTTAGCAGGCAGCGCCACAAATGCACTAGGTATATGCGGCTCTTCAATGAACCTCTCGCCAACTTGGGTCATCGAATATGTGCCACTAAGTGCGCGGCAAGCGAGGGAAGAATTCTCAGCGTGTGCACGCACGGGCGCACGACGTTGCTTGTCTCGGAGGCCATGCGCGGACTATCGGCAGCGCCACTGGATTCCACAGCGTGTCCTCAGCGCGAGAGAGATGTACGGTTGCTGCATGACGCGTTTCTCTGCATTCGCACGCACCGGCGCGCCATGCAGCACGGAGGCCACGCGCAGGCTTCACCGCGGTGGTGCTAGATGGCGCTGAGTGTTCTTAGAGAAGCGCGAAAGAGGAATCCCGCTGCAGTGCACACACCTCGTACATAGCTGGTTTCGAAGGTGGCAATACGTTGGCAATACCTTGTGTGGCCATTTTAATTCATTGCTAAACCCATTACTGTCGACAGTGATCGTGATATGAGTTCTGCTGAATTTTTTGTTTCCTCATCGAACCGATGTTGGTATGTCTTGTTAGCGAAGGCCGCTTTGGACGCTAATGTAAATAAATCACAAACGGATGATTTATTTTTGTTTTTCATGGCCGAACCGAAGTTCCAACAACGTACGAGTACGGTGAAGCACTGGGCTTCATAGAGGACCTAGATGTCAGGTAACCACAATCTTGTGCGCAAGATCCACATACGTTGCAACACCGCCCTAACCCCCAGCGCGCACGTAGAGGACAGCTCGTTCTGTTTCCCGTATCTGTGCAATGGTAATAAAACTTCGGAGGAGGAGGAAAAACATTTATTTAAAAAAAAATAAAGGACAAGCAGGTGTCTTTCTGCTTGTGAGGGAGGCGCCCTTAGTCCAGGGCTCCTGCGGCTCTTGCTGTCTCCCGGGCCCGCCGCACCAGTTGCGGCTGGTTATGAGGGTCTGAACTAGTCAGCACGGCCTCCCACTGCTCGGGTGTGGGGTTGGCTATTTGCGGGGCCGCCTTCACGTTAGGGCACGCCCTTGTGGTGTGATATAGGGAGGCGTAATCATTACAAAGGGGACATTTGTATGAATATAGTGTAGGGTCTATTGCGTGTAGTCTGCTTAAATGGGGGTATGTGTTGGTTTGTAGTTGTCGCCATGTTACGGCGTCTTCACGTGAGAGGGTCTTGTGTGGAGGTGGGTATTGTCGTCTGTTCAATCTGTGGTGTTGTAGTATGGCGTTGTATTGTAAAGGTACGGGCTCCATGGATGCGGCCGTATCCTTCTCTTGTGGCGCCTGGGAGGCATGAGCTCGGGCTACAGCGTGCGCACGCTGATTTCCACGGAGGGACTCGTGTCCTGGAGTCCACATTATTTCAACGTCCGAGGATTGGGAGGCTTGTTTGAGGAGTCGGTGGGCGATTGAAGATATTCTGCCTCTTGCGTAGCTACGCCAAGCTGCCTGGGAGTCAGTAATAATTGTGACGTACTCGTTGGTTAGACCAGAGGTGACGGCCAAGGCGATGGCTGTCTCCTCCGCTACGAGGGCGCTGGCAGTGCGGACCGTCATCGAGACCACCTCTTGAAGGTTATGGTCGACAACGCTCTCCGCCATGGCTGTTTTTTGGTGGTACTGCGCGGCATCTGTGTATAGTGTGGTGGGGAGACTGACATATTTTGTCTGTAGAGTTTTTGCGCGAGCTTAGCGACGATCGGCATGATGTTCCGGGTGCATGCTTCTGGGGATAGGGGCTACCTTGATGTGCTCCCGGAAGTGCGGGGGCCAGATGGATTACTTGTTCGTGGCCTTTCCCGTGTGTGGGGTAGCCTAGGCGCGCTAGGACTATTCTTCCTGTTGGTGTGAGGGCTAGTCGTTCTCGTTGGCTTGTGAGGTGGGCGTCTCTAATTTCTCTTATAGTATTATGAACTCCTAGGGCTTGAAGCTTCAGTGTCGCTGTTCCCGGTGGTAGGCTGAGCGCTTGCTTGTAGGCTTTCCGAAGAAGTACATCTAATTGATCTATCTCCTTGGGAGTGAGGGGCAAGTACGGGGACGTAGGCAATGCGGCTGATTATCAGGGCCTGGACGGGCTGTATTATGTCGTCTTCTTTCAGTCCGTATTGTTTGGTGGTGATACGGCTGACCATTCGCATGATTTGGAAGGTGGTCTGCTTGAGACGTTGGATGGTGTATGCGCCTCCGCCGTCCTGTTGTATGTGGAGTCCGAGAATGCGGACGCAGTTTACTGTGGGTATTTCTTTGCCGTCGAGGGTGAGTGTGATGTGGGGTAGTTCACTGAGTCTTCTTCGTGACTTCTGTCGAACTACTAATAGTTCTGACTTCTCGGGGGAGCACCGGAGACCACTTGTTTTCGCATATTGCTGGACGGCGTCGGTCTCTTGTTGAAGGGCGTCTTGTTTCTCTCCTTCAGAACCAGTGGTCGTCCAGATAGTGATGTCATCGGCGTATATTGCATGCCTGATTCCTGGTATTGCGTTGAGTTTGTCAGGAAATTTCATCATAGCAATATTGAAAACGGTGGGTGATAGAACAGCACCTTGTAGGGTTCCTTTGTTCCGGGTAGGTAACGTCGGGGTTCTGAGTGAGCCAATGCCTAATATGGCCGTGTGGTTGCTTAGAAAGGCGCGTATATAATTGTAAGTATTACGACCACAGTTCGTGAGGCTTAGGTTTGTAAGGATGGTATGGTGAGCCACATTGTTGAAAGCGCCTTTGAGATCGAGTGCTAAAATCGCTCCGGTGTTGTGCGGTGAGATGTGTTCAAGGACTTGTTCCTTCAGCTGAAGAAGGATGTCGTGGGTAGAAAGGTGGGGCCGGAATCCGAACATTGTTTCGGGAAACAGGTCGCTGGATTCTAGGTAAGGTTTTATGTTGATGCCCGATACCGCTCACCAACTATGTTGAAATCCAAATACCAAATCAGGTGGATGCGCACTGTTGAACGATGTAAAGATGACGATGGAACTGCCATCGTGACAGGACGACGCGGCATCACCACGACGTCATGACAACTATTCTATCAAGATGGAAGATGGAAGCTTGGCCCCTGAGCCAAGCTTCCATAGCCTCCCCCCCACTCCGCCCCCCCCCCCCCCCCCCCCGTAGACGGGGCCTGTGATAGGTTTCGGTTAACGATAAACAACCCGGTGACGTAAAAATTAACGTCTTCAATTGTGGTCTACCCATTTGAGCACGTAGCATGCTTTCTGCTTGGTCTGTCCACTGGTGACAAGAAGTGAACTTCTTACATTGCCCTGCGGGTAAATTAGAAGTCCAGCGTGATCAGTGTGGCTCCATCTGAGTCCAGCGCCTTGTTATACGCACGACTAGTTTGGTGGTGGAGACACTATACCATGCTTGACGGGATTCTCGATGTGCTGCGTTCCTTTAGCGAAGGAAATCCCCATTTTTTTTTAGCCGGTCAGTCAGTTCTTTTCTTTTAACACGGAATGAATGATTGGGCACCGAATCAGTATTCATTTACTGTGTATATGTGATTACTGACTGGAATATGTACAGTCGCGGACAGAATAAAATGGACCACGGGATCTCCGAAAACGTTCAATTCCCGAGCAGCCTGTAGCAGTAACCAGTAAAACTGCCCACGACAACGTTGTTAGCATATTCTAGTCGAGGTCCAAAATGCAAATACCAGATTGCGTTGTGAGGTTGCGGAGATATTCAGCTTTTTCTTAGATTTCATGGTCCATAATATTCTGTCCGCGACTGTACATTGTATCATCTTACCCCCTTAACTTTACTTCAGTAGTGTCTGCAGTACCGTGAAGTAAAATTGAAGTATGCAAGTTTGTCGCACTTTTCGGCAGTCCGTCATAATTCGCGGCAGAAGTGGGTAAAACGGAGCCCTCACTACGGCGCACCTCATGCCGAGCCCGAAACATGACTTTGAAACGTGAATTAACGTATAGGATATTATTTGTATACTGACTGATGTTTGCAGTTTTGATGTTCGAGTGGCCTGTAGGGGAAGTATAAGGAATGTTTTAGCTCGGCGATTCTTGCGGTCCGCTCCGCTTACATGTAGTTGGTGCGCTGAGGTATGCAGCAGACGAGTGGTATGCTGATTTCGCGTTTTCCCATAAGCGCGTATCGCGTACGCGCGTGAAGCGCGCAGTCAGCTTGGCCATTTGGCTTTGCGATGGAGGCGAGGAGGCGAGTACACGTGCCATCACGTTCTGCTCTGTTGGCTCGACAGTGGGGCTGCGTAGTTACGTTCCACTGTCAGCCCCTGGCTTGAGCGTCATGCCACTTGCCATAGCGTTCCGTCTCAGCGGCTGCATGTACAGCTTGTAAAGGCAGAGGCGTCTGAGCGTGGTGAACAGAAGGGAACAGAAGGGCGAACAGAAGGGTTAGTCTAGTTAAAACACTATGACAAATACCTGCATGTTCTACAACTGTCCGTGACGACAAGCTTATAGTTTCGTTATAGCACTACCACGGATAAATATGCCACTGCAATAGTTCAAACACCGTGAAATCAAGAGCAGTGCGCAGATATTTCGGTGATTTGTTATGTGCACGTTGACAGCGCGCAGTGTAGGTTCTTTTATTGCTCTGTGTTGTTCAGCCTTTCTCGATTCAAGCATCATGATGTGCGTTTCCACCAATAAGTATAGTTTACCTTCGACACTACCGCATCTTTATTACAGAATTCACTCTTATATAATTACAATACATCTTTCGGGGGGAAATACAAACGGTTCGCACGTGATACTGTTATAGTCGATATACAGGTAAATCAATTAAGTCAATCTTTATTCATGTCACATAGTGCATGAAGTTGTAACAACCCTTGCAAAACTAGACTGAGTTTCTCAAGTATAATTTTGCAACAAAAAAGACATGAACGTAAGAGAAGAACGCACACCAAGCGCAATACATCCGTGTCTTTTTTGTTGCGCAATAATACTTGACTAATGGATTACCATCTTTGGGCCCGGAATACTTCTCTCATTAGACTGACTTTGCTCGCGTATAACCCATTTGATACGAACTGCAAACAACCATTTAATGACAGTAACATTCTGACTGTCAAGAAACTATTTAGTTACAATTTTGGCATATTCTTGTTCAGATCTTTGAAGAATAAAGCTTTGCAGAATGAAGCTTTGATTGCGGTATTTCCAGCAGCATATCTAGTACTACAGCATCTATACTATATATATTGTATACTATACTAACAATACTAGCTTTGCTTCAGGTAATAACTTTCTTCTCACGAAAAGTACTACCCGCCATGGTTGATCAGTGGCTATGGCGTTGGGCGGCTGAGCACGAGGTCGCGGGATCGAATCCCGGCCGCGTAGGCCGCATTTCGATGGTGGCGAAAACACCCGTGGACTTAGATTTTGGTGCACGTTAAAGAACCCCAGGTGGTCGAAATTTCCGGAGTCCTCCACTACGGCGCGCCTCATAATAAGAAAGTGGTTTTGGCACGTAAAACCCCATAAGTAAAAAAAAAAGTACGCTCTAAATACGGTAAACAGACAGCCCTCGTTTCGACTATCACATTTTGGAACAAACTTCCACCACTAACAAAATCATTTTAGTCTACTTATTCCTTTAAGAACAATTAAATATTTTCATGATGGAAGCAGAATTAACGTAGCTGTTTTTTGCTTGTCGGAGGGTTTGGTGATGTCAAGAATATTTTGCTTTATTTTCTGCATTGTTCTAGTTGCTTGTGTTCCTTATACGTTTGTAAAACTTCTTTGCCATTGTTACTTTCAAAGCCAATTATTTCTTAGCATGTCGTTCTTCTGATACCGCTGAGTTTTTGTTTGCCATACTTTGCTATTGGCCCTATATCGGCGTTTTGTTATCCTTGTTCCGTATTCTGTACTTGGTTTTCAATTGAAACATTCAGTTAACATTGAATAGCTTTCTTATTATCAGCCATTGCCATTACTACAGCTATGCTGCACGCTGTAACAAATAACACCAATAAAAAGTCTGAAATCTGAAAAAAGAAACTGACAACTTCTAACGCAAAAAAAAAAAGTTTCGACGCTTGTGAGTATACCCGCCGGTAATTCTGGATTTTATGTGGCAAGTAATACTGTGTGACTGTATTATTTTTCAATGCTTAACACGCATTTTTGCTTGGAGTGTTCTAAAACCATCGAATTACAAACCTTAGAGGCCATAGACAACCAACTTGAGAAAAAAATATGAACTTCAAGAAGGTTAACTTAAAGATCCCCCATACTTTTGAAGTCGGTTGGACGATACTTAGGCAAAATCATGGACTGGCGATCATCTCCAGGTCCGTCGAACGGCTTTACTATCGGCGCACACAGGAACTAATGGCAGATTTCCCTCTGCTATTATCCTTAGTATCCTGTGCGTGTTTTTTTTTTGTGCAGTGAGGCTGATATGCTGCCTTTAATCAAAGAAACTAGATATCATCCTTTCTGATGGTATTGCGTTCCAGTACAAGTACTAGGTAATAATTACGGTATATGCAGTGATACACAAACAGAACACGCGCCCCACCCACAAGCCTGTACATACAAGCTATTCATTCACCGTTTCTTTCCTGTAGACCTTAGAAAAACCAGAACCAGTGTGCGTGCGTGTGTGTGGGCGTGTGTGTGCGTATGTTTGTGTTTGTGCGTGTGTCGTGTGCATGTGTGTGTATTTTGTGGACATGTGTGTTTGTGCGTGTTTGTGTTTGCGTGTGTATGTGTTTGCACGTGCGTGTATGCGTGCGTGTGTGTGCTTGTGTGTGCGCGTGTATGTGCGCTTGCTTGCTTGCATGTACGTGTGTGATTGTGCGTGTGTGCGTGCGTGTGTATGTTTGTGCATGTATGCGTGCGTGTGTGTGCGTGTGTGTGTGTCTGCGTGCGTGTGCGTTTGCGTGTACGTGTGTATGTGTGTGTGCGCATGTGGGCATGTTTGTGCATGTGTGTGTGCGAGTTGAAAATACAGCAGACCGCGACAAACCTCCGCAGTAGGCTTTCTATTAAGCAACGCAAGACAACTTTTTTTATTATAGCTCAATTTTATAATTTTATATCATGACGACATAGTTCATAGACTCAAACTGAAGATATTTATTTATTTATTTATTTATTTATTTATTTATTTATTTATTTATTTATTTATTTATTTATTTATTTATTTATTTATTACAACGTATAAGGGAAAGGTGCACAATCGGAGGTCTCGAACAAAAGTGTCCAGGGTCCTCCTATAACAAGAATCAAATGAGGGCTCTGAGACTATTTTGAGACTTTAAATCAATATTAGCAGTCTTCTCGTTTCTTTTCTTGCTTTCCATCTCAAACGAAAACATTTCATTTCAAAGATCCCAATGAGGGAAAAAAAAAAAAACGAGCAAGAACGCGCCAGAAGATGGCATAGTAATGCCCGGTGCGATAACGCAGTCTCCAATTTCAGCAGTTAAAAACAGGCGCGCCGGCTGAAAAAAAAAAAATGGAGCAAACGCGAGTGAGACATCCGCAAACGTCTCCACTCGTTAGAACGGGGAAGCGAACCGCGTATGCAAACAGCTTCGCGACTAGCGATAATGAATTCCACTTGCGGCCGCCTGGGCGCGACCGTTCTCGGCGAGCGGTCTAGGGGGCTCTTTCTAGCTCGCACGTCGCTTGTCGCGACCATTAGGATTGGCGCCCTGCATTTGCGACAAACTTTTCAAGGCTGGCGAAGAGATCAGCGAGTGTCGCACTCCCGTTGGTTACACTCACACAAGGTCAGGTTCGAAATTCTAGCCTGTGCACAAGCGTGACAACAGCGTTGATTACACCGAAAGTATCATGCACAAAGGAGCGCTGAGGGGTAGTGGGGGAGGGATGCAATAAAAGCGTCGTAATAGGACTTTCATAATCTAAAGAAAAAGTTAAATGCCACTGTTAGGTGTGCTTCCGGGCGTGAGCTTTACGTAAAGCAGTCGACGGAACTTCTCCGTTCCTGAATACGCTCTTCTCCTCGAATTACTTGGGCTCTCCGTGCTGGGCGCTCAGTTGCCTCGCTGCACTCGCGCGACAAGAACTGGTTACCGCACGGTGCACTGCTCTCTCGAACACTGCAAGTTGTTCAGAAAGCGCAGCCAAATAGAAGCACCCTGCAGTTTCGAGCCCGTAACTGCTGTCGCAGTAAATACTTCATTATTTTCTGCCTCCGTGTAACAACCGTGTGAGTGTTACGAAAAAGAGACAATAGGCGTACAGTGCAAGACGAAGAGCTTTTGCATCCCCATTATATATCGCCGAGTATATTTTTATTCTTTAACGCATCACTTCCCATCTTCCGGCGATTTGTAAAACAGATGTTGTAGCAGAGGTGAATCTTAAATTTTCAAAGTGCTAAATGCATGCTGCAGAATGGGGTTGTCGTAGAACCAAAAGGACTTCTAGGGAAAGTTGGTGCTTAGGTTTCCAAGGTATGCTTGACTGTAGCACGAAATACACTCCTTAAAAAGGGACAGAAAAAAGAGGACAGTGAAGCGCCAAGCCAATGGCGCTTCACTGTCTTCATTTTTCTGTCCGTTTTCACGAAATGTAATTCGCGCCACAGTCCAATATACCTCGAAAATAGCAGTAGAACGTACAGTGCCCTGGGAAAATCTGCGTGCAGAGCTTCATTTTCTAAACTGTATGTTGATATGTTGTTTTTATGGCAGCTACGCATGATGTCAGGAGTATCTTCTTTTTTTCTTTCCTTACTAAGAAGCTTGAAACTTGCATGTAGCGAAATCGGGACATCTCGGAAATTGGTCTGTCGTGGCGTATCCTGCTCTGCATTTGGTTAAAAGAACTGCTCATAGGCTTAGCCCTCTGACAAAAGGGTCGTCGGGATTAGGGGTCGCAGCCAGGTCTTCTCGGTGCCCGTTTTTATAAAAAAGCGTCATTGCTCTTCAAGGCTTTAGTGCAGAACGTTCTATGGGTGAGCCCGCAGGTTGGGAAAAATGGGGAGGGGGGGGGGGGGGGAGTCTTGCCACGCTCGCCAGCCCGGATGCCCGCTCGTTGCCGGACTTTCCAGCATGACCTTGATAGTTGCCTTATGGCCTGTGCCTCCTGAAAAAAGCCCGCATACATTCTTGATGTGGTAGGCGACGGCGTTACAAGATCAACAAGGTCCGCCCTCACCTCAATTAGCTAATGCACAGTGGAATATACGGGCGAATGCTAAGTCTTCTCCGGTGGTCTCGTGAAGATGCATCTCTTCGGAAGCTGTTGAAAGATGATCCAAATGAACGCACCCGATTAACGCAGTAAGCATCACTTTACCATGACACTGATTGCTTACTGGTTACTATAACACGTTCCAGGGTGGAACGAGATCAACAAAGTACGCACTGACCTTGATTAGCTGGCACACAGTGGAAGAAGCGCGCGAGTGGTATCTCTTCAATGACATAGTGCTCGTGTCGCTGCAGCTCTTGAGAAGCTGTTGCAAGTTGATCACAATGAACGTATTCTGTTCATCCAGGAAACTTGGCCCGACTATGGACGACATCTGATCCTGTATATTACAGTGGAGTTCCTTCCTGGCTGGAACGAAATCACAAAGTGCGGGCTCTCAGCAACGAGCTACTACACAAGGAAAGAGGCTCACGAATGGTAGGTCTCCACAGTGGAATTCACGCTCTTAGAACTACCAAGCGGTTAGAAAGTCATTCTCGCGGACCCAACCGATCAACGCAGGGAACTTCATCTGAGCAAGGAACACAGGTGATATGTAATTGCTGATTTTGTGTTATGTGTAAAAAGATCAACAATGCACACTCTGACGTTTTCTAGCTCCTGCAGAGTGGGTGGGGCGCATGAACGCGAGGTCTGCAGCGGTGACACGGAGCTTCCGCTGTTAAAGGCTATCCAAGCGCATTTGCAAAGCGATTGTGGTGGAGGTACGCGATCAACGCGGGTAAATTTATGCCTGACCATAGAACAAACCTCACTCTATAATGATGATCCTATCCGGATGAGTGAGATCATCCATGCGCATACTGTGGCCTGCTATCTTCTGCACAGGGAACAAGACGTTCAACGCAACGTCCGCCGCGATGACGTTGAGTGGGTACCATTGAAACGACGTTTCAAGATTATCTTGCATAGTGGCTATGCGTTATTAGAGCAGAAAGTTTGTCTGTCTGGGAAGATGCCAGTACCTTTCTGCGGTTCCTTGCCTTTCGGGATGAGATCGACAATATGTGCTCTGATGTCTGCTACCTGACTTCAGCAAGTTTTCACGCTGGATCCTGCCACTTATTGAAAATTTTCGCATTTGCATACTTGAAATTATGTTTAATCTTGTGAGCGTTGTAGTTTTGTGGGAACCTTATTAGAAAAATTGCGTGAAAATACATACTTACTTAGGCCACAATCCTCAATTATTGCGCCGCAATTTGAATATGCGATCTCATATCAATATATCTGAGCACCGAAAGAAAGCATGCAATTGTAACGCGAATGTTTATTCACTAAGAGAGAGATGCAAATGAGAGAAAGGCAGGAAGGTTAACCAGAGTTAAAACCTCCGGTTTGCTACCCTGCACTAGGGGAAGGGAAAGGGGAAGTAAAGATGGAAAGAAGAGCGTGGCAAAAATAAAAGCGCGAAAAAAATATGAATAGGGACGGAATGGGATCATTATAGTCTTTCTAATAGGTCACTGTCACGTGAAAAGGTCAACAAAGCCTTGACCGACTTTCGCTGCGACGACAGTTCATGTCGGCATTCCAAGACTGGCTGTTCTGAAGGTGGCCTGTCGTCATGGCGTGCCAACGCTGTCGCTAGTGACAGCCGGTGCGCGCTGTATTGAGGACAGTGGCAAAGTACATGTTCTGTAGTCTCCTCACCGCCGCAGTGACTGCAAGCCGGGCTCTCGTCCATACCGACTCGGAATGCGAAAGATCTTGTCTAAGCGACACCAAGCCGCAGTCGGCAAAGTTCTGCTGTCTCGAGTCGAGAGAGTCCAGATGGGGGTCGAAGTCGAAGGGATGAGTCCAGTCGGTGTAGACGTGTGTGCTTCAAGCTTGGTGTGTTCCATAAAGTTCTGATGGCTTCATTTGCAAGCACACGAATTTTCATTGCAGCGTCTGTTCTTGAGAATGGAATGGAGTCTTGCAAGCCCTTCTCATGTGCAGATCGTGCTGCTGCGTCGGCATGTTCATTGCCCATTATGCCACAGTGGCTTGGAATCCATTGTAACGTGATATCGTGTCCTTGCTCGACGAGGTGGTGAAGCAGCAGTCTGATTTCTAGAACTAGTTGTTCGTGGGGTCCTCGCCGTAAGGCAGAAACCGAACAATGAAGAGCAGCCTTGGAGTCACTGAACACGCTCCATTTCTTGGGTAGTTCATCAGAAATTACACGAAGTGCACAACGAATAGCAGCAAGCTCCGCGGCAGTCGATGTAGTCTGGTGAGATAGTCGAATCTTTATGGTGGAGGGTTTCGCAGGAAAGATCACCGATCCTGCAGACCCATTTACCGTGGTTGAAGCGTCAGTATATAGATGATGATGCTTGTTGTATGTCTCGTACAGCAAGAGCAGTGAAAGCTGCTTGAGTGCCGGAGACGAGAGTTGGGCTTTTGTTCGTATTCCTGGTACCATTAGTCGAGCCTTTGCTTGAGCCAAGCACCATGGTGAAAACGGAACTTTCGCTGGAGCTGTATAACCTGATGGAAGGTATGCACTATAGGGCAGGACTGTTTTACAAAAGGAGGCACGTGGTCGACCCTCTGGCGGTGAAGCTAGATGATGGGCAGGGGCTCGAGCGAGGTGTCTTACGTGTGCTCTGAGCGCTTCCATGACTATATGGGTCTTGGCCGGGATATCGTGTGCAATGGCAATTGTTTGAGCTGTTGACGAGCACCGCGGCAATCCAAGACACACTCTAAGTGCCTGGGCCTGGACGATTTCGAGTGTACGGATATTACTCCTGCAGGTGTCGGTCAGCACAGGCAAGCTGTATCGCAAATACCCAAGAAAGAGCGTCCTGTATAGTTGCATCATTGCATGTACTGACGTACCCCAGACTTTTCCTCCAAGAAACTTAAACACATTAGAAACATCCGTCAGGCGCTTCTTTAGGTAGGCCGCATGAGGACTCCAGCAGAGGTCACGATCAATCATTACGCCTAAGAATCGGTGCGTCCTGACATAAGGTATGATTTGACCGTCGATAGAGACATCGTATGATCTCATTGGCTTTCGGCTAAACGCGACCAATGCGCATTTTGCTGGTGAGATCTTGAGGCCTTGTTCATTTAAGTACGTTGATGTTGACGTAGCAGCTGTGGGGATGCGCGACTCTCACGCGTCCTCTGATATGTTCTTTTCCCGCATAGCTCCCGTCTCCTGCAATGCGGCTTCGCCGCGTGGCCTGGGGCTCGCGGCGGTCGGTGTGGTTGAAGCGCAGTGCGAGAGATGGCGCGAGTGTTGCGCTGCTAACGCCGCCTACCGGCGGGTTTACTTGGGCGCGAAAAGGGAAAAGCTCTTCCTCTTTGGCTGCGGATCGGCGAACGCCGCGGACTTCCATGCGTGCGCCGATCCATGCTACTGCGAGACCGTCTTGCTTGGCCTTCTTCGAACGCGCCACCGTTCGCGTGACCGTACGCGCGAACGACCAGGCGTTGGGATCCAGCATGGGGCGAACATATTCGCTCGTTATCCGGTCGCGGCGAATCAGACTTCTAGATTTGTCGCGCAGCCATCGGCATGTTTTGTAGATAGCAACTCGGCTAGCAGGAATTGATCTATGAAAGGCGCAATAAATGCCCTTGTGATTGTTTGCACTACTGTGTTGTCGTTCCTTTGTCCCAAGAGCACGGGTGTGAGAACCCCACACATCTTTTTGAAGCCTTGCGCGTACTTGCGGCCGTGTCACACCAGATGCCCAGACGCAAATGTCGTCGGCATACATTGATATATTAACTGTGTTCGGAAGTCGTCCCAGATACCATTGAGTACAAGGTTCAAAACCGCGGGACTCAAGACACCGCCTTGTGGAACTCCATGTTGCGTATAATATTGCGATGTTGGGCCAGCTTCAGTGTTAACGAATAGAGCCCGCCTGTGTAAATAACTGCGTGTCCAACGATATAATGGACCGCCTAAACCCACCGATTGCAATGCTTCAAGTATGGCGTGATGAAGAACGTTGTCGTGGGCTCCCTTTATATTTAAGAACATTGCGACAGATAACCTCTTACACGTCTTTTGGTGATGAACAAAAGGTTACCAGATCAATAACGTTGTCGATAGAACATCGGTGACGTAGAAAGCCAACCATGACGTCCGGGTAGATTTCGTAATGTCCAAGGTACCACTCAAGTCTGGCGAGGATCATTCGCTCCATTACCTTCCCAACGCAACTTGCCAGCGCAATTGGTCGGTATGAAGTTATCTCTAAGGGAGACTTGACAGGCTTAAGAAGCGGTACCAGCGGTACCGGGTTCCTCAAGATCTTCCAATCTTGAGGAACTTTGTCCTCCTACCAGGACTCGTTATAGATATTAAGGAGCACACTTCTTGCCCGTTCACCAAGATGACATAGCATACGGTAAGATATGACATCCGGACCAGGCGACGACCACCGATTACATAGGGCGAGAGCCGCGTCAAGCTCTTGCGTCGTGAAAGGCAGATCCATGCGTGAATCTTGTGAATCTGGAATATGGTTCAATGTAAGCGAACCTGTGCGAGTTGGCTGGCCCGCAATCATAGCACAGAAGTGTTCCGCTACATCAATGTGTTGTCGGCGCTGGAATAGCGCTAGGGCCTTAAACGGAAAACGTTGTTCCGGAACAGAACGTAGACCTCGCCTAGTTCTCCATATTTGTCCATGAGATTCCATGGGTTCTCCATGGGTTCGTGAGATTTTCTTTGAATGTAAGACACGTTATTTGGCGGAGCCATTGTTTAACCACACAATTTTAGAAAGTGATTGTACCGGTCCTTTAGGGCGTGTCTTGCTCGGACAAAGAGAAGCAACGCGTTGGTTCGTGTCTTGCACGTGTATTCCTAAGACTGCAGCGTATTGAATATCGCTTAGAACGTGCGTGGAAGTATTTAGAAATAAGCTCGAATCTTCGTATAGTCTCAAGCGTGTAATTTACGCAACATCTTTTGGTTATTTCCTTATTGCGGGTCCTTAGTGGACAATAAAGAAAATGTTAGTGTGTGAGTCGCACGAAAGAGGAAGATTTGCGAAGCCTTATTCGGAATATGTGTATTGTTTTTAGAAGAAAGCCTTGTCTTCACGGCCTGTGCTTGTCTCAGCAGACTTCTGCAGAAAATTAATTCTCAAGTGTGGCGGCAGTAAACGTGGTCTTGGTGTCGTCCTTGCCCAACTTAACCGTGCATACCGTGTTCCAAGGTTACGACCATACCGTGCTGTACCTCAGTCGAAAACGGACACCGCGAGAAGAGGCGTTTAGCACCTCGGAGAAAGAGTATTTGTGCATAGTATGGGTCATTCAAAATCTAACATGCTATATGCAAGGCATGAAATTCACGGTCGAGAGCGACCATTGCGCTCTTGCATGACTGAAGAAAATCTCGGGAAAAAAACGGGAGACTCCTGAGATGGAGTCTCATTTTTCAGGAATACAACTTCGAGGTCAAGTATAGGAAAGGTAACGAGAAAAAGAACGCAGACGGTCTGAGCCTGGGATTTTAAGCAACGAACTCGGGGTATTCTTTCTTTAATGTGTTCTGTACGTATCGCTATCGATGTTATTGAGATAGGCAACTAATTTCTGTTTTGCCGAAGGCTGACCACGACATAAAAAAAAAGTGAGACAGAGAAAGGGGTAGAACTTTGTAAAACGATGCGCGGATCATAGCGCCCATTAAGGCCGATCCAGACGACGGACCAAGTCTGCGGGCCGATCGGTCACGTGATGCTACGTCACGGCCCGCTGCGGTCCGGTCCGGCGCAGAGCACATCCACACGGCGGACCGCCATAGCAGACGGCGGAGCAGACCAACCAGCTACACTCTCGGCCAGAGTGTTATCATTGTTATCATTACGGCTCCAGTCCCACAAAGCCGGGAACTGCTCAACGAGGGATACAAAATAAAAAAAAAACCTCCTCGTCACTCCAAGAGGATACCGTGTTTAAAAAATATATCTGCTGCACGCACGTGTAGGCGGAACGGCGGACATGAAACGACTGGCTTGACTGGCTTTTGCTGAGCCGAAAACTAGATTGGATTTGGCTGAAGACACTCTGTTGCCGGACAACACTCGTTGGCTACGCCAATATCGCTGCGGTTTGCATGCGGTCCGCCGCCAAAACTGAAGCGGGAAAAGCCTCGGCGATTTGTTGGACCGCGAGGGCCGCGGTCTTGCGCGGGCCAACAGCGGTACGCACGAACTGGTGACGTCCTATCACGTGATGCGCGGACCGCGGTCCAAAAGAGCAATTTGGTCCGTCATGTGAATCGGCCTTTAGGCGTCTCGATCAGGCACGCCGACCGGAGTGTGTGTGTGCTTGTCTATTCCCAGGTCTAAGGCCACAATGAAGCGAATGCTCGGTCCTCAAGCTGCAGTATGTCATCAACCATCACTCCTAGAACAATTCCTGAGGTCGCGACCGAACATCGACGCTTCGGGCAACCTGATAGCTGGTCACCGTCAGGTCGAATCTCCTGGCGGCGGCGGACTCTGTTACGTCTCAATACGGCGATGAGCTTTCCTTAGACGTTTTCCACGTGGCATTCTTTTCATCAGCGCGTGCCCAGACGACCCGGGGCGCGAAATAGACTGTGACGAGCAAACAAAGGAGCTCACTTCGAGGTTACAACTGTCGCGAAGGTCACTCTACCTGAACCTGACCCTGGCAAGCCAACGTCGAATGCTACTGTGGGAACAGCGTCAACCTCGGATTCCCAGATTGCAACACACTTGCACAATATGTGGAGGCGAAGGTGCACATAGGTGGCGGAGTTCGG
This sequence comes from Dermacentor andersoni, assembly GCF_023375885.2. Lineage (NCBI taxonomy): Eukaryota > Metazoa > Arthropoda > Arachnida > Ixodida > Ixodidae > Dermacentor > Dermacentor andersoni. Next base: position 269,045,119 of record NC_092814.1, read on the forward strand.
CGGAACGATGCGACGTCATGGGCGGGATATTGCGACCGATTCCACGATTCTGATTGGCCGCGATGCAGTCATCAGATTCCCTAGTCTAGTCTCCTAGGGAAGACAACAGTATTAAGAGCGTGGACTTTTGTTGCAGTGACACGGTGTGCTGACGTGTCCTGATGGTAACTCAGTCGTATAATATGCTCCTACATGGTGTGGGCTTCCGTATCTGGAGCCAGTGTAAATAAACCCTTTTCTTCCTTTATTCCTACCACCGGACGTGCTCATCAATGAGCAGGGTGGATTCCTGGCCTAAACGCTACCACGAGCCGCAACAGCATGAACAGATGCTCTTCGCCATTTAATAGCCTAGATGGTCACAATCTACTCACCGTGCTCCTGCGACGTCGGTGCTTCGATGCGTAGCGGTCAGCTCTGAGTGTACAATTGCACCGATGTCACGGTCATGTCATCATGTGAAAGCACTTAAACCAATACCACCCGCCGTGGTGGCATAATGCCTTTGGCGTTGCGCTGCTAAGCCCAAGGGTTCGACATCGAATGCCGGCCACGGCGGTGGCGTTTCGATGGAGGCGAAATGCAAAACCACCCGCGTACGGTACATTAGGTGCACGTTAAAGAATCCCGGCTGGTCAAAGTTATTCCGGATTTCCCGACTACGGCGTGCCTCATGATCATACTGTGTATTTGGCACATAAAACTCCAGAAATTAATTAACTTAAACAATTAAACCAATACCGAGCATAGCAATTATTTAATGCCATAGGTCTTTACTACAAGATTGATGAGATTAAAGCCTTCATCATTTTAAAAAGGACGTTGAATGAACTAAAATGTCATCACTTGCTTTAACGAAAATAGAGTCTTGCTGCTCCTATTTGCAGCGCCTAAAGCAGCGAAACTGGAAGTAGATAACGGTAGTTGTCGACTACTTCTTCCCTCTTTCTAAAGGCAATATACTGCGGCTGGTTCCACCATTACCATGCGCTGTATAAAGCTCAAAGGCAGTTTACTGATAACGATCCTCCCATTCGATTTAATTGAACTGCTCTAGATTTCCAGTAAGATAAAAGTACGAGCACGGGGTCATATGCTCATACAGGTACCAAATACATCAGCTTTTCTACTTATTCATCAGCATCAGCCTTTTATGCCTGTGTGGCCAGAGGCACACGCCCACAACAGTGGCACCGGTCACAGTTTAAGAGATCATCGCTTCATATACATCTAAGGATCCTCAGCAAAAACAGTATGCGCAGGAAGTCGTTGCAGCCGTTCAGTAGTTCTCATAAGATGGACTTGTGTTTTCCCCTTAAAATAAAACAAAATTGTTTATTTTTTTCAACCAAGAACACTAGTTTGTTTTTGCTCAAATTTTGCAGCAAGGTCTCATGTTATTGTCCAAATAGTTCAATATAACTTTTGGCATTGTTACCTGCCGTGTGTGTTTAAAAAAGAACTGCGAATTTATCTTCGCCTGCGCTCTTCGCAGTGAGCGATATTCAAAACATGGCCGCTATGTGACTTTCAGAGTCTGCAGATTCTCTTTTTCGGATCGTCTAAACTAGTTTAGAAAGACGTAGAGGAGCAAATGGCTTGCAAATGGCTTGCAAATCTATACGGTGGGCATGAAAGTGAACGCGACCCAATGCTTGAAAGAAGTAGTAACCAAGAGGCTGTTGTATGACGCTTTATTACACCATTAGAACACAATGTGATAGCATGATTTGCGGTACATTGCTGTGCACTTGCGGCGCTTTTTTTCCTGCTGACCTTTTAAGCGCACGGTGATTTTGAGGGAAAAAAAGTGGCGCACAGCCAAGTTATACCTTTCGCCTGTAAAAGTGGGCAACAAAAATAGTACCAGTCTTGGCTTCTGGTAACTCTGTTTTCTTGAACCAGTGTCCTTTACAACGTCGCGCACAAAGAAAAGCAACAGCAACAGGAGCGGCAGAAAGAGAAAGAAAGGAAAGCTGAAATGAAAGCGTCTTGACAAATTCATTTGAACGGCAATATTTCGTACCGCCACTGCGTGGTACTTCTGGTCCTTTGGTCGTGTACATTATTGTTCTTTTTTTAAACAATCAAAGTAGTCAACGTGCGTTTGTTTCTCTTTGTCACCTCGCCGATACAGTATTAATTATGAGAACACTTATCGACAGCGCCCACACGGTCAAATTTACAATGTACAGAAACCATGTACACCCTAGCAGGTGTGACCACTGAGACGCACCTGCTGACGTTCGGTTCCCGACTCTGACGTCTCAAATAAGCTCTCTGTTGCAAAACATACGAGCGCGTTTCACAAAATAAAGAAGCAATACTTTCACTCGCGCAACTTCTACTCTGTTCGCTAAAGTTGGCGGCGGGCTCCACTTTGATACCGAGAGTCCGCGCGTTGCTGTGCGACTCTCGCTCCAATATTCGCTCCGAAGTGCACACACAAAAACTATGGCCTCTGAGAATATATTTCGCGCCGTGTTCTTTGCGCCCTGACGCTCCACCGGTATTCGGCCAGGCATCCTGCACGCCTCAGAGGAGTGAGCGGCTGTATGACTAGATAGGGGCTCGTGCAGTATAAGGTGACCATGGCGCCAAACACCCGGGTTGTAATTTGAACATTAGGCGCCATCTTGACGTCCGCAAAACTCTTTTCCTCGGGTTCTCGAAGCTCTCTCTCCACTCAACAGGGTTGAGCACAGCGCCTCCCCTCGACCCCCAAAAAACAGTACGCTTCTCAAGGGTACCGTGGAGCGGCAATAAATAGCAGTGACCACTTCTGTCGATGAGCGGTGCTGCGATCCACTTCGTCGTAAAACCCCTTAAACTTCGTGAAGTAGTGCCACGCTTTGAAGAATGCCGCCTCCTCCTCGCGCGCTCTGGCTGAGGCCGACGCCGCGTCGCTATTGGCCTAATAGCATCACGTGGGCCCTCGCGCCGTGCATCAGCGCCATTTTTGCTCGAGAAGCGTCTACGGAGTGGCGAGGAGTGCATGTTGGCGCCGTTGCTACGCTCGAGCAGTGTAGGCGGCGCCACGGTCGAGAGGGAGCGTGAAAGAGAGGAGAAACGAGGAGGAGTGAAGGCAGAGGAGGAGAGTTTCGCTACTTTACGAAGTTTAAGAGGCTTTACTTCGTCGAGTCGAAGAGGAGGGCTGCGAGTGGAGGAACGTGTCAGATTCGCTTTCCTTTTCATCTTCCGGGGTGAAATGCCAAATGCAACACGAACTGTTGCAACCATGGGAAATACGTTTTTGCAGCCGATATTTTTCGGCCGTGCACACAAAAATAGGAGGGAAATGACTGTTGATGGTCGGAAGCGCACGGAAGACATTTTTAACTCTTTTTTTTCCTTTTGCTTCAGTCTGACGGGAAAGAAGACACAAGCAGGTTACCTTACATGAGCGCGGCAACAACGTAGCAAAGTGTTAACAAAGAACATAGGCGCAGCAATAAGTTCTGAATAGGTTTTGGTCCTGATGGGTGATCGGACGCGCTTTACCTCAGGCGCAGAGAGTACATTATGCAGGTCACTTCAGGACGGAATGAAGCATTGCTTTTTGTACTTCCTTACGTTTCTTATTTTAAATGCCACCAGTTTCGTTATGTGAAGACGTTGCCATGTTACAAGGGCGTGCTACCCTTTCCAGCGTCGCGGATTCAAATAGCAAATAAGCATAGGCTGAGGAAGTAAAATAGAATGCTCTTGCGCTTGCCGAAAAGCGCACTGTGGTTTTTCGCGGGCCAAAGATGATACGACTACCTTCTAACAACACCTAAAATATTCGAGCACAGTGAGGAGTACAATCTGCCTATTTCTTTTTTATTCTCTCTCTCTCTCATTCACGCTCATGACCAGCTCCTTATTCGCGTAAAAGAGGTATGTTCTACCTGATGCTGCTCTTACGGTATGGTACATGCCCACTAGGAACAGTAAATATATCCAGCAACGTAACCAGTGCCAATCTACCGCGTCCGAAGGTGACGCTACGTGATTATCTACAAGTCTTCTCGATAGCGGTTTGGTGTGTGCGTAGTTAGGAAAAGAAAGATTTCAATTGAAATGTTTCAAGCGGTTCAAAAACAGTCAGGAAAATCACAGAAAAAATTGTACGCACGCATAAAAAATCTTGGTATAGAACATATCTTCAAGATGGCATGCTGTACGCTCTGCGCTGCAGCGTACAGCATATTATTATGAGTTGGTCGCATCTCCTATTCTACCATATTTCGTTTTCTTTTATTTTTTTTTGCGCCTGTCTCTAGTCTTGTGCTTAAAGCGAGGGAAAAAATAAAAAGCTCTGCGTGCTACTCGAGATGAGTGTCTATAGCCTGACACTAACACGCTATCAGTTTATTTGATGTGGCGAAACAACAGCGCGACGTTGAAGCACGATGTTTGTAACGGGGCTGACTACGTCCCGTAGGCAAGCTCAAATTATTTTGCGTCTCTCACCTTCACCAGATCTACTCTGTCTCTCTCTATCATCTTTGGTGAAGCAGTCCATAAAAGCGCTGTGCGGCGTATAATATTGCTAGGTGCTTACACTTTCTTCCAGACGGCTACATACGCCTATACACCTTGCTTGGATAAAGTGGCGGAGATAATTGGGCAGTGAGTAAGTAGGGTTATTACCTGTGCCTCTCTTACTGTCCGAAACAGTGACGTTTTTGTATTTCGTATATCCTTCTCGTTTGCGTTTCTTGAATTGAACGACATTTAAGTTGAATCGTTGGCATCCTCTTGTACCGACAGTTTTCTACCCGCGGTGTTAGAAGATACACACAGAGAAAACAAAGACGTCAAGTTTGAACGCCGTCGAGGCACTCAGCCGGCGCATAGTATTAATGCTCATCTCCCCATTCTCCTTTTTCAAACACGAACACGTGCTATACACACCGAGTCTGCGTCTCAGGGCACAATACCACAGTGGTGCGTTGCGTAGCGTGACGAACCTCAACCACCAAACGTATATCATAGTGAGGTGTATACCAAGATCACACGTCACAACCAATACGCATCAGAAATTCTGCGTCGTTTACTTTGTTTTAGCGTTTATTCCGTGCATGAACTGTTACAGCCGGTGTTCACTACGATACGCACATTCAGGCAGGTGTGGCTTTATTTATTTTTTTATTACTATTGTTGTCGCCTCGCGTAAACACATTCGCCTTTCAGGGAGAACGCGATGTGGGCGATGAATATTACCGCGGTAACTATTGCACAGAGTGTCCCACGCCTTTTCAATCCGCAAGGCGCTCATGCAGAGCGCCGAACTGGCTTGATGAAAAGAAAGTTGCTCGTTGTCGCCGAAGTGCGACGGTTATGGAAGCGCCTGCATCCGCGCCATTCCCACGCGAAGAACGCATTCTTGCTCGGGGGATTAAAGAGAGGAGCAATCGATGTGACATCGCCTGCTGTGAATCTCCAATATCTCTTTCCTTTAGTTATCGCGTTTCCCGCAGCAACGAGAGCATGCCCGGGATCTCTTCAACGCTGTCTTCCCAAGATCGCGATTCGCCGCAGCGAGAAAACATCCATCGACGGCGTAGTGATCACCGAGCTGATCGTTTGACTCGCCTGAAAACCACTGGCGCTGGTGCAAAATGACTGCTCACAAACTATTGTGCCGCATACAACGTTCTCCTCTTCAGTTACTCGTGCACGAGCTAGCGCAGTTTCAACCATCTGTCTGCCAGTTCTTTTCTTTCTAGGCAAAGCTAACACTTTGATGAATGACGGCCTAAATGAGCGTTGATTTTTCGTCTAAGTGTTGTGCATGCGATTTTCTGGCTACCGAGAGTGGCATTATTCTGCAAATGTCGTACGGTGGTCTTTTCGCACAGCCTAAATTATACGCAGACGCACTATCTTCTCGAATAATACTTGATGCAATTCAGTAGTGGCATGCAGTGCGTAATCTCTGACGTCTAATGTGTTCGAGCCGAATTTCCGTATGTCGTGTGAAAAAGAAATCGCTATTTCTGAAAAAAAAAAAAAGGTAGAAAAGGTAAAATTTAAAGCAACGTAAAAAACAGGATTGTGCTTGCGTTACGCAAGACAAATGAAACGCAGGAGCGTTAAACGTAACCGACAATACGCTCTCACGAATCGATAGGTACAGAACCATTCTTGATTTAAGTTGCCGCATGGTGAATATTCTCTCTCGCAAGCATCCAACAACACATTTGAAATGACACATAAAGAAAAAAAAAGCTGGCTCTTTCATTCACTAAGGCGCGGAAGTTTCATGAGATCCCTTCCAAACAAGTATTACAAATAGTCTCGCGCATTCTGTCCTCCTCTACGCAGAGCAAGTATGGCACAATTTCTCCCACTGAAACACTCTTTAAAGTTATCCTCTCCTCCCTTACATCAGCAAACATTACCAATATGAGACATAGAATGAAGCATTCGCAAATTAACACTTTCAGTAAACACAGAAACACAAGTGAGTGACCGTATTGTTTTCAGCATGTAGCACAGTTGCAAGCATCCGATGCCTTCTTCATGAATGTATGTGACAAAGACCCCCGAACCCACCCCCTCGACCTGATTTTTTTTTTTTTGATGAAATAGAACGCAGACTAAACTTCGTTTAAATAAGTTCATATGACGCGCGTACATATTGCCTCCTTTGAATTGGAGAGCGACTAACCACAAAGGAACACACGAAGGACTTACATGCTACAAGATACGACGCGGTATACCCGCGTTTACACGGGGTCGGGTTCGCGGCTTCTAGTAGCAGGCCGCGGCAGGCGTCATCCACGCTAAGCGTAGTGTATCATTGTGATTTGCAGAAGCATGATTGAAGCCGCACTAGTGCGATGTGAGCATAAAGTGAAAGCTGGCGCGGACCACACAGTCCGTCGCCTTCGAAACCAACAGAGCTAGAACAATAGCGAAACACGGCTTGCGTACGTTCTCTGCATTTGCATCTACAATCGGCTGCTTTGCCACACAGGAACGTGCTGCGTTCTATGAACACTGAGAAAAGCAAATAACCACAAACTATGCACACTATGTACAAGCTTAGTAATGACAGCGTGGAGTGCTATCAACGGGCTGCGAGTGCTTCGTGGGCAACGGAAGATCTGAGGGTTCCAGCCTACCTTTTCTACGCAGGTTGTTCCGTCTACTAAACTAGCTGCAAGTTGTGTTACCTGCAAGTATTGTCAATTATTATGCCAACTTCATAAGTTCTAAAGAAAAAAATTAACTTCCTGTATTTCTACTCTTTCCTGAGACATATGAATGCATACATATCTGCTGAAGCAGCCATGGAACTATATCTCGGTATCACTTTCTGAACAATGAAGGCTCCTCTTTGCGACACGTGATGAATACACTGTTTAAGTTCAGTCCAATGAGCCTATCAAGGCTTTCGCTAAGATCGCCGATGACGGCTACCTGACGACCTAAACACTTTTCACTTGTCTTCGTGGCAGTGTGGCATTAGAGCCATTTGCTCAAAAGTTCGAAACTACTTGTCCATGAGTATTTGTAGCGACCCTGCAACATTCAAAAGGCTTGCACCTCCCAGATCTTCGCTCACGATCATACGAGCAATAAAGCTTTTGACAAATGCGACTCCACTACACAAAACGCATTTCAATGTGAACTGCTACGCTCACACAGCAATATTGTTTGCCTTAACTTGCAACGCACGCTGCGCATTGGTGCCACAGACGAAGTTTTGGGAAAGCCAGCCTTGATCGCTACACCGCAGCGAGCAAGTGTGTTGTATGCAGAGGCTGCACCTTGCAGCAACGGTGTCGCGGCATGTGACAGTGGCAGAGCTCAACAAGAGGGCGACCGTGCGCAGCGCCAGAGAATTTGCGCTCAACAGGACGAATCAGGAAGGGACAACACGGAGCACTGCACCTATGCATAGTGAACTTATCTGAAAGGACAACTCGGTTGAAAATATGGGTGCAGCTGGCGTTGTGGCAGTTGCCACAACGATGACTTCACTCGTAACCAGCTAAACATAAGAAAGGGTTCATTGCCACCATGGGGTAGTCTCGCAGGTGAATACAACCCAGCTGAGACGACCGAAGCGACGAAGAACGCTCGTTTCTCTGCAAGCACTGGCAAGTAATTAGTCTATGGTTCTACACTAAGGATTCGTTCGTTCTCACATCGGTTATTCGGGCTCTTCGCTTGCCGAACAGGGGAAGGCCGGGACCGCAATATCGTCACAGCACAAGAATGTGTTTCCAGTGTCCTAAAGCTTAACGTCTGACACCGGAAGCACTGAAAAAAGAAATAGCGGCAGTTTTCAGGCAAGATTGTTCCCTTCGGGCAGATAGTCCCAGCCGCGAGACTTAGCATGTAGTTCTGAAGCCTCTACTGAAATCCAAATATGCATTTTAGAATATCTGCAACAAGAATGGTATAATGCACGCAAACCTTTAGTTTCACCGGGATGTTTAGCTTTAAGATTTCTTCTGCTGGTATAAATTATTATAGAATAGGGGCAATAGTCCTTCGGCCATTGGTAAGCGCCGTTCTGACAGCACTCGTGTGAGCTTTCGTACCACCACGGCGTCGTGTCCTGATGCCCATGTGATTTCGTGATTCGGCTTGGGCGTCGGGAGACATGACAGTTTGATGCAGTCACTTCTCATGTGCGCCCAACACAAATGATATCATCGCGCAGCCTATGCTGAGTGACTAATCTGACATTGAAGATTTTGGCTACCTATGACAACGTTGCTTTCGTTTCGCGCGGCGACGACTCCGCTGTAAGGTACCCTCTAATGTGCTGCTTACGATGCTTCAAAGCAGTGCGTCAGCTCGCACAACATCGCGTCTGAGCTCAGCATTCCCTGTAAGTTGGGCGACACCTGACTGACTAGTTCGTTGCTTGCATTGATCCGATTTATCCCGTTTGCTTTGAGCTGTCACTGGTAAATGACAGCACCAATGCAACAAATAAAACCGGAAGAAATCATCGAGGAACGCACAGAAGCAGAACAATGGGCGCTCAAACGTCAAGCCGAGTAATGTGTACACAGTGTCCACAACTATAGATGAGCGCCATGCCTGTTCTCTTGCACAAGGGGCGTCGCCAAGTGCAGCGTGTCATTTTACCTCCCCAAGATGCACAGCCTCAAGCCTCGCGACAATTTACACCCGGCAACAAGACGCACTACAGACCCCGCCCGCACTTGACCACGCGTGGTCCGGCCAAGTTGGCAGGGCCTCCGCGAAGCCACCCGTAACATCTTCGTTTGGGTCCAGACGAAAAGAGCACGTTCCCGCGTGGCGTTGCACGCCTTCGAGACCGCGAAGTAGTTCTCCCGTTGACACCGCCGCACCGTGGGGTAGGCAGCTGACGTGTCGTCGCTCACCACACGACGCCGCGACGCACCAGGCCATGATGGCATGCCACGGCAACGTCGTGGCACGTGTTGCTCTGGCACGCCACGAAGCGGCCGTCTGGTTCGCGGCGCACGTGCACTGTCCCGCAGTGGAGGACGCGTGTGCTGCATGTGGTGGGGGCCGTCGTGACGCAGTTTTACTTGAACAGGCGCAGCAGCAGCAACGGCGGCACCACCATGAGCAACGAGGAGGCGGTCGAAGGCCGACGGGCGCCGTTGCAGCCGTCCTTGTCGCAGCTGCAGTACTTCATGAGCACGCTGAAGGTGCCGGCGCGGCGCATGCACTCGGAGCCCTGCTTGTCGTCCTTGAGCCATCCGCAGTCGCGCACGGTGCGGAAGTCGCTGTACACTGCAAGTAAAGCACAGCCTCGGAAATTGCACAAGACGAAACAAACCAGCAAAAGTGGATCGCAAAAGAGACAATGTAAATTTAATGCCAGAAGCTTGAAGGTTGCAATGATAGCTGCCCGCACAATACTGCCAGAACCTATCCTTGGTGCTGCTAGCACCATCCTGCCAGTGCTACCACTGTGTTACGCTTACAATTGCATTTTTCTCAGTATTCTTTCCGCACCTCTGGATCAACCTTTGATGAATCGATTCCGCCAGCATCAAAGTTCTGCTTAACTTTGTTGTTCTGCTTTAGAAAGGCGGCCAAGCCGCAGGACTATAGCATGCCGAAAATTTCACTGCTACCCTGATTAACTCCCACTCACTAGGTCATGTTCTGCCATAGGATGGAATGCGCCGAGCAAGTGGCGTAAGAACTCGAGGCGCCCAGCGCACTTCCGTGAAGTGCACGGTGGCTGCAGACGTGCGGTTCCCCACCTTTCTGGACGATCTTTCGGCACACTTGCGCCCGGGTTCCCGGGGGAAGGTGATCCTTGACGCGCATGTCGCAGTTGACGAGATCCGAGGTGATGTTGTTGAACGGGTCGGCGCAGTTGGGGTCGTAGGCCGAGTTGCAACGCCAACAGTAGATGGCCCAGCCTGGACACAGTATGAGAGAACACGCTCCATTGAGGGCAAGGGGTCTAATACATCCGCTTCATTTTTACCACTTCTTTGTAGCACACAAATTCCGAACGAGAAGGAGCTTTACCGCTCTTTTTTAATGCCATAAATTCGGTTATTTTTTTTATTGCTTTTAAGCAATCGAAGGTGGGTTAAGCAACACTAATAAGATTTTGGGGGCCCGTAAACCCGTGCCTAATTCTACAGTATGCATACTCTCTCAGAATCATACAAGAAAACACCCATATACTTTTTCTCGGGGCAGGCATATTATTTCTGTTTCTTCATACCATAGATGGCATTGCCGAAGGCACTTTTGAAAAAATCATTTCACAGGAGTATTGTGATGGCGCTTGTTCCCACCAGAAAAGCAGCCAGCTTTTTTGCAGTGATGTGATAATAGCGATGTTCGCGAGGTTCGGCGGGAGTTAAGTGTTCATATGTTTGCCACTTGATTAGGTTTGCGCATACTGATGTGCAGTGATGGTGGAATTTCATGATCACAGTGCTGCATTCATCGGACTTTGGCTGTTTATTTGTTATAACTGCGGAAGCTGTTCCTAGGCCAGATTGGGACAATGATTAATACATAGGAGTTCGATTAAATGTAAGACGAGTTTCGCCAACAAAACATGGACGAGTGAGCGATATATGTGTCTCGAATTTTAGCACGTTCAATAGTTGCAAGGAGCGATGAACAGGTAACTCGATGTGGTGATGAATACTGCTTATGACTTAGAGGCCACAATGAAACAGTATTTTACAACCACCGCTTCTTACTGAGTTCTCATGGGGAACACTCATCGCAAGCCAAGATCAATATCTCTAGCCGGAATTTCTTGATCCGGAACATCGCTGCGGTATGGAGGAAATAAAGCTAGAAGGAAACTTTGTGCTCTGTGAATGGGATTCTTACATTCCACCTAAGCTTTCAAACGTGCTTCCATTTATGCGCACTTTGCTTTTCTGTCACCGGAAGAAGGTCAATATGGGTCTTTCTATTCGAATCAGAAGGGAAATTGGTGTCATTGCGGCCCACTCATTTTCGTGGGCCAGTCCTATGGCAGAACAATAAAGCGAAAACTATGACACCCGTGACCGCCTATGAGCGACCGTAGAGGTTTCGCCAGAATTACCCACTGACTCGCTGATGCTTTTGGGGGCGAGTTTATTTATCGTAATTTGCGGCAAAATGGTATATGGCGTCCCCTGGTGAACGCTAAACTTTAATAACTGAAAGAAAGTGGCGTGGTGATCCACAGAACATCGAGATGATGCATTGTTGTGCTGAAGGAATGTTCACTCTCTCTTTGAAGAAAATCCTGTAGGCTTTGCTTTTGTACACATCTAAACAGGCTACAAACAAAATTGGCAGACCTGGGCAACACTGCTGCCCGCACGATTTTAAGAGTATAGCGGAGACTTCCACGCAAACGCAACCAGCTGTGTAACGCTAATATTCGTATCTGCTACTGATATCGTTTGCAACGCGTCAGTGATAGACTCTTAAAATCAACTAGGGTGGTTGCTTGGGCTAGTTGGTAATTCATGGTAAAAACAACGTACAGCGTCAAGGACAACGGCTGCGAGAGACGACAAACACTGCGTTGGCTTCCAACAATATCGTATTCATATTGTAGGAAGTCGGCGCATGCGTGTTTGTCGTCTCTCGCAGTCCTTGTCCTTGGCGTTGTACCTTGTTTTTAGCTTAAAATCATTCACAAGCTTTTTCTATCGACCGCTCAATAGCATGATTTCAATTATAAAACTCGAAGCAGTGTTGTCAAGAGGCTATCCTTTCGTTTTTCTTTCTTTCTTAATTATTTCCCTGTCGAGTGCTCTTTGCCGGCGTATAAGAAGACATCCCCGCAAATGTTGTTTCGTCCCAAACACTTCATTGTACAGTATTTCGCAAGGCTACCAGCTGCTTTCCAATTGACACCTCGGTCAAGTGAACAGTTTCGGCACCGAATGCACAAAGTGCCACGCAATGCAAAGTGCGTGTTAGGACTACGCGCGAAACGGTATGCGATCGTGTGCGTGCTCCTTCACCTATAGTGTTATTCAACACCTGCATTCGAATAATGTTCGAACTGTACGTATGCGTGTATTACATGCACCAGCTTAGCCGTGCGGTACGTGCGTTTGAAATGTGCGTAACATATAGGTAAGGAAGTGACTATATATATATATAATATATATATATATATATATATATATATATATATATATATATATATATATATATATATATATATATATATATATAGTCGCAACACAATATAGTGACTGGTCAACAGCAGCCGATAAAGAAAGTGTGTAAATAAAGCGCCTCTTCCCGTTCGTGTTTCGTGGCGCTGCGCAAAATCATATTGCTCATGACTGCGAGGTTCTCGACTGGACTCGCTGAAATTTTTTGTTTCTTTTGTCATTGTTTTTAGTATTGCTGCATTATTAAAATTTCGTCTCTGCTTGCACCTTTTCTGTCGAAGGCACCGTAATTCCGTCTTCGAACGCGTAGGTGCCGGCGACACTGGTACTGCCAGTAGTGGCACTGGCAAAACAGTGAGAGCGCCGAAGGCACACCACGAAGCAGAAAACCTTATGCTACTTGCGCCCCAGTGACAACACCCCCTCCTCCCAACCCCTCAATTACTGATTAGCGCAGCTCTGTAAACGTACCACGCGATGGAAAAAAAATGGTCACTTCACTTCGCCTGTCTGTCCCCCGACGTCACTAAAACCGCGAAAATTCCCCACCTGACATGACGTGTACACGCCGATTGTGCCACCGATACCCTCTTCACTTCGACGTGCTCCTCGCCTCTTGTCAACCAATTAGATAACTAAAGCCTGTCAAGATATGCAATGCCATTCGCTTTCGAAGCAAACAAAAGTGGCCTCCTGTAAAAGAGGAGAGCGTTTGATTTGCCTGTTCAAATAACGCTGCTGTCACCGCCCGATGCTTGCGTCTGCAGTTACGTAAATTTTACGTCAGGAGATAGGAATAAAAACAGGTTGGACTAGTTTTACGTTATAGGGCCCTAGGATACATTACTGATGGCAAAATACGTTCGGTTCAACTTCCATACAGACTTTCACTATTTAACTATTTGTTAAAGTGTTATAGACGTTTAGTTTGGACAACCAGCCCAGCACGACAATAAAAGGACACCAACGGCTTGCGCATTGTCAGACACGATGTCGCAACGATGCGTTTCGACATCATTTATGCAACGGTAAAAAGAGGTCACGCATCAGCTTTGTTCTCGGGACCTCTTTCTATATACATATTCATGCGCAATGTACTTAACTTATCTCGTTTGAATAAACTGAAGCTGGAAAAGAAAAGAAGAAAAAAAAAGCGCGTTGTGGTCAGTTACCATAACCCGCCTGCGTCTCACCATAAGATTACGTTCCGATGGTTACCTTATACGGCGAGAAGGATGCGTGAAAGTGCTAGCGGGCGCTCACTGCGTGCCTAGTTCCTCGTGGCAGTTATTTCCTTAATGTTATTGACGTAAGAGCTCAATCGGCGCTGTCGCGTGGCCGGCAGGAAAAGTCGACTCCAGTCACGTGCACTGGTCACCAAGACATACGGGTCGAAGCGGAGAGCGCATGGAAGCCTGGCACCATAGGCGCAGCCTGCGCGGCTCTCGTACAAGTACGCAGCTCCGCTACCATAACCAAATCGTAGCAAAAAAATAAGTCACGCTGATTTGCTGCTGGATAGCTGCGTCACTAATAAATTATTATAATGTAGTATGCGCCTAGAATGCAGAGAAGACAAGAGCCGTTTATAGGAGGGCTACGGGGCGCTTGCAACGGCCGTCTGTGCCATTGCTGCAGAGACGGTGCCAGTTCCGAATAATGAATACCGGCACGCCCAGGAAAACGTTACGGACGTTAGCCCTTGCAATACTACATGGTCCCGACTTTTAAACGTGATGGCGACGTCGTATTTGATTTAGTCCTAGATCATCTATGTCGAGATGAAACGGAACAGAAAAAAAAAACACTACTAAAAAAAAACAGACTCTATTCAGGAGCACGACCATGCGGTGAGTTTATCCGCCACTTGGGGCGCGCTTAGCGTGTACCATTCCACATGAATGACCTCTTCCCGTCTTTCCTTGTCGGCTTGAGTGGATGTCTCGATAAGTCCCTCCGCGTAATAAAGAACGAATACCTCTATCCAACCTGCGTATTATAACCACGCGCAAAAGGCCGTCCTTCGCCGTCTTTCCAGTCGCTCCCATTTGCCTGCTTCCGTTCGGTTCGTGCTATACTTCCTTCGTCTCCACAACCCTCCTCCCCCGCGCTCTGACTCATCATCTCCTTCCTAACGCGATTTCGGGCTCCTTTTTATTGGCTTCCCTCGCGGCACTCTCGGATCAGCCCCGCCGGGCGCGTCTTCGCCGCGCTCCGCTCCTCCGCTCTCTCGGTCTGTGCACGACGCTACCGCCTCCTCCTCCTCCTCTTATACTATATGCCGCGCACCCACGGGTTGCGCCTCGCAACACTGCGGACGGCACTTTTTGCCCGAGCCGAGTTAATTAGGAAACGCGCAGGGGCCAACATGTCGAGTGAGAGGTGCTCGTGGAAGTGTGTGTGCGAGGGAATCCACTCGCAGCCCTGAAACACGCGCCCGGCACATCCAACTTCGAGCCCCCCTCCCCATTCGGTAGCTCCCTCAACGGCGTTCTCGGTTTGGCGGACAGCCTTATTGCAGCGAAATTGTTGGCCACGACAGAAAAACGGTGAAAGCGTGAGTCAGTCGTAATGATGGGTTCGTCGTCAATCGTCATTCGAGCGAAAAGTAGATATTACTATTCTTTCCTGGATGGATGAACACCTCAGATGGACAAGAGGTTCTCGTGTAAGGCCAACGAAAACACAAAGCGTGCATTTTTCTTCTTGCACGTATTTGTCAAAATTGCTGAAATTTTATTTTTTCACTTTAGCACCCTAATGAAGCTTATACTCCCCCCCTTACACACACGCATTGCAGTTCACTTTGCTGGTAGAATTTGCGCAAAACTAGTGACTTATATACGGGAAAATATGTGCAAATATGGAGGCGGGGGGAGGGATGGAAGAGCAGGTGATCACTATTCTCGACGGCGAGTTTTGTCGCTCTTCCAATGGAAAACAGCTAGTACTGCCTTTACTTCTTTGGAAAGCACTTCCTTACTCCATCACTACGCCTTCGATTGCGAAGGTTATGGTTTACCGTAAACCAGCGCCGTTCTACTCAGCGTTATGTTTTCTTTTTCTAATGCGAAAGTTCACTTATAGCATGCATAATCGCGGTATATTTATCTTATTCTATTATTATTTTCAGTATGGACTGGCCCACAGGGATCATGACCTCAATCCTTAACCTCTATGTCTGAAACTCCGCGTTTCATGGCAGCGAAGGAAGGGAAATAGTCATACTTCCGTTGACTTAGCAGTTTACTATACCATGTGTTTCAGAGGCAACGTCTTCGTTGAAACCAGTGGTATTATGTATTTATCTAAAAGCGCTGTCTGATATGTAGTGAGCCTACCTATGCAAGAACTAGTTATTTGTGGTACAATCACCCCGGTTGATGCCTTTCAACATCATATTTATTATGTGGCATTCTACAAAATAAAATTTTAAAAACTGACTCGCCGTCCCGGCCCTGCGAAAGTGAATACCTAGTGAAGCTGTTGCAAAACCCCCACTACAACTGCTGACGGGGGTATGCAATGCTTTATTGATGGTTGGAATGCTTGTTTTGAGCTTGCTTTATATTGAAACGTAAAGCAAGCTGAAAACGTATTGAAACGTATGCTGTTCTGTGTGTTGTATGGGTGATTTCAATCAATGTATGCACTGTTCGCTACGCTTTGCTGAGTGCTTGTAGCCTCTGCATTACGAGGGGGATGAGCCATTAAATTTTTGCTTGGCTAGGGGGGTATGAGCCACTGCTGATGTTTTTGTTCACGGACCGACACGAAAAACTTGGAGGACGCTCAAGCTTCGCCTTCGAGAGTGGAACGCGACAGCATCCAGAGATCCCTGACTACTTCTCGCGCTTCCCGGCAACTGCAGCTTATGTAACCGTAACGGTTACCGGAAAACGCTGGCGACGAACGCTATGCACGAAGGCGAGATTTCTGGTAGAAACGCGGCCTCTTGCGAGGGCCGATCTCGGAGGTTGTGCGCAGCCGCGCCAAATTTCACATGGCAGCTGGGAAAGAGGTTTGTGTTTGAGTTTCCGCGTAAGATAATTATGTTTTCTCGTATATTCAAATTGCAAACCGACGCTGTATGTTGTGTGTAAGTCGTACTTTACGAAGTTTCTGGTGAGTTTTACTCATTTTACTTTCAGAGGTTCAATTAGTTCAGTAACGCCCATGCGCCACGTGTAAGGCCTGCGTGGTTCGATATGCGTGGTTCGGGATGATTTTTCTCTCACGGACAACGCCGCCGACGCCGACACCGAATTTTCTGCAGCACGGGGCCCTTAACGATATCGCGTTAAAATGCCGACCACTGAGAGGCTAATAGCTTTGCTGTAAAACAAAAGTGTATATGCCCCATTTCCATCAACTCAAGAAGCTAATATATCCGGCACACTATCGAACGTGCTTACAGGTTTATCCACAGCAGACAAAGCAACATTCATACAAGATACATCTTCACCTAATAGTATCGGAAATTGTCTGTAAGCAGAGCAACACAAGTTCTAGGAACGGGGAGAAGTTCATAACAGGATTTGATTTAATGAAATCAAGTACACTACGCTAGCGTTTAATAATATATATACATATTTAGCAGTAGCAAAAAGTTCAACAAGCAATTGAACTAGACGTGTAAGGTAATTTGTAAGACATCTTGAAATATGTGGCTTGGCCAAATTTGCATGAGAAAAGAAGCACTCTCTCTCACTGAGTCAGATTATTAAACGTTTATTCTCTCTCTCTCAACTTGTAGATTATTTGAACTTCCAAGTTATTCAAATTATGACATCGACATGCGCTTTCTTGTTCACCTATTTAAGAGATGAGCGAATCAGCATGACAACAAAAGAAAGGAGACTTGGAGAAAGGAGATCATGCCGTCATTCGAAGTTGTCCCGAGATGGTTTACCTGCAAAACGAATTCGCTATGCCAGGGCGCGGTTTAATCATGCGCAGTAGTGAAGCGATGGGTCGCAGATTTCAACCGCAACCCCACAGGCATTTCCGACGAACCCCGTCCAGGGCCACCGGTGACAGTGACCTTAACAGCGACAGATTCGTGCGAGGAACAAGACGGCTTTTAACTGTGGCAGTGTGTATTACAGCCTGAGAACCCACGGGGAAGTTGTGCTGCACTGCAGGCAGGCTATGTTAAAAAAAGTCCTACACTTTGGTGATCCTGTGTAATCGCTTTTACAGGCAGGCTCGCTTCTTCTCGGACCGCCCTAACGTATACGTGCAAGCGCTTCTTGACGAGCTGCGCCTCGCACTTACACGAGCCTGACTGCAATCAGTGTTCGCCTTGGGCGTTTTCTTTACCGTCTCAGTAATGACACGCACCTTAGCGGAAGTGCCCTGAAGTGATCTTCAAGGCTCGTTACAGCTAGCATGGCGTAAGCATACAACTTGAAAGGTCACCGGAGGAACATTTCTGCGAGCGGCGTATTTACAAAAAGTATGATGGACAAAACAAGAACAGAACAGCGATAAAGTGAAAAAGGAAACATGTCAGGCTATTATGCTTCTCTTTCTTTCTTTTTTTTTTTCTCCACGGTTGTGCGACACGAGTCACATAGGGAGTTTGCAGACTTTTGTTTGCTAGTGACAGTAATTTTCAAGAGCTTTCGCGTGGTAGCGATTCTGGCTTTTCGCCGCTTACTTATACAAGTTGTCTTACTTTTTCGCGTTTAATAATTTGGCCTTATAAATTACGGTGACTTATAAAGTTTGCCATATTAGTGTCCATATTGACATTTATAGATAAGGATAAATTTGTGCCAGTGTTACGTAATTAATACGCTTTTTTAATATTATTATTATCGTACTACTCGAATGACTAATGCATTGAAACAGTTGGAAGCCCTTCTTCGACATTATCCAGCCGGACGATGAAGTTAAGAGTAAAGAAGATTTTGCGTGAGTTACGCCAACAATCATTTAACCTTTCCAGGCCAGCTGAATTCGAAACTGACTAAAAGAACATGCTCCGGCCGCCTTTCATCATGGTGACAGCGTCACCACAGGCGCGGTCTGGTGAGTCGATACCTTGTCACGTGTTTTTGTTTTGTTTTTTCTCTATCTTTTCTTTTTCTTGCGGAGGCAGCGCAGCACATGAATATCGCTGCTACAACAAATGTACGCCATCATTCCGCTATGCACCGCTTCTGCGCCCCAGCAACGTTTTCGGCTGTCAATGTCAGCCATCATCGGTATCAAAATGCTACGCTGCTTGGCATCACAACACAATTAATAAAACCGGAGGCAAAAAGATAATATGGGCTGGCTGCAAGGTATCGGCTCACGTGGTCATGTCAGTGGTGACGATGGCAGTATGGCGGAAGGGGAAGCGCGCCGAGATTGATCTTTTCTTTTTCCCAGTCAAGGGGAAAAATTGTTTGAGTAGCTCCCACAACTTCTCAATTCAAAACTTCCCGTCGGCCGGCTAGATAATGTCAAGAATTGCCTTCCAACCTACCGAATGCGTTTTCCATGTAAGAAAAATTGCAAGAAATGTTGTCACAGCTATGTTAATTACGTACATAACCATAAGGCTTGTGCTCTACTCATCTAAAGGCTGCCAATCCTAACTTTTAATTGGTAAACATAAGGACATCGTCAGTTACATTGTCGTAATGTTGAAATTTCCGCAGACAAAACAAAATACGGTAGAAGACAGAGACTTGCTAAGTGTTGAATTTGACGATCACATGTACGCACGATTTTAGTACGAAAAAAAAAGCAAAAAGAAAGCTGTGCGAGTATGATGTTCAAAACTGATCAGTGGGCACTGGCTCTCGTATCTCTTATCGTATCTCGTATCGTCGCATTTCTTTCTTTCTTCTTTTTTTTTGCGGATTGACATCTAATTTTGCGCTTGTTTTCTTCTGTAGACAATTTGTTCATGACGATGTCGCTGCAGGACCGCATCGTTTGTACTCTGCTTGTATACTTGCCGCCGAAAACACCAGACAAAGCAGTGGGAAGTTAAACTACCCAGTGACGCAAATGCCTACTGAATTAACTATTAAATAATGATCACGCATGCACTTCACTTCGGAGCAGTTCGAAATCACGACGCTTTGTTGTCGTCGTCGTCGTCGTCGTCGTCGTCGTTGTTGTTGTTGTTGTTGTTGTTGTTGTTGTTGTTGTTGTTGTAATGGTCTCTATTTAGGTAATGGTCTCTATTTGCGCGTAATCGGCTTAAAAGAAGGCCTTAAAGCTGGCTTCTTCACATTACTAAAACTTTTGCGGAGAAGCCTTCTTTGTTCATTCTCGATCCACTCTCGAGTAAATCGATCAAAAAAGGGCGCATCAGCAAGGATGCGCATCCGTCAAACATTTGCCACTGCTTGTCCAGCTAACGGTCCTTGCATTTTCCTCGAAAATCACATAAAATTCCGTACCCGCGCTTAGTGGCTTTTGCGATACGCTGCTAAGCACATAGCCGCGAGATCAAATCCCGACCGCGGCGCCGCATTTCGGTTGGGGGCAAAATGCAAAAATCCCGGTGTACCGAGCATAGGGTGCACGTTAAAGAATCTCAAGTGGTCGTAATTAATTCGGAGTCCCCCACTACGGTGTGCCTCATAATCAGATCGTGGTTTTGGAACTTAAAAGCAAAGAAATATAATTTTTAACATGAAATATCCTCAAAAGTACCGCATGGTCGGGGAGGGACACAGCTAAATGCAGAGGGGAAAATACGAATCTTCAAGATACAGTCGGTAGTGGCATAAAATAGGTATAAGAGTATACCATGTCCGGATACGAACAGCAAGAGTACAGTTCCGTTGTCGCAAAACGCTTAGCAGAGGCTCATGTTATGATTGTGTGTGTGTGTGTGTGTGTGTGTGTGTGTGTGTGTGTGTGTGTGTGTGTGTGTGTGTGCGTGTGCGTGTGCGTGTGCGTGCGTGCGTGCGTGCGTGCGTGCGCATTTTCTGAACACAAGCACTGCGAAAAGAGCACAAACTTCTTTGAACGCGCGATTTTTTTAGGTAACGTCCGTGTCGAATAAGACGCAAAGCTCGACAGAATTGACCTGTGGCCAGAAAAAGGCCCCGAGCGCGACGAAAAGGTAATGCCGTAAAAATAGAGACCGCTGGAACGCGCAGGAAGTGACTGTTAAAATATTAAAATAAAAAAACGTCTGTGCCCGTGCCGCTGCTCTTCGCCATGAGCCCAAGGGCCTTTCTTCGAACAAGCTTTTGAAACATTTCTACGTTTCTGTGGTCTCATACGCAGTCTAGCGGAAATATAACGCGCCTTTTCCCGTTAACAGTTACCGTTCTGCCCTCAATATTTACTCTTTGTGATACGTATTTATGAGCTCGGTCACTCGCTTTTACCGTTTTCTTTTCCTTCCCGCGTTCTTTCCTTCTTTCTTACTCTATCGTCGCCATACCCTTCTTTATCTGACTGCTGCTTACTTGCGCTCATCCATCTCTAGCTCTGTTGTTTTTCTTTCTTGGTTTTATTTATGTCTTTTACAGGACGGTTGATTGGTCGCCTTTCATCTGCTTGTTCTTTCTGCTTTTTAGTGCGAGTCCCAACTACGATCATGTTTCCTTCTATGTCTTCTTGGGTGGTTCTAAAAGCTCTTTTGATATGTCTTGTTTTTTTTACCCCTACCAGGAGCACTTATTCTCGAAATATTTCAAAACTTTATGGCTTCTCAGCAGAAACGTTAAGTGACACTTAGCGTTAGATGGATTGACAACGACGACTCCGTAAACTACGCAAACTCCGTAAACTCCGTAAATTACGCTTTTCTTCAGTAATCTATACCATGTTTTGTTCTATTCTTGCCACGATGTCATTATCATATTCATATTATATTTATTGTTATTTTATTATTACATTGATTATTTTATTTTGGCCATGCATGTGGGTGGAAATAGTGAGATCCGAAAGAACCGACAACGGGTTAGTGCTTTAAAATGACAACGAAGATTCGGAAAGGGCAGCAACACGGAGGAGTGTGGTAAGCAAGAGGAAATGGAAATGCATGATGAGAAGTGAGGATGATTCTGCTGTGATCATCTTTATTGCTTTGTTTTGTCACACGATCTGTTGTTAGTTATATTTCCAGATTTTACATCAAATATCGCTTTTTTCCTTCTGCACACTTTAACACTCCTTTCCTTTTTTTTTTTTGTCTAATCCTTTTGTGGGTATGTGCCATGACTGCAAGACTCAACATTACAACCAAGATGCCGAACATCAAGTGCTCAGCATCATCGAGCTCAGTGCCCGAGAGGCTCGAGAAGATCGCCGAGGCTCTCAAACAGCCCATGTGAAAGCGGTCGAAACCTGAGTGAGGAATCCCGCTTCTGTGAATAATAAGAAACGGCAACCTCTACCTCTGCTCTACACGTTAACTACATTTTCTTTACCAATTCACTAGAGCGCGACATGGCGCGCGAAGCGCGTCTGAGTTTTGCGCGCTAGCATTCATCGACAGCAGCGGCGACAAGTACGTATCCGCAGCCGTACGATCTCTGTCATATTCCTGTCAAATTTTTTTGGACCTGGATAGTTCGATGAAGCTTCCTTTTTACTTCTTCTAAAAGCAATTGTCCATTCACCTCGCCGGAATACTCACTTGTGCCCTATTCTATTGTTCCGCGTTTTCTTCTTTGGTCTCTTCTTTATTTTATTCTTTATTTTTTATTTTTTTTAACTCTTTGTTTCGTTCCTGTAGTCAATATTGTCCGAGTATTTCCTAGAAGCATCCTATTCTTGCCCCACTGTGGGTACGTGCCACGCTTAAGGCTAGCCATCGTCATGAGTACAGGCGAGCACGCACCGTGGCCAACCTCCTTGCGACGCGGCACCCGACTCCAGTGCTGTGGTGGAGACAGCCAAAGCTACTGCTGTCGTTCAGGTCGGAGCCGTGGTGTCCTTCTAGGCGTAGACTCGACGAAATCGTAAGCAGAATGGAGCCCGAGCTGGAGACCCGGGTCAACTTGCCGGTAGTCCGAGTCACCAGAGGGGGTTTGTACACAATCGTCGCCGTGCTCGGCATCGTCATTCTGGCAGGTGCCTGCGTTCTCACCTACTCTTTCAGTAATTTTGTAATGCTGAAGCGGAACGCCGAGGAGGTGCGTGAGTACATTGCGTCCCAGACCAAGATGGCTGGTCAGCACAGAGGCGACAAGCATGCTGCTGACGGCACCGCTGTAGGTGACCACCGTCTTCCCACCCTGAAGTCGCCGGTGCCAGCAGCCACGGGGACGGGGTTGATCATGGGAACACAACTAGGTGCACGGGAAAACAAAAGCACCGCCTTCGTGGGCCGCAGTGCCATTGGCATTCTCGCCTTGAGAGCCAGGCAACTGGCGTCCGTCATGGCTTCAAACACTCGGCGTCCGGGCGCGGTTCGTGGCACCCGTGGCGGCGAAACACCAGCCGCAGTCACGTCCAAGGCGGCGGCAGCGGCCTACGATATCCTGGTGGCTAGTGTGAACTGGAACGACACAGATTCTAAGTGAAGCGGTGGCGCTTCACTTATTGGCACACGCTGAGACCAGTATTCTAGCGGTGCCTTTTGCGCCGTGGTGAAGCGTGTATTACCTTTCCGGGACATTTCGTGTACTGAGAAGGTACAGAATATTGACGAAAGACTACAGTTTGAGCAAATTACTGCGACGGAAAAACTTTTGGCATGAAAATTATTTGTCCCTGGCATCTTTTTGAGGAGGATGTCAGAGTTTGTGTGTAAGCACGTTAAGCATGCAGAAACAGCAAACACACAAGCGCATGTCTGCGAAGGACGAGAGGTTTGAAGCTTTCAATGAACGCGGTGCTATCTTGTCGGACGTGAACGGTCCATTAAGCTGGACTGAAACGCAGTGACCATGTCCTGAGTAGTTTCTTCATTCTTTCGTTCTGCTTTCGCCTCAGTTGTGTTCGCCTCAGTGTTTGCCTATTGACTAGCGCATGTGTTTGTTGCTAATACAGCTACTTATTTTGTATGTGTTTTTTGTTATTGTTTATCACCGATTATCTTGCGTGCCATTTCATTGTGCACTCTAACTACAGGTACTGCAATGTAGAAGTTGTGACCGGAAAAGGTCACTTCTCTAGACGCGCTATATTCAGAATAGTACATTGAGATGCAATATCTCAGTGGGCGTCTCGAGAAAAGACAGACCCGTAGCCTCTGTGTCACACTGGTTGCCAGTTATCGCTAACGGCCATGCCTTCGGGTCTGGTACGGGAACAGCGGTAGCAGGATAGTCGCAAGCTTCTCTTCTCGGTCAGTGGTGGTGCAAACGTGAACATAAAAGCGAGCGCAGTGTTATGTTGCTGTTAACAAAGTTTCATGGCGGCAATTTCTTGATGCTTGCAGTTTTGCGAAGCACCTCTGCAACTTGAAAAAAACAACTGAGCACTAGAACTGGAGAATACTTCGTAACATCTTATACAGGCAAACATAAAGAAACCACGCACTCGCGAAACTAGATATACTACTCGCCGATTATCGGAGTGCCATGTTCTTTTCTTTCACCAAGTTCTATAAGAAGCGCAGTTGTTGTGCATAACTTGTTATCTTGCGAACTGTGATTCGTGGAGTAGGCTAAGCTCTATGCAGAACACAATAAATATCTAGTACCCGTTGGTCAACATTAAAACCTGGCTTCCTGGGGCACCGCAAACAAGGCGCGAAACAAATTCAAAAGCCTTTACCTCACGGTATCTTCAGTGATGAGGCAATGTTAGTGAGATTCGAAGAGCATACCCTGCTCGTTTACTGCACTGCAGGCGCATGAAAAAACAGATCTGCAGACTTAAGCAATTCCTATAGCTGTAAACTCACTGCGACAGCAGCAGGTTTCCACACAGTGATCTTATTCTCAAAGACAACTTATTTGCGATGCGCACAGCGTCGTCTTCCTCCGCTACAGTATTGCCTGTTGTAGCCTCCGAAATGCTTTCACACACGCCGTCACTAAATGGTCTGTGCGTCGCACAAGATTGCCGAGCCTGAATGTTAAGCAATATCTCAGTGACTAACACCGTCCGGCTATGAGTTACACATTGCCGCCGTTGCATATGACTTCACCATATATGGCGAGGGTGTGGATGGAGTGGACTGGACGACGACGGCACAGTGGAAAGGACGAACGGAGATGGCAAACCAAGTTCTTAGCTTTGAACTGCTCTCTCAGCAAGACAACAACTGTGCCACAAAGAAGTCAACCCCCGATGACGTCGTGAACCTCGCTCACTAACGGGTTTTTATCCCCCAAACCATTTTGTGTGAAAGCATGGTGCAAACTTTGTAGACAATTCTACAAGGCACACCGCACCGAGAACATCGACAGCAAATGGCATATGGTAGCTTCGATGCGTTCCCTTTACGGAGCAAGGGAGGAGGAGCTCATTGAGCCACCCTAAAATGGCTGACGGCCGCACTCCGCCTTCTGGGCCAACGGGCAGAATGTGATCGCATCTCTGCTAAAGCCTTACCTGACGCGGGTGTGGTGGATAACTGGGCGGCTGCGCGTGCCGCAGGTTCCCATTTTTCATTCCCGAGACTTCTAGAGGTCATCGCTAAGCGCGACCACGTCTGAGCCCTGCAGGTGGGCGTCAGCCGCTGTCTTGAGCAACATGTTTCTCAAGGGGTCCGTTCCGGGACCATTAACTGGAGTCTTTGGCAGAGCTAAACAAAATTACTACATTCCCACTATCATCTTCACAACGTGAGTACAATCGTATTAATGGTGCAGCTAGATCAGTTTTTAAAGGGGTAAAAGATAAAAGGCGCAGATGATGGTGATTTAGCGGCATCCCCTTTGAAAAGGGGCGGTGACAAATAGTCACCCAGCCTGCTTAAGTGACTTTTATGCTATGCGTGCTCTTCATTCTAGCATTTCTTATGCATCTCTTTATTCGTTTTATCTTCCTGAGAACTTGCCTATCTACCTTGTACCGCTACCTATGCCTGTAATGGATCCGGTCGTATCAATCAATCTCTTCCCTGCTTTTTTCTACCAATACTCTAAAACGTCTCTTGCCTATCTCGACTGCTGACCGGTTGATGCTTTCGTCCACTTTAAATCTTCCGGAAGGTGTGCGTTACGTATACGGGTCTCACAGGTTGAATTCCTCCGCCACATATAGACACCGGCGCCGTTTGGTGTGCTGCAGAGACAAAGCCGAAGCTAAAGTATCGCAGTTCCAGACCCAGTCGATTAGAACGCTAGCGGGAAGCCCGAACATGTCTTCCAGGCTTTGGAATAATCCTATGCAGTGTTTCATGGGTAATACAATGATCGGCGGGCGCACTTTAGAGGGAATTTTTAAAGGCGACGATATAGTTTCGAGTAAGAAATTATTCAACGCGCGCATTCTAGAAAAGAAGATATGGTGGGGAACGCTCTCAACGTACGTGCGCTCACAAGATACGCCCGCGTTAACAATAGTATAGTAAAGAATGGCGCGCGGACGAAGCGATAGCCGCCACCGTCTTGCAACACTAACGACCGCTTTTCTGAGTCTATGGCCCAGACAGTGTCGAGAAAGCGAGAGTCGAATGAAGCTTCGGTCGGCGTTGCTCCAGTGCGTTCGTTTGGCGCCACCTCGGGCGAGTCTTAAGAAATGCGTCCCAGACAGCGAGCTCTTTTCGAGATGGTAGCCGCCCATGGGCTGAAGCTAAAACACCATAAGGGAATGTGTATTGTGCGCGCACTGTAAAAATGTTTACGCTCTTAAGGGTATTTTTTTTTGTCGCCTGATAACACCCCTACCGTTAGGGCCTCACAGAAATTCGTAGAGGATGACAACGGAGTTGTAACAAGACGTGCAATGACAAGACGTAGTTGAAAACTATGTAATCATTCTGACAGCCTTTGGCGCGCAGAAATATCCGACAGGAGAATTTCACGGAAATAGATATGAAACTCTCCTGTCGGAAATTTCTGTGCGCCTAAGGCTGTCATATTGATTAGATAGTTTTCAACTACGTCTTTTGTCGTCGCACGTCTAGTTAGAGCACCTTAGTCGTCCTCTATAAATTTTTGTAATGCCCTAACGGCAGGGGTGCTACCCGTGCGGCAAAAAGAACACCCTTAAGGGTGTAAACATTTTTACAGTACACCTAAGCACATTTTCCGCGCATTGAGGACACACATTTATTCGTAGTCGCCAAGGGCGTCCACTCCGCCATGCTTGTACGTCGTCTCACATGCGTCGTGCGCTCCTCACAACGATCTCATGTGCCAATTGCCGGCACTCGGCAGCTGTCTTTAAAGCACCTGCATGGTGGGAGTCCAATCACCGCACACACAATTCTGCGCTTGCAGCTATTCTTTCCGTGGGGTTTCATACGGTACACGGCGAAGGGAAAGATGCCGCAAATAATTTTACGTTTCTTGGACAACATTGACCATGCACACAAGCGGTAATCCGACGATTTAAACTGCCGTGTAGGAAGAACTGCGAGGTTGTAGAGCCACCGTTATTGATGGCATATCCGTGTGCGCACCCACATAGGTACATTTTTTCTCCCGAAACAAAGAGACATGGGTGAAATTTTTTCGAAAGAAGGCAGATAGGCCTGCTTTCACGTAATACTCGTCCAGCTGTTGTTCCCCGCAGAGGGGAGGGAATAAAGTGTCATACGAGGTGTGACTACGCGGAAAAGGGTGAATTATACACATTTGTGTTTAGAGGGCCCACTCATAGCCGCGACTCAAGAAGGACGCACCTCAAAGATTCCGGTAGCGCACGCATGGTTCGTTTAGTTGATACAAGGTCTCGTCAAGGTTCTAGCAGTGCAGCCTCAGGTTGTTGTCTGTTGCCAATTTGTGCAAATGAAGCCACCAATATACTTGCCGTTCGCTCGCATATTTGGGTGCAAACAAAATATTTGCGCGAGAAGCGGGCAGTTCGCAGAAATCAGAGCTCGGAAAATTCGCGCCTCCCACACGGGGGCAGATGTCGCGTATAAAGCCGACACCAGGGCCGCGATGTGGTAGCGATGCCTTTTCCGATGCTGTTCCTTTTCGCGCTTCTCGAGATTCTTCAGTCGTTGGGGTGACGTGAGCCCGCGTTATCAACAGCCGGCCATGAACAGTGGATGATAAGAGTGATAAGACCATGGAGATAAGAATCGAGCGGAAGGCATAGCTACAAAATTGCGGCCCAGAAACGGGCGGGATAAAAACGCGGAAGCATGAATCTTGCTGGATCGCGCACTGCACTACGCATTTCGAGTTTCCTTGGGCTCATGCGTACTCTGATAATCAAAGAAAATCATCTTACGCTTAATACTCGATAGTGATAAGAATAACAGCACCACAGAATACTAATGAAGCATGACTGGTACGCGGAAAATTCCCAAAGGTCGGGACTGAACATGATGAAAAAGGATGCACCGACTTCCCATAACTAACAACTTATTTAAAATGTTTCACCTTCCATGAAAAAAGAAGCCTTAAAGGTTTACAGGACCAGAGCAAGCAAAGCATAGCATGCCCCTGTTGTTGCGTTTGGGTTACCAGGAGCTACTTTCTTTTCAAATTCTATTCTTTATGTGCCATCACCCACCGCAGTTTACAGCAGAATAGGAAAGGCCAGTGATAAAACGAGGCTCTTTACTGCTTCGTCGCATAACTGGGCACAAATAGCGAAGTACTTTACAAACCATGATGGGCTCACATCGACGTGTGTACAGGCCATGCACCGCGCGGTCTTTCCAGTCGTCCATGCTGCGCCCTCACTCAGCGCAATTATCCGTCGGTTTCGAGCCTCAGGCGCCATCGCTGCCTCGCTATTAGATGTGCCGCAGGCACACCGCAAACCTTATCGATAATGCCCGAGGCCCCATCACTGCGACGATTTTACTTCGAACGAAATGCCCCCGTACATTCAGCGTCGTGCCTTATACGTATACGTGGAAGCGTCGCCTCGCAATGCATGAATCATGCCCGCGTACGTTTCAGAAATGTGGGAGAGAGGATGAAAAGGGGAGAACAGCCCGGTCGTGCGAGAAGGATCACGGCGAGGATCCGCAATAAGTAATGGAGGAAGGGCGTGGCTCCGTGAGAATAATGCAAAGTGCCGGGGGAGAATTCTACGAACCCCTAAGCACCGCTCAGTATATGCTGCATGCACGCGAAGCGACAAAGCACCACGCATCCTCTTCCGAGCGCATTCGTAGTCGCAGGCAAATTTTTTTTTTCAGTGCGCGTACTCGGTCCTTTCGTGACTGTGGCCCAAATCGGCAACTCACTTCTGCGAGAGCTAGAGAGGAAACGTATTACCAAGCTTGTTTGTAGAATATCTTTCTCCAGCAACCACCAATAAGTAAGGCTCAATCCTCCGTCAATTTCTTCGGAAATATGACCGCACAACTATGTAAGCTCGGTCTTGACAACTTTCCGCCACTACAGGCATAGGACGTTATAATTTGAAGCTTCCAAACTAGCTCGGCTTATTTATCAAGCTTGAAATTAGGTAAACATCACTCATACCGCGCGTTATACTACTTCGCCAACCACGTCGTGCAGAGCCGGACACACGAAAGAATCTCAACAAGTGTACAGTGTATAACTCGAGCAATAATAACTGTAACTGGTATCTATTTTATATTAATATCCTCAGCTGCGTTCATTTTACGTCGTTAGAATTCCTCGCAACTAACAAGCCTATCGTCCTGCAGACGAGTTTTAAGTGCGCGCGAGCAACGGTTTAGAAATCGCTTCTTCGACATCATTAGGACGTGTGTGCAGGTTGTTTCACTTAACTTGGGCCAAGCTTTAAAAATATGCAAATGCCATGTACTGGACAGAACCAAGATAATTTTGTTTGCCGTCGCTTGGAGATACTCAAGTTATTTGTTGCATTCCGCCTAAATAGATAATTTGTCTTAATAATTAACTTTTCAAATAATATATTTAAAGGAAAAGTGCCAATGTGAAAATTGTAGAGCAACATGAGAAACTCCCGATATCCCGATACAGCTTTCGAGCGTGAAAGATGCCCGAGAATACACGCAAGATGCCTCGAGCGGCCAGTCGCGCGGCAATTTTATGTGTATTCGCATTGCGTGTATTTGCGTGTTCTGCAACTGTCTGGGTCTTCCGAGGGGGCGACATTCACAATAAAGAGAAATTATTTTCTGCAGTCTCTTGTGTATACGCCTGACAACTTCTCTTACCGCTTTGTGATTGGTTACTAGTTCAGTATATCTTTTTCTTTCAAATTATGTGCAACATGGAACGGATCTTGCTACTTCTGAAAGACCCTTTGCTGACAATCTCCGTGCGTTAAACCCCTTGCTATTATGCGCATGCGTCATAAATCACGTGAGTGAACTAAGATGTAGCGCGCATCCGTTAATCAAAGGCACACAGTTGACCGCGGGGCTGATTAGATATTCGTGATAGTTAAAGGGTGACGAAAGCGTGCGGGACTTGTGGTCCAAATTTGGCACTGTATAAGCCAAGAGGGTACGATTTCCTGTGGCACGATTTTCACGAATTGTTGGAGCGTGGCGTTTTCACGTCAGTTGTGCACCTGTGCAGGGTTAGCTTAAAGGTGCCTCCAAAACCGCCAAAAAGGACTAAAAAAAAAAAAGGCAGCTACTTACAAAGGTAATGTTCGTCACACCTCCGCAGACGTGAGCAACGTAATCTTGGCCAAGTACCATCATGACATCGAATGCTCGTTTCCCTAAATTTCGCCGTCCTCGTGAGCTTACGGAGGTCCGGTTATGGCTGGCGTGAATCTACCGGTACGTTTAAGCTCTGGGCGTGCCGAGTGGGGTGAATTTCCGCGTGGGCTGCAAGCGCGGCGGAGCCTGTAGCGGACTAAATGGCCGTTAGTTAACAGGATGAGTCACTGTTCGGCGAGGATGCCGTGCAGCGTTCCGCCTCTGAAAGATCGCTTTTATTTAACACATTCGAGCGAGGCGTATTGCACAGCCGAAATTCTTTCTCCTTTCCCTTTTTCTCGTTATTTTTATTGCTATTACATCGGGCAGTCAAGGGACGCAGCGCGCGTTCGCACAAAGCCACGTACGCTGGTGGTCTTCCGCACCAGACACGAAAGGAACGACAGTTGCACAGTGACATCGCGGCCGCCGCAATCTCCCCCCATTCCTCTCTCTTTTCATGCCTTCTGCACATGACAGGGTGAAACAAGAAAAGGAGTAGGGAAGGAGGCACACAGCGACCACTTTTTCGTTCGTTACACTCCTGGCGTTCCCGGTCCCTTTCTACGTTTGTTTTGTTTTCCCTCATCAGGCGCGTAGGGTTGAACGAAAAACCGGACTGACACGTGCCGGCGACGGATACATGTGTCGCGGCGCCGCGGACGATAACCCGACCAAATGAGTGCGCGCATTTTGTCCCCGGTTTTTTGTGTGCGCGCGCTTATGCATTCAAGCGTGCGTCGTGCACACAAAAGGATCGCAGGCTTCGCGCGCAACGGCGTTACTTTTGTTAAATTAGCCACCGGCAACCCGCGTAACGGGGAATCAAGAAAGACGAGACGGGAGTCTGAAGCTTCATCTGCTGCGAGCAAAACCAAAACAAGATAGGCGTGGACTATAAATACGCAAGACTACGAACACAGCGTAGACGCAAGGCGTAGCTCCCGCAGTGGAGAAACATTGGAGGAGTGTTTCAACAGTTCTGTGCGGCAAGAACGATACGCACCATCCTGTACGCAAGCTTTCCCGCGCATCTAAATTAGATTAACAAAGATGACTACGTTCCCACTAGTATCCCTATAACGCTGTAACACGAGTCTTTTTAAAGCTTGGACGGTGCGGGGAAACAAAGAACGGCAGGGATGACGTCAGCAGTTTGCATGTTGACGCCCTATATACGATTCTAGCCCGAGGTCCGCAATCTTGGTTGCGTCAGACTAGTTGTGGGAAGAGGTGCATTTGCAGGTTTTGCGTATCGTCAAAGAGCGATGTTGTGTGGAAACGAACTGGATCCAATTGATAAGTCTGATGTTCAAAGGATGCAACTGGCTGAAATAAGGATCTTTCGAGCGAGATGTTTACAATGGCATTGATGCTTGGAGTGACAAGATAAGACGCTTCAGTGATTTGGGGGCGTAATAAGTACAGATCAGAGGCAATTTGTCAAGAGCTATGGTACACAAAAATATTGGCTTGAAGAAACGAAGCAAGACAATATTGCCGAAAAATTCGACAAGAACCTGAGAAAGGAATGGATTATTGAACTGGCTATATACGGAGGAAAGAGCGAAGAAATGAAATAAATATAAGCGATAGAGAAAATAATAATAAGAAAAAACATCAGCTGAGAGCTAACTCCCAAAAGGTGCGGAAGTATCTTCAAATGCAATCCGACGCTCCTCGCACATTTGTTAATTACGAGCTCTAGGATGTCACCAGGAGTTTCAATAGTATCTTCACTGGGTTGACTCAATATCTACAAAGCTTCACCACGATGCCTCTGCTCGCATGCTAGCGAGGATTCTTTGCAAATGCATGCGTTTACGAACGCCAACATAGGTAACGCCTGCAGCGCAAAGTGACCACAAGTTATGTTCTAACGAGTGCGCCCGCCTTCGCTTCCAAAGTTCCTCGCAGCGTTGTTAATTACTAGCTTCGGCATATTACCACACAGAGTGTAAAGAACCTACCAGTATTGTACGCGGACTACTCCCTATTTGCCAAGTCTCAAGCCGCTGCCTCCAGTCGCTTGCCTGCGCGGATTCTCTGAAACGTTTTTCTTGTACACGCCGAAGGCCGGGCGAAGAGTGGATGGATGCAGCAAAGCATGCGTGACCTATATTAATAGCTAACGCTGGTAAGAGCCAAATGAAAAGTGAACATAGTCAACACAAGATTGAAGGGTTGCCGAGATCGAGCGGCAGCCCTGTCCCCTATATACTGTAACAACGAACTCCGTAATTTCGCAGATGCCCCAGAATGTATTCGCGGCAAAGTGTTTAATTGTTGACACACTGAAGCAGACGTTGTAATTAAAGGATGGAATGTGAGGGCAGTCAGGATGGCAGGAATGAAAAGAGCATCACAAAGCTTAGGTTTCTTATGCACAGCGCATTGTATGGTTTTACTAACTGCGGCTATGACGTAGGTTATGGCTTTAAACGCCACGCTTGCTTAATGACGTTGGAGTCATGTTGATGCTGAAGGTAAAGTGAAAAAAAAAAAATAATGCGACAGCAATGAAGGCTGTGGATGGAATTCATTATACAAGGTCATGGTGCGTTAGTTTTTTTTTGTTTTTGTTTTTTCTTTCCTGCTTCTTGCGTAATTGCATTGACAGCCTTATATTGCGATCCAAAATAATGAGGACATAACAGCCGCAAAAAAAAAAAAAAAACATTTTAGGAAGTTCATCGCTACGCAGTGTTCAACTATTTATTGCAGCTTTACTGTGTTCCCTTCTTCCGCTAAATCCCTTGTGGCGGGAGCAACTTGGTCGAACATATATCATCATTAATATTCACATTTTGTACTGAAAAATTCAAAAAGTACCATTTATCTTTTTTTTTCTTCCTTTTTTTCAGATAGCGCTTTTACTCTTTCACTCTTTGTGTAGTTGAAGAACCCTGCCTGTGACTTTTTTCTTTCCTTAATCAACTGGCACCATCTAGCTGCGCTTATTCAAACAATTTTGTTGCAGCTGGAGCTTCTAGAATGCCAATTTCTCTTGAATTGAAATATTATTGAGAGTGGTTCTTGTGCATTTCCTTGTACACCAGAATCGAAAGAGCGTTAGAGCTACCTCCTTATGTCCTTTCTTTCTTTCTTTCTTTCTTTCTTTCTTTCTTTCTATCTGTCTTTCTTTTGTGTAGTAAAGTTAAGCCTACTTCTGCCCGAATATCACCAAATTGAGACAGGAATAGTTCACCAGACTTTGAGAAACAAGGACTGAGCGATAGCGTCTACATCCTCAGCTTCCCTGCTGCGAGTGAGCTTTCATAGTCGCCGTAGCTAGAATAATGGTCACCGGCAAATTAAAAGAAAATTTGAAGGGTACTGCAGGTTTTTTGTAAAACTGGCAGCCTCCCTAGACTCTGACCGCGAGAAATTGTGCTTTATCTTTTCTCAATCTTCGGCGCTGTTGTATATGCGCATCTGAAACCCATAAGAAAACAAAAGCGCAATTCAAATTATTCGACGGCACTTCAAGTAAAAATTTTGTGTACCAGCAGCAGGTGCAGTCTGTGCCACGTAACGGGAGGTGAATTAATGTTCGGCGCTGCACATTGCAAAACGAGACATCTTAATACCGCGCTTGCTGATCGATGATTACACGTTCCAGCAGAAGCCGAAGTCCTTGTTGGGTGGCGTACATAAAAAAAAAAAAGAAAAAGCGAAACCGCGTGATTACCAATCGTTTCAACGAGTGCACGTTGTTCCTGAGCGTGTTGTTCCGCGTCGTCTCTCGTGTAGTAAATTCAAAACATCGCTCTTAATAACATCGCTTAATTTTACGCTAGCCTTTAATTTCAAAGCGAATCACTCTCGCACCGTAACTGCTCATAACGCGCCGCCGTATACAATATTAAGCGACGCTTTCTCTCGCTTTCTCTCTGTGCGTGCGTGCGTGCGTGTTTACGCGCGCCACTAGTGCCTCTCAGACGGTGCGAGGAATAGAGACAACGCGGGACTGAAATATGAGAAACAGAGTAAATACAAGCGAGCGCCGTTCTCTTTGCCAAGAAGAAACTAAAGCGGGCATAAAATGGCCTCCTATGAGAGTCGAAGCAGACAAAGAAAGGACGGATTAAATGTTCGAATCTAAAGAAGCCAGCACTCCTCGATACCTACACACAACGACAGAAGAATTCAGTCTGCAGAACCTGCTCCTGGAAGAGACCCGCTCAGCTTCATTAAACTGAGGCAACAGATTTGACTGGATTTAACGTATGCGGGTCCTGCGACCGTTATGTATCTCCTCCTTCCCCACCTTGCTTTCCTTCCCCTTAGGATGACGTAATGAAAACGAAACTGCAAGAACTCTCGGCCGCTCGCATCGCTGTATTCGGTAAATACAAAGAAACTCGGGAGAGCATCCTCAACAAGGAGGGAGAGCATCCTCACGCAGGAGTTTGCGATGCAATATATTCGCGGCGACTGCGGCCGACGAACAGAGTGCACCGGCAACAGAATCATCGTATTTTCATCCACAGTAAAACACGAAAGCGCGGTCACGAATCAAACATTTTGAGACTCATTTTGAAGCACTTCCACTATACTCGCAAGCAACTTAGGACAGACAAGAATTGCAACAGCCGCCGAGACTCCTGGCATCTTGGGGGATTATAGTGGAATGGAGTTTACTGCAGCTTTCCATTCTGCCGTGTTATCTGTAAATACATTTTAAAATGTGTTGGAAAAGTATAGACAGCTCGTAGGTGATGTATATGGACGATGAAAGAAATGAAGGGGTGTGCAGAATACTGGACCTGTTGGACAATCGTTCACTATCAGAACTCAAAGTATTAGGTCATTGCTGCCAAAGAACATCCTCGTTGAAGGCCTTACTCGCGTTGTTAAGGTTCCTGCGGTCTACAGGGCTTCACAATAGACTAAGAACGCCGCCCCCTTCCGCTCTATAATGTACGCAGTTTGTTCGTGCCTGTCGGTCTTTCTCTCTATCTCCCCCTTACACTCTATTTCTCTTTTTACCCCCTTAACCGTTCCCCCAGTGTAGGGTAGCCAACCGGAACTACTTCTGGTTAATCTCACTGCCTTTCTATGCATCCTTTTCTCTCTCTCTTCTTCTGTGGTAGCAATGTCGATTCGGATTTTAACAACCCCCTCTGTTCATGCCATAAGTCATCTACGCATTAGAAATTTCTTGATAACGTGGTACTGTTCTATGGTCTTCCAAAGTATCACTCAAAAGCCATTAAACACACCTTCGTACGCTATTTATGATAGAGCTGCCTACGGCGAGTTGCGAATTAAACCTGGAATTCGTATACACGAAGCTTCGAGGAATTATCTACCGCCATGGTGCTTCCTTACATTTCTCCTTGTGAACGGGCTGACGTATTCGTGTCGTAATTATTTATCACCACAGTCCCGAGGCAGGGGCTACTTATGATAAATAGATAAAATAACGCATTTTTCGGCTGATAGTCTATAGCGAAGTATAACACAACTTAGGTGACACCGTCAACGTAGACTTGCCGTCCCTACACCGCTGCATAAAACACGCGAGGCTTCTCCCGTTCCCCGTCTAACCATATGACAGTTGTGAACATCTTCCTATAAGCAATGATGCCTTTCTAGAACACAGCAAGTTGATTTCTCTTTCCCGCCTTCTCGCCTCTCGTACTTTTACCAAGACGCGTAGCGCGAGCCTCTGTTCCCTCGCACAGCACCATCAATCACCGAACGGTTCTTTTCTTTTCTTATTTCTTTTTTTTTACCGCAGTTCTTTAATCATCTTCCTTCCAGGCTTGCACAAGTAAGATACGCACACTCGCGCGGACTCATCATTGCACCATACGGAAAAGGATCCGCGCGCTCCCTGTCCCCGCGTTTCCCGTTGCTTTCCGGGCCCCGTCCGCCGCAGCGCTTCCCTCCACAGAGCCCTTGTCCACATCCGGCTGATTTCCTCCCCAGCAACGACAAAGCCTTGGCCGCTCCCCTCCCTTCCCTCTCCCCACTTCCTCGCTCCTCGGCCTTCCAGGTTTCTGGGCCAGCGACGAAACGCCGAAGTGGTGTATTCACACGAGCGGCAGATAGAAGGAAGTTTTCGTCCTCATTGCTGATTTTTACTCGCGTGCCTTAGGCGGCTGCCAATCTTCTGTCTCTTTGCGCCTTTTCTTGACAGGTCCTGCGGTGACTGCGTTTCACTACGCTCGTCCTGCCCCCCCCCCCCCCCCACACCTACCCCCACCCCACCCCCCTACAAGAAGAATCAGAAAAACGCGAAGGTCATTAGGCGCAGAGTGACTAAGAAACTATCCAACATCCACTGAAGCTAAGAGCGCGTAGAAGAAATGAAGCGATTTTTTTTCGGCATGTGTTTGCGCGCGGTTGTGTTTGTATGCGTGTCTGCGTATGTGTGGTGAAAAAAAAAAAAGACCGGAAAGTGAAAGGCAAGGTAGCGCGCCATTTATAGCGTCCGAATGCACACCTAGCCGAGCTTCGCAGCTAGTGGCGGAGCTTGTCTGTTCTTTCCGTTAGATGTGCTCCCTCACGAATAATTGAAATCGACTACGCGGGAGAAGCTACGCTTTCAACATTTCTCTCCGATCAGCAAGAATTCCCGCAAGCAAAAATGGGAGAGGTTGGGCCGGAGTACCCGCGCACGCGCGGCGCACGTCTTCAACCGTTTCCCTTACTTCTTTACCCTCACCACCCTCAACCCCCTCGCAGAGCGCAGTAGTAATTTATTGAAGCCGATTACTCACTGCTGCACAACCGAGCTGTTGTCTCGTGAGTCACACTATGAGTCGTGCGACAGGCTGGGGAGAAGCGAGATATCCCGCTTTGTTTGGGGGAGGGTTGAGCTGCGGAGAGAGAATAAAAAAAAGGGGGGGGGGGGGGGTGGCGGCAGCGGGTCCGTGTCCGCGCCCCTCATCCCGCTTCCTGCCCTGGCGGCACGCGCACAGCGGAGCACACGTGCCGCAAACCCCGCCGCACGGTTCCGCTGTCGATGTGGCGTCATGTGTGCGCTCGATGCAGCCCGACGGGACCGCAACAGAATAACGGGGAGTTGCGGATCAGCGCGCGAAGCGTTGCCTCAGCTGTTCCGCATCCGCTGCGACCCGCACGCCGGTGTTTACTAACGGGCTGTGAGCGAGCGTATCGTGGCGAGCCAGGCATGCCTCGGGCGCTCCGTTCGGACGCCGGGATGAATTCCTATGGTGAGCGAGAGAATGTCGGGCGTGGCCATTCGCATTTAGGGAGTGAGGCGAGGACGGAGGCCCTGCCTACGGAGACGTTGTAAACCGTGACTTGACGGCACTACGCAGAGTTCACGTAGTAGGCAAACGGAGGTGACAATGCACGTTAAGTGACGCGTGCCAATGATATCGCGGACCCAATAAGCGCAGCAACTTCAAGCTCCAGCGCCATGAATTATAACTATACCGGCAAGATGAAGGCTTGGGGTCTAGCCTTTCGGCTTTTCGGCCGCTCAAGGCTAACTTGAAAGCGAAGAATAGCCATGAATGACTGGATAGTAAATGTAGGCTTCTGCTCGCTTTGCTTTCACCCTAACTGAAGTAAGCAGGTAGAATTATCTGTGTGAGCAAGCAAATTTGCGCGTACCTCGAATTTACACCAACTTCGGGAAAATAACTCGAGCCTCTGTCGTCCATTTATACTACAATAAAATGCATGGTGAACTTTCTCATACCTCGAATGATTTAAATTGAGAAAGTTTTCATATCCTGGGCATACTGACTTTACTGTAATATAAACAAATGGTTGTCGATGACGTATCGGCATACAAGGCGCGTACATCGTATATGTATATCTAGAGTGTTCGTGCCCCCATGTCAATCCCAAGCATATCGCCCTTTTAGTGATTGTAGTAGTACGTTTGTCACAAGCAACACACATCGCGCAATAAACGTTTCCAACAAGTAATTTATGTTAGTTTTTCAGTAACGTAGTTCGCGGTCTGGACAGAACTCGTCTCAAAACACTGATCTCAGAGCACTTTTCATAGAGTGTTTCCGTCAAGTTACCATTTTTGGGCTTTCGTTTTGGACAAATGTATTGAATATAAACTGAACCTTGCCGCACTACGGCAAGAAGTGAAATGAAATTACTGAAATTTTGCTAGTGGCGCCCCCTCTGTGATCAGCCCTTGAAACATATTTCCAGGCAGCTCATGCATTGTTCGAAAGCTCCCGCAAAGTTCACTCGAAGAAGACTTCAAAGCACATACTATACAACCCCGAGCGAAGGCACACAGAAACGGGAATCGCCATTCTAGATGATAATGTGCTCGGGCGTTGATAACTGTTTCAGTTTCGCTGGACGTATTTCTAACCGAGTGGGCCTGTTTCGTATATATGCCGACCAAACAAGGAATAGCCTATTCCACATTTCATTTCCCAAGCTTTGCTGATCGTCAATTAGTCTGTGCATTGTATGCTGTTTTGTACTTCACAAAAAGAAAGAACTAGGTGACAAAGCGGTATGAAATATAACTATATACCATTCACTTTGACGAACCGGAGCCCTTTGATTTTTTTTTTCCATTCTCGTCCTGTCGTCGGCGCTCTTTCAAGTGGCAATGTATATCTCTAATCATTCTTCCTAGACCCAGCCTTTCTCTCGAGGCAAACAGACGCACTCAGTCGAACCAATGCTGTAAATTTGTGGACATGACTGAAAGCTCTCCTTGCGGGAGACGCGAATACCAGGGCAGTAAAAAAATGCAACCATTCCTCTCTGTGAAGATGGATTGATAGCGAAAGCTGACGACAGTCAAAGCTCTCAAACGAAAAGCGAAGTGCTTACGCTGCCATTCCATCTTCACAGAGTGGAATGGTAGCCCGCGCTCACAGTTGTCGTTTTCGTTCAGAATCGCGGAAACGTTCTTCGTCGGTGGTCGTTTCGTGTCGGCGCCGTTTACATCCTCGTTGCTGTTCCCTCCGGCGCTCCTCGTACGCATGTTGTTCTTCGGGTGTTGGAACTATACGCGTCCGCCCCATCGATAACGCAGCTGCTTTTAGCGCCGGTATACCTCTCCTGCTTATATACTGCGATAACATTGACGCCTCGCTATGTTTCACGGCGAACGTTCTAATCTGTTCTGCATTTTGACATCTGCGCCGCCGCACTGCACCCGTGCGTGATCACACACAAAGCAAACAATGAAACCCATCGTATGTGGGTTTGTTAGAAATCGCTAAGTCCGTTCCTGTTGCCGGACGCCGAAAAAACTAGGAAGGTTAGTCATATACAGCTTTCGCTGTAAAAAAAGGTTGAGACAGTAACCGAGACAAAGAAAAGGAATCAGAACATTCCTCAATTGATCTAACTTTTTTATTACTGTGAGCAGCTGTTTTAAGTTCTAAGGAATGGGCTGAATGTAGCTATCCGTCCTTTCGTTCGCAAGAATTTCGAACGATTTTCATAGGTCACTAAGTGAATGCGCGGTGGTGTGGTGAATCGAACCAGATCTTATACCCGGCTTCAAGCCCAGCACCATAACCATATACTCCACGTTCGCCTTCTACTGCAATCACTGTAGATACGAAATGTTACTCAGTAAATGAAGGGGGAAAAGTGCAGAAAAGCCGTGGTGGTATATGGCAGCGATGTGATCTGGATCTGAGATAGGCAGCGGCGGGCGCATATTTCAGAAGTTGTTTCGTCAATAACATGTTTGGTTCGGCCCGTGTTCCATGTGCGTTATCGCTTGTGGTTGCAGCGTGAGACCGCCTGCTACAGTGTATCCTCAAGACCTTGTGCAAGTATCTAAACCGGGATGTCGGCCCGAAACTTTGTCGGGTCCGTGGTTCGGGATCGTTTTAGCCTCAGCTCCTTAGCGAGAACTATATCGGTTCGAGCCGGTTCGGAGCTTTCTGAACCAGTTCATTCGGGTTTAAACGGGTTTGACGACAAAAATTAACATTCGCGTGCCTCATGTTTCTGCAAAACCACGTGGTACATCTAGAGAGAGAGAGAGAGAGAGCAACCATGCAACCAAGCAATACATGTTCAGCCATGCATTACTTGTTCATTTTTTGTAAAAATTATAGAAAGCGCCTAGTTCTTATAGAACATGTAATATCATTTCACAAAAGTGAGCAGTTGCAAAACACACAATTTTGCAAATACGTCCTGAATCCTTAAATATACGCTAGCTAAAATATTTAGAGCAGCCATATAAATAATGCAGTGAAAGCACTCAACAAATATAAAATATTTCAATGAAGGTGCGTAGCCATCGCAAAAATGCAAAGAAAATAAGAATAAGAACAATTCGTTGTATAAAAAATCATATAAATTATTGATGCCGACAAAAAGAAAAGGAAAACAAAGACAGCAAACTTGTCCGACTTTGCAGAATCACAGCTCCATTTTCAGCAAAGCTGTTTCTTTGGAGCAGTTGCATTAACAATATCAGTTGCCCGTGTCGTCCAACCGTACACTTTAAGACGTTGCCTGCATATGACGCTATTGTGTACTTGCTTGAGGACCTTTTACCAAAGGTCCTCAACATTTACCTTCCAATGCGCATCAGCCTTAATGCTCATCCACTTTATGTTCACCAAATTTGATCTCACTACCTCCTTGCTGTTATTCCATATGCAGCTACCTAATTCGCCAATTCCTAAAATGCACTTATAACGCTCCAGAGCTTTTGCATTCGTAACTTACTGTATACGCTGTGATCAACCCAAACAACGTTGAATTTCACATAAACATCGTCCATAACTACCCCTCTGGTTGCGCGCAATATGAACAAAGTGACTCGTTTAGCACACCGAGGACACCGAGGACGCTTCGTATAACACAAGAAAATGAGAAGAAAACGAGGTTTCAGTCGTTATTTGCAGAGCTCGTAAGTGAGCCAGAAACGTTGAAGCTGCGTCACACACTGCAATCAATATGCCCCCCCCCCCCCCCCCCCCCCTGCGCCATCTCATCTTCAACAAATTCAAACCAAGTGGGAAGTACAGTTCTCTTGGTACACTGCGAAACATAGCGTTTGAAGGCCGCATAACGCTTTCGAGCTCTTGCTCAAGGAATTTTTTTTTATATACAAAGTGTAATTTATCCACACACACTTAACTTCGCATGCCCATAGAACATAACATTCCCCACATTTTTACAAGATTCGACCTCAGTGGCTCTTATAGTTTTCACAGGAAATCGGTCTAAATTGTGCTTCATTCATATATAACACTGTCATAGCTCACCGGCGCGCTTCCGTACGTAGTGTACTGGAAAGGCCGTAATTAATCCACGCAGTACGAACTTCGCCAACACACATTGCCCTTGCCATGCCCCATATATTCACCGGATATAAACAACCTGGCTCGTTTCGTACACGGAGGACACCGGGGAAACTTGCTACGAACCTCGTATAACGGAGCAAAATAGGGAAGAAACGATGGTTCAATGATTATTTACGGAACTCATAATTATGCCAGAAACGTTAAACTTCCCCACAGACTCCCGCTAATACGGCCCCTACACTTCCACTGAATATGCACTCGGTGTCACGTACGGTTCGCTGTAGAGATCGGGAAACATAGCGTTTACCAGCCGTATAACGCTTTCGAGTACTTTGCCTCAGACATTTTTTTCCAGAGCGCGTAATAAACTGACGCTCTTGAAACTTTGCCTATACATCATCCATTTGATGCCCCCTATTCCAACGAAATGGTATCATTTCAAAACCTGGAATTTTTTCAGGAAACTTAGGCAAACTTCACACGCGGTTCATGAAACACGTTTCTAAAGCTCCGGTACGCTTGTATAAGTAATTTACAGCAAAGGCTGTAAATAACGTACACAGTTGAAACTTTCTGTAGTGGTCAGACATAACATAACGCCTATTTTCTTTTAATATAGAAGTGCTGCCATTTTTTCGTTCTCCCATGGCAGCGGGCAAATTCTGTAAGCCTTTCTTATGACGCCTCTAAACAGGTAGAAAACGAGGATTTATCGACTTAAATTTAGCCCCTAATGTGCCTTCTTACTATTTTCTCTAAATATAAATTTAATGAATGACGTAGTCCTTTCGAGAACCGTGTAAAGTTTCCGAGCGCTTCTATGGTCCCAATAACAGGTTATAATAACCGATTTCTATTCCCCCTTTACCTTGCCCCAGTGTAGGGTAACAAACTGGCCGCTCATCTGGTTGACCACCTTGCTTTCCTCTTGTTGCGTTCTCTCTCTCTCTGTCTTTGTCTGTCTGTATAAAAAGCAGAGAAGTATGTTTAACGGACAGTGAGCAGAACTCGGTGAACATGGTGTGATATTTTTAGTAAAACGGACTGCTGTTCTATAGGCGGTGCATGCGCGTATCTAAAGACCGAGCATGAAACCAACACGGGACAAGAGAGACAATTGGACAGGTGCTCATCAGGACAAAAACTTTTTTTTTTCTAACATTCAATTACGATACATGCTTTCTTCAGAAGCGCTCAGGCAAACTGCTTCACAAACGAAAAAAGTATTATCATCTGAACGCTACAGAGAGAGCCTACATGTACATAAATTCGTGAATAATAAGCGAGCACCGCGAAACGAAGTCCGCTCTCCCTCTTGCTTCATTAAGTTGTCGCCGCCTGCGCTTTGAAGTGGAAAATTTCCACGAAGCCACAATCACGCTGAAGAAATAACAGCGGTCACTACTGAAGGTTCAGTACTATCTCCAACACGCGTATCGGACAGTGCAACCAGTTCGTTACTGTTCCTGAACACAGCAAGTGCCCTGGTCACGAGGAGTATACACAACGAAACAGCGTCAGCGACGGTTTGTCTCGACAGTGCGCGCCGATTCTGGGTTTTCGGGTCAGTTCCGGTTCGGTTCGACACCTTGTTCTAAACGCATTGAGGAGTCGGGGGACTGGATTATTCAGTTGTTCGCGGCAACTGAGTTAAGGCAATCAAAGTGTCACGTGGAGTTGGCCAATTTAAAATTAAAAGCTGCCAGGCGCATTGCGTTCTGCTACTGAGCGCGAGTTCGCGGTTTCGATCCCTGGTCACAGCGGCAGTGTTGAGGGCATATTACGAAACCACTCGTGTAATTCTGTTTAGAAGGACATTCTTTCGGAAAATATTATGAAGCCTAGTGGGACCGCCAAAATTGCAAACGGTCGAGGTGGGCGCTTTATAGGAGCGCGTCAAAGCAACAGGCTTTAGGCACGGGCAAAGTGAGCCCCAGGTGGACAAAGTTAGCCTGGAGCATTCTAGTGCGGCGCCTCTCGTAGCCCGTGTTGTATCTTTGGAAGTGAAACTGCGAAGAGTATATAAAAATTTGTAAGGTCACAATGATGGAAGAGGAAATGTAGACAATGCGAAGAAAAGTAAGCTATATTGAATTCACTTTGCTACCAGCGCATGGTGCGCGCATGCACACACAAGCCAACGGTGGGAATGAGTAGGGAGATGAAGTATACGTGTGCACAGCTGTTCGTGCACGTGAACGTACATACTGTCGCTAAAGCATACATGTCACACAGCGTGCGAGTGAAGCTGCCTACCGCCATATTGCTGCTCCTA
The DNA here is from genome assembly GCF_023375885.2 of Dermacentor andersoni. NCBI lineage: Eukaryota > Metazoa > Arthropoda > Arachnida > Ixodida > Ixodidae > Dermacentor > Dermacentor andersoni. Next base: position 269,088,916 of record NC_092814.1, read on the forward strand.
TTGCATCGCAACGTGTTCCTGCGGTCTGCGCGCTGAGGGCATCTCTGGTCCTCACAGCTGAAAGCCGTGGGACGGCATGAAAACCATATATATATATATATATATATATATATATATATATGCATGCGCAAAGGCTGCACGCGCCCTAACGTGTGCACAGTTGCGGACAAACAGGGGCTTTGCTCTCGCATATAAACAAACAGGTAAGGGCAATTTCATGCATGCGTGGGCTCCTTCGTAGCAGCCTTTCATAGCGTATATTCCGGTATTGACTCTAGCGTGTACAAGTACGCTCAACGCCACCGCGTTTCGGCCTCAGCTGTAGCGAACGCGAACGGGCAATTTATTATATATCTATTTTTTTTTCTTGGAATACAGTAAAAAGTCGTCGTATAGTATCCCCCAAACATGCCAGCCCATTTTTCATCTCGCTCGTTCACTCTCTCCGCAACCTAGCCGAGGGTGAATCGCCTCGGAGGGCACTTTCTTTGAGGCAGGCAGCCAAGTTGCGCCATCCCCGGCATTGCACGTCGTGTAGTCGACCGCCATTCCTCGCCGACTTCCTTCCCGTTATTCTTTTTTAATGTTATTCCAGCCTCCTCCGCTCTCTATACAACTGCGGTCCACGTGTGTATATTGCCGCGCTCAACGAGGTGATCCTTCGCAAACCGCCCCGCACGGTCCTTGGATTGCGCGCGCTCCTTCCATCCCGCACCTTTCGCACTGCGTCTCGCAAATTGAATTCCGCCGTCCGCGGCTCGCGCGGCTTCGGTCCGCAGCACACGCCTGCGCGAGCACGGAGACAGAATGGCATGGGGCTCTCCGAAATTAATAATAATAATGCAACAAAACTATAGCCGCCGCGCGAAAGATATATGTGGGAGCGCATGGGCGCCGTCAACGGGAGGACTCCGCGCCCCCCCCCCCCCCGGAGTTTTCTTGGGGGGGGGGGGGGGCGGCTGAGCCCGCACCCCCTTAACGTGTCATTGCCAGAGTTTTGTCACCCACATCATTTGAGCTTTCTTTTGACTTGCCTCATCCTTTTGACTTAAAACTTTATTGGAGGCTAATGGCTTACTGCATCATTGTTGGCGCGGACCTGCACGGATTGTAATTCATACTTTGCTTTATTTCTGCAAATCCTGACAATAGGAGAACAAGCGCGTTAGAATAACAGCGGCGCCTGCCTCATCCGTATTTTCTCCCTTCAACATTGTTTTAAGTTTCCACTGTAGACACCACGCACATACGCAATATATTTAAATATATCTACAGGACAAAGTCTATTATATTATTAAATAGAAGGAGGTTGCCAATTAACAATTATTTCGGAAGGCATGGATATCTTATGCCTAGAGAATGAATATGTTGCTGTATGTTCATCTCGCTTCAAAATGCTTTGCCTGCTCTTTTCACGCTGAAAAAAACCTGTAGACTTTAGTGACGCCTTCGGCCGAGTTTGTTATCAACGGCGTGTGAAATGCACGTGAATGACATGTGTCTCAGTATCGCTTTTCTTTCCAGTAAGCAAAGGTAACGACTCATTAAAAAACTCTTCTAATAATTTACAACATTTATTAGGGATGGAAACATCGTCACCTGCATGCAGAGGTCATAAATATATACAGGGTCTGTTAATTAACTATCATGCACCAAGATTTAAAAAGAAAGCAATGCTTTACTCGAAGAAAACCTAGTGGATATTGTTTCCAGTACAGTGGAGCAGCTGCCAGTGATCTTTTCGTTACTGAGATTTAATTAGGTTATCGTAATTAATTATCTAGCTCCAGACGTAATATCATAATTATCAAAGTGCCAGTGAGGCATTTGTAGGCACGTACAGCCAAGGGACATCTAACTGCGGTGTTTCCAGCGACATACTAATTGCGTACTAATTTTTTGCTACTGGTAAGTAAACCCTGAGAAATATTGCGAATACCACCTGACTGCACTCCCACACGCATCATAAAGCAGCGCCCTCGAACAGGCTCCTTCTGAGTTAGCCAGAACGAAATGAAGGAAATAAAGAAATAAATCGCCGCCCAAGCACTCGGCACGGATGGTTAACCAGTGAAGCTGAAACGTGTGGCCCCGGTGTTTATTACCGGGTTAATCCCGACGGTTCATTAAACGACGGCTTGGTAGGGTGCCGGATCATCGGTACGCGGTTGCTGCTTGCGCCCGGCTGCACGAGCCTGTTGTGCTCGGGCTGCAGCATGGGCACGGTGTAGACGAGCTCGTTCCCGCTTCTGCTCGTAGCGTCGCTGATCGAAAGCTGCCTGCTCCTCGGGAGTACGTATGACGTGTGGCCTACCCATCTCGGAGCCGGAGAGAAACTGCTGCGCACCCGCTCGGCTGCGGCGGAGAGCAACGTCGTGACTACTGGTGAGCCAATCGCGCGCCTCTCCTTCGCTTTCTTTTTTCGTGCATTCGCATGAGGTCCCGCCGGAAAGGTTTTCGGCGTACAGGCGACACACGGACGGATGGACGAATCGGCTAACCATATACAGCTTCGCTGTAAAACATCGTGATCAATCTTATCAACCTTATCTGCCGTGCCTCGGCCGAAGTAACACGTCGCGTTTGGTGTTAGTTGGAAGCAAGCTGCGATAGCTGTTGTCTTAGCGTAGATAAAGTACACAGATGATTTTTTCTTTTTTTTTTTTTTTGCCGCGCCACCTATCACCACAAATGCGAATTAACAACCTCACTGCAATGGCTTAAAGGTGCGTTTTACTTCGTCCCAGTCGCCATGTCTTTCTCTAATGAACAGAAGGAAAACATGATCTTTGCCTTGGGAGCTGCAAATGGCAACAAGAGGAAGGCCGCAAACATATATCAGTCATAGAAGTGTGGCGGTAGACCAAACGCATCGACTATCATAAGAAATTATGAAAACCTGAGCCAAACCGGCAGCTTCAAGAAACAGCGGAGGATGACTCCATCTTTGAGTCCTAACCTACGCACGGATGTCCTAGCATTTATGGCCTCAAACCCTCATGCTAGCGTGCGGGTCGTGGCCGCCCAGGTACCAATTTCCAAGTCATCAGTTTGAAGGATTCTAAATGACGGCTTTTCACCCGTACCACCTTAACCAGCACCAATGCTTGGAAAATAGAGACCTGTCTCGAATTGGATCCTCACAAAAGCCGATGAGTCACAGGACTTTTTGAGCAACACCATGTGCACAGATGAAGCCAATTTTCACAGAAACGCCCAGGTAAATTTACGTAATGCACACTATTGGAGTGATTACAATGCACACTGAGTAAAGCGGAATCGGCACCAGTACTAGTGGTCGTTCAAAGTGGGATGCAGAATTTACGCGTGTGCAATGATCAGTCCCATCTTCTTCGATCACACACTAAATGGACAGCGTTACGTGGACGAGATCCTTGAAGGAGTGGTGAATGAGTTTGGCAGCGATGTCCCGCTCTCGCGTCTTCCACTTCTGTGGTATCACCAAGATGGAGCACCAGCACACAGCAGCAGCCGAGCACGAAACTGGCTTAATGCGACTTTTCATGCACAATAGATTGGAAGACACGGGGCTATAGATTGGCCGGCTATGTCACCTGACCTCTCTCCACTCGATTTCTTTCTTTGTGGTTATGCGAAAGATCGTGCTTACATGACAGAGACGGACCTCAGATTAGCTCAAGATAAGGATAACGGATGTCTGCCGTAGAATTCGAGCGTCAGTTAAAAATTAAATTATGGGGTTTTACGGGCCAAAACCATTTTCTGATTATGAGGCACGCCGTAGTGGAGGACTCCGGGAATTTAGACCACGTGGGGTTCTTTAACGTGCATCTAAATCTAAGTACACGGGTGTTTTCGCAATTTGCCCCCATCGAAATGCTGCCCCGGACTCGGTGCTGCGTATACTGCAGAAGGAGACCTATTCGAACACGTCCTCTAGGCAGCGGCGGGTGTTCAACGGAGCTTACGAATTCATAGATAACAAGGGCACACTGAAATCTGGTGTATTCTTCTTTTCTTTTCTTTTTGTGCAGGCGGGACGCCTGCACAAATTCGGCTTGCCATTCGTATTGCCAATTTGGCTAATTTAGAAGTGGTTATTTACTTTCTTGAACGCATCGGTTTTGCCTTTTCACAACACGTGGGTCGTTTCCCGGTCTGTTTATTTCACTTTTATTTTATGCCATGAATCTGATTTTGCAGCACGTATACACTCTAATGAAAATTAAAACCGTCACTTTAATTTGGCTTTGGTCTGAAGCAAGTTTCAGGCTCGAAATATAGCTGCGCGCGCACTCTGTCGATGCGGTGCGAGCAAAGCCGGGATATTGAAACATGCCATGCCTATTACATTGCTTTTCTTGTTTCGTGCGTGGTCAGAGCGGCGCTTAGGCCGCATTATCAAGGGGCTTTTGTTATCATTTGGATTAGTCGGTCTTGAGAGACGGATATTAAGTGTGACGTAGAGAAGAAGGAATGGCTGCAAAGACACGAAACCTGCTGTTGGTTCTCCTTCCGTACCATTATAAAGGGGAAGCGCTGCCTCTTCGGGCTCTTCGGACTTAAAGCAACTGCCTCAATGCAGTTGCTTTAAGTCAGCTTATTTGAGGGCGCTCCTTATGATGAGTGGTAGCTCAGTCACGTGGTATTTTTCATGTTTCGTGAGGTTTGTTTGCCAGTCGGAAAAAAATTGCACGCAATTAGTACGTCGCTGAAAACACAACAGTTAGATGTCATTTGTGGCTGCCTGGGAGTGTCTACAGATGCCTCATTGACACTTTGATAATTAGGACAGTACTTGTCTACTTAGATAATTAATTAAATATGTTGAATTAAATTTCAGGAACGAAATAATTATTGCTGGCTACTCCACTGTACTGGAAACAATATGCACTAGGTTTTATTCGAGTAAGGCAACTGCTCTTTTTTAAGTCTTGGTGCATGATAGTTGGGGCACCCTCTAAATTCACCCAGTAACCGCAATGAGGCCAAGCCGGATTCACTCGAAATCGGAATCAACAGCAGTCATGCGGAGGAGCGCTTATACTCGGACTCCCAGAAAAATAAAAAGAGAGACAGAGAGAGCCTGCAGTTTCACTGGAAAGACGAAGCAGTATTAGTGATAGCGAAGTATACGACAATTACACGAAGGAAGATTACACCACCGAGAGGCGCCAGATTTTTGGTGGTGGGAGAGGACTCAAGGCGTGAAATTGAATTGTCTCCTAGCATGAGATCTTGTAAATTCTGATATAAGGCCGTCACTTCACTGAACAATTCTTCGAAGTCGCACGAAGTTCTTTAAGTGCAAGAAATATATGGCTGGTTGGGCCCCAGCCCCCCCCCCCCCCCCCCCCCCGAAAAAAAATATTAAAACTTTCCGCCTATGTGGCAGCGCGTTTTTATCGGTTTCATATGGAGCTTCCATGGCTAACTGATATGACTCCGAGTCCAGTTCCTTCGAGAAGGAGAAACGCGGCGGTGGCTTCTGGCTACGCAGGCGACGCAGACGCTACCCGCGCGTGATTGGAAAAGCCTGGTATCTTGTTTCGGTCACAGTTCTATTAAGGTAATAAAGATTACAAAAAAATTTGCCGAGCACGCCAGGTAAGGCAGGATTACGCTTGTCGTTTTTTTTTTTTTCGGCTGTTTGCATTTGGTTCTCAAAACTTTGACACTGCAAACAAGTAAAACGACTCTCTCTCTCTCTCTCTCTCTCTCGCTCGCTCGCTCAACTTTCGTATACGAGAACGTTTAACTAACTTGCCCAACGTCAGGGTGCTCTGAAACGGATTGCTCAAGATTGTTGTGATCAAATAAACTGAAGGACCGTGCCGCGGTTGCGACGTCGTGCAAGCAGTTCAAGCTTCACTGGCTGCAGAACCCATCGATACAGAGCTCAAAGCCTGTTAAATACTCTCTGATCACCCCGATTTGAAAACTCCAATATGTGACTCGCCACGGTAGTTCAATGGCTATGGAGCTGTGTTGCTGCGTGCGAGGCCGCGGGTTCGGCTCCCTGGCGCGGTGGATGCACTTCGATCGGGGCGGAATACAAACTACCCCCGCCCCTCTCTCTCTTTCTTTCTTGTTTTGCGTTCGACAAAAGCACGAAGCTTTGGCTGCACTTTGAAGTACCCGCTGTTGCCAAATTTCATCATCAGCTCTCCACTATACGGTGATTTCATAACACGTGCGTTGCTTTTGAACGTCAGAGCACATCAGTCAACAAATGCTCTGTGCTCGCTATGTACTGACGGTGTAATACTGTATCCGCACAAACACAAAGAGATCGCGGGTGTGCAGGAATACGCTTCTTAGGACTCAGACGAAAAAGAGCAGCGCACCGTTATAACTAGAAACGGCGTTGAGAAAAGCAACAACAGCCAGGCTTATAGAAGCGGAAGTTTCACGCACTATTGTGAAAAAACACTTGGGCTCCGACTTTCCCTTGAGTTAGCCATTCTCTGCGTCAACGTTGCTCGCTTAACATCGTGCACAGGCACTCTGGCTCTCCGAAACAAACACCGTGGCGCTCGCCGACCTCCCTTTGTTGTCGCTGCTGGATCACGTTTCGCTCGCTTTGCCTCACGATGACTCGGACACAGCCTGTGTCTGGTCCTCTGTCCATTTTTTATCAATTACAGCGTTTTTATCTTTAACTGGTCATCTCTACGTTTCCGAAGTGGCAGTCAGTACTAATGGAAGTCGAGGACCCTCTCAGCTTTCTTTTTTCCTTTAGATCGAAAAAACAGCAAGAGGGCAAACGAAAAAGTACATGACGTGACTATTTATGGACAGCCCCCGACTTCCGCCGAAGGCAGGTGGACATGTAAATTAGTAACAAGCTTCAGTTGTCTGTCTCACCGAAGCGTTCACTAACACGCTGGGATGCAGCTCGTATTCAGTGCCAGCGAAATTGGTGCACGTCCTCGCACGATCTGCTTACTGTCTCTCTCGCTCTCGTAAGATAGGAGCGTGAACGTACAGTCTTTCGTTTTATTTCCCCTGGCAAACGTTTAGCAAAACGTAAAAGAAAAAATAATATAAAGACACGCCTTGTTTTGTCAGAGCGGCGTTACCTCGAAGTGGACATGTTACTCTCCCCGTTGCCTTTGTCGGCACTTGACGCCACTTTTAGATATCGTATCTGGCCGACTCCACTCAGTACGTTCGTGGCGTATTTCCTGTCCTCACCTTCGTCGCGCATCGTGTGCCAGCCTCACCAAGCCACTGTCTGGTTCGTCTTCATTACAGTAGAAGTGCACACGTGTGAGCGTTGCTTTTATACTAGTGGTTCCTTGAGAGAGCATTCAACGCAGCGCTAAATCAAGACGCGTAATAATCCCCCTTCCCTCTCCCTCCTCTCTCTCTTTTTGTTTATTTGTTTGTATGTGCGCTCTATATGTACTGTCGAGCTCAACATGAGTTGCAGCACAGGCATAGTTATTACAGTAACAAAATTACAAGTGACAATTTAGTTGTAAATACTGCGCTACCAGTAATCGGAACAGTGCTCAGAATTTTTTTCTCTGCGTGTGCAGGTGCTGCCATGCTGCCATACGAACACTGTATGGCAGTTATTGCAGCGCCTCCACACACAAAAAAAGGACAGAGAGAGAGAAAAGAAAAAGAAAGAAAAAAAGAAAGATATGATTCCACATTCCGGTATAGTCCACGTTCCCGTATATAAATATCCTATAACTATGGTTCTGCCTTTTCGGATACATCAAAAGAACTCAGAAGGACACTCGCCGGTAAAATCATTTCCGAATTCAAATTTAGCCGGAAAACTGCGACTTTGAGGCCAGGTAGCCTTAAAATACTCGAGGATGGCTTTTGTTTCTTGGGCTTGCCAATGCATTCCGCCGTGAACACCACAATGCATGACATGTGAAAGGCACAAAATGTGAAAAGTTGAAAATCGCCGTACAAACAACTGTGCACGCGAGCTGCTCATGAAACTAAGATTCCTTAAGGAAAACGCCTAACGAGCATTATCACGCACTTGGAGGCTGAGGCGAATTCAGTCCATCGAGTCTGCCCTGTGCTTGCTGTGCGCCTGAATGACTGTGTTTTTTTTCTTTTTTTTTCTCAGTGGAGGGATGAAACGCTACATAATGAGTTTAGATAAAGAAGCTGATTGCGTGCTTGACATTGTTGGCGGAGGAAAACGATCCGACGCAGTTGGTTCTCTTAGGAAGTATACTACAACACAGTGTTCGAGAATCGCAACCATACTGTCTAAAAGAAAATTGCCAGAGAACTGCGGTATAACGGCGATTTATTCTGGTAACGGGTGAAAATTGTAAACTCCAACGCAAAGACAGATTTGCCCTGGACATTCGAAACTTACTTGCCGCTGTTTCTCCTGGTTGTGCCAGATAACAACGATAGCCCGTCGAAAGGACAACAAAGTCGATAACAACGTCGAAAAGACGTTCTCTATCTTCCGTACCGTGAACAAGAAGGAGCGTGCCACAGTTGCCGATGCAAACATATGAAATTATGTTCGTACATATTACAACATATTCTAATCAGCGACAATAATTCTGGTACCAGTTGCTCAATAAATCGATTTTAGTACTGACAGTTTTTTTTTTTTCTACTAGAAAAGAGCTGCCTAAATTTTGGAAGAAACAAATAAAACCCGATGAATTCCGACGAAATAAGCTCTTTGAAAAAAGACTCCGAATTTGTCCAGAGACAAACTCGTAAAACGCAGAACCCTACCTACAACGTAGCAGTTTGTTCGCTGGTGTGCAGAATGTTTCAGGGCGCCAGGTCTTCTGTAGACTCACTCATGCATTAAAGAATAGAAACCGATACAGAGCAACATTCAGCCGTCTCGGGCGCTCATGTCACGAGCGAGCAAAATTTTCAACATACAGAGAATTCGATTATATCCGGAGTCAATGAATATGCAGTACTGTTCGCTGAATATGAATGCGCCAGCATAGTAGCTCACCGCGGAAGAAAATTGCAGAACGATGCCAGGCAAGCTACCAACGTTCATTCATCGAATACCTTCGCCGCTCTATACAGGGTGTCCCAGTTAACTTTAGCCAGAGTTTAAAAATGCACGAATGCCACGTAGATGGACAGAACCAATTTAATGTTGATCGCCGTCGCTTGTAGATGCTCAAATTATTTTTTTTCATTCCGCCTAATTAGATAATTAGTCTTAATTAATAAACTTCTCAAATATTATATTTAGATGAAAAATGTCAATGAGAAAATTGTACAGCGACATGAGAAACTCCCGGTACAGCTTTCTGTTTATCAGTAACTGCTACATAACAGTGTTTTTCCGAGCGTGAAAGAATACACGCAAAGTACCTCGAACGGCCAGGCGCGCGACAGCTTGGTACGGGGAAACCTACAAAAGCAACACTGACAGTTAAGTCGACGAAACAAAAAAGGGGGTACGTATTTTGACTCAGTATTATGTTCATTCTAGAATATTGAATAGAAAATTATTACTTTTTTTTTTGGGGGGGGGGGGGGGGGGGCGGTTACAGCTCTTATGAACATCAGAAGCTACGGCTTCAGCGAGCTGTCCCGAATATGTATCACTCTCCTAAGTTGTGTGCTCTTCCCTTCCCTTTAAGATGGGCTATGAAATGCAGTGAGATTCACTTGACAGCTTCTCAAAAGTCCTTCCTCTATGAGTACGGGACGATTTTAACTCGAACGTCGATGCAATCCTTAGCAGTCTTTGGGGACGGGTATCTGGAAAGTCGTGATAGTGTTTGGGTCTCTACTAGGTAGGCATGACTTTATTACTGCACGGCTTCAATTCCGCAATCGCAACATACGTGCGGCCTAAAGAGAATATTAAAATTTTAATTAGGCACTCTTTTAATTAGCCATCTGGACATTGCGATTTCTCATGCAAGTAATTCCCGCGTGTTCTATAAATCCACCTGAATAAGCGGAACAGTGCAGTTGCAGTCGATTCTTTTTTTTTTTTTTTGTAACCATTTAAAATAAAGAACAAGAGATAAGCAGGCGGTATATATAGCAGCAGTGAAACGTTTTCGCCAAATTTTCACTGTTCCTTCTAGACAGCGGAGAAGAATGTCGCAACCGCACTGTAAACTGGACGAGCTGGACGGATTTTTTCTGTTCCCAAATAACAACGTTCAGCGCAAAGGAACTCGCCGACCCCAAACTGCCCTTGGAGCGAGACGACGCGGCGCCGCGGTTTTGAAACTCTCGACGGCGTCATCGATCACGGTCTCTACTTCTGCGTACTATTTGTGCGTTTCCCGAGATAAAGATCCCAGCTTAGAACGCTTGAAATATGGTTACAAGAAAGGAAGTGTATCGAGGCCAGATAAGCGCCATATGTGTTTCTGTCAGGCAACATGGAATTGACGTTGTTCGCCCTTCGCCCAACTCTTTCTCCCTCATTCTTTCTCTTTATTACTGCCAGCATTGCGGTCGCATTCTGCGACATTTAAAGAGCACGGCCAGTTCTGCGCTTCGCTTTTCTCTGTGTACGTCCGGAGCTCTGCGAATCTCCGACTCGGTGGCCCAGTGCAGGCGTCAATTGGCGCGAAAGCTTGGTGCTCTGGGAGCGCAGTTTCGTATGTTTTCACCGCTGTGGTTGCTCAGTGGCCATGGTGTTAGGCTACTGAGCATGAGGTCGTGGGATCGAATCCCGGCCCCGGCGGCCGCATTTCGATGGGGGCGAAATGCGAAAACACCCGTGTACTTAGATTTAGGTGCACGTTAAAGAACCCCAGGTGGTCGAAATTTCCGAAGTTCTCCACTGCGGCGTGCCTCATAATCGGAAAGTGGTTTTGGCACGTAAAACTGCATAATTCTTCTTCGTATGTTTTCCTATGGTGTTGTGTAACATTTAGCGTTCTTTTAACAGTTTGTGAGGTAAAGCCGAGCCTCCTTATTTCTTGTCATATCTCATCTATGGAAACGTATACAGGTTGCACATATACATATACGCATATTGCAGTGTTTCAGCATCGAGTATTTCGCGGCCTCTTTTTCCCTCACATGTGATGCGCTTAGACTTTACAAAAGAAAACTGCTGAAGTTTGGTCATTTTTGTTCAACAGTTACCGCACAGGTATGAGTGGCTGTGTGGCTGAACTGGCTGGCAAACTAAAGAAGAATACAAAAGGACACCGCTACGCGTTCCGCGTATTCAACAGAGTCAGGGGGCTTCCTTCGTCTCTCCGGCACTGAGCTGCGCTTATAATCAGCACCGTCTCATTTCTTTTAACCTTTTTTTTTCTTTTTTGGAACTGGGAAGCACCGCGGGAGATACACGAGCCGGCCCCACTTAAAAGCATTTTGAAAATAAAAGCTCAGAAACAATGCAAACAGTGCGTAATCGCCAGCGATATGCCTATGCACAGCAATAGTCAACCCATAACAAATACGCCTACTTCGGTTTTCTTCTTCCTTTCTTTTTGCTCGCACGTTCACAAAGTTCTGTAGACAAATGTACGTACAGTCACCGTCATACTTAACGTCATACGTCATAGTCGCCGTCATCACCGTCATACGTTGTTTTTAAAGTTACGCCGCTATAGATGTGTCCTCGTTGTGCTAGTTAAGTTTGACAGTGGTTTCATGTGATCGAAGCGAGCCGCAAACAGTCGGCCAGCAAAAGAAAGAAAAAAAAAGTCTATAGTGTCTCACTTGCTGCCTCGTCCCCGTTGCATCGAAAAACGAGACCGATTTCTTGTAAACAGTGCACGGCATTGTGAATCACGGGCGACGTGGACCAGAAATCCCGGGCAGCACGCGTCATTCGTTAGCTCGCCTCAAATTGAGCTCTGCGCGACGCAGCGCCGCTCTAGCGCGCCGAGCCTTTCACGGCCGCGTATAGCGTCGCTTGCGCACAGAAGCCCGTGCGTGTCCCAGAATCGCGCCCACAGAAGCGCGATCTGCGTGCAGCAGCCACGGTCGTAATCGAGGGTTTCCAGGCAGCGCGGACACGCCGAGTGCGCACGTGCAACGGCCACGCTATACGTAAACGCGCCGCACAGCCGCGGCCGAGCACATGCGGTGCATTGCGCGGACATAGCGTGTACACAAGGTCTCACTCCAAAGCTACATTGTAAGGAGCCACAGAAGTGGAGCGACAGTTGATCAGAGCACCGAATCAACGAAGCTCTTCGCAAGCAGCTCACGGGTGGCTGAGCCCTTGCACTGCGCCATTCACGATTGACAGCGACACACTGTGTAGCTGCAGTAACGCGGAAGTACGATTTAGATAACACGATTCGTGTACTCTTGGATACTTCAGAAGGCCGGCTCGGCCTGAGTCTTTACGTCACGCGCGGTGGAGGACAGCGGCGTCTATCATTGATATGTATGACTTCTCTGGCTTCGCGAGTGACGTCACGGCCGAAAGCACGCAGGCCTTCTGTCATTCATGAAGTGCCGGTTTGGAGGCGCAACGTCGCACAAGTTATACTGATGTTGTCTTTTCTGAGCATGGCGCGACGAAAGCATGAACGCGATTAGCAACACTACTCGCTTGTTGCTGTTCCGCTTTGACTGCTTTTGCGTTCTGAGTTTACTTGCGTGACGTCACTGCTTAGAGGACAAAGGCTTCGTATTTAAGCGCGGCCAGGACTGCATTTTCGAGGCACCTTCAAGGTGCTCATGCCCTGTTATTTCTTTGTGCGGATTATTAAAATTTCAGTGAGTGCTGTGACCAGCTGCGATAATGAAATACCCAAATAAGTATTCCGAAGCTAATCCCCCCACTACCTACAACTCCATTTCCTCCCGCTGCGGTAGGGATACAAACAAGCCACTGAGCAATCACGAATATTATTTACGGGCAAACAAGCTTTGTGAATTCAGCTCCTGATTCGTTGGCGCCAGCTCTACGCAGCTCCCATAACACTGCGCGGTATTGCTTAAACGCGGCATAAGTCATGTCGGCAACACGCGATGTTTCCGTGGAACATGGCGGGGGGGGGAGGAGCAAAGAACGCTCGAAAAAAATCGGTAGAGTGCTTGCGTACGCGAAAACACGAACGAAGCTGCGTTTACGGCGATGCAGCGCGCGCCCGATCGCTATATCTTAAAGCCTGCAGTTGACGGCACCCACGAGTTCGAAACGCTGGTAACGCCGAGGTGACGAAGGCGTTCTCGTGGAAAAGGGTGCTGTATGTCTTGCGTGTTTCCCTGTAGCCTCAACGCATTCACTTATAAGAGTGGCTGCTAATGAACCAGAACCGAGCGTCATTCGTAAATTTTCCTCAGTGTGGATGGTACTTTACTCGACACAGGTTGCTTTGGCACCTAATGTAAAGCGCCAGATTTGAGAAATCAGCATGGAAGCCTTCATTGTAAGAGCGAGCGGGAATCTGAAATTACGGACCCTTTTTGAAAAGTTTATGGTGGCGGCCTGTAGGCTACCATCGCCGTGGAGAGCTCCTGAGCCCTGCATTGAGTCCAAACCCGCTGACAAAAAAAACGCAAGAAATACAAGCGGAGATGATTGTGGCATCCGTCATTCTTGCATAGCGAAATTTTCGTCTAGTTTGTGTTATATACACTGCAAAGTTCGAAAGCTAAATGTACATAACAAACCGAAAGAGTAATCTGCCATCCCTTCCTTCCTCTTCTCTCTCTGTAGGAGATCAGACTATTCGCATCTCTCTAACGTGCGCCTCTCGTTTGGCGGAGCTACCAAATTGAGTTCGAGCAAGAAAAAATAAACGACACAGTTGTCCGAACGTACATGTGGCTTATCGTTACTTGAATGCAGCATACTCCGTACCTCGAAAGCACCGAAGGCAAGCTAAAGATGCCGCGTCAAAGCAGCATCAGTTCAAGTTGCAATTGCTTAGTGCGTTTGTTTGTTTGTTTGTTTTGTTTGTTTGTTTGTTTGTTTGTTTGTTTGTTTGTTTGTTTGTTTGTTTGTTTGTTTGTTTGTTTCACTGCTCAATGACAGCTTTCGCATTAGTTGCAATCAGCGGTTTCTTGCAGCGGACGAAAAGGTGCAACACGCACCCATCATCCGCGGTCGCCAAAGTCTATCCAGTCAAGTCTAATTAAGGAACGAAATGACAGAGAAAGAAATAACACCAGAACTGCTTGTTGGCCTAGGTGGTGCTTGCTAAAAGACACGTTTTTTTGCCGCACGTTAAAACACACACAAAAGGAAGACACATAAAGACAACACGGGCGGCCTGTGTTATCTTACACGACCCGTGTTGTGTTTATGTGTCTTCCTTTTGTGTGTGTTTTAACTTGCGGCGAAAAACATGTCTTTTAGAAATAACACCGTTGCCTTCGCCTTACCGTCGATTCTCAAAAGCCACGCCAGCCGCATGCTAGAATATTCTACAAGTCGTTCCAATAGCGAGAGTGCAAGAACGAGTAAATTGCGGCAGGACAAGATGCTGTGCACCGCAGTGGGATATATATATACACACACACGCACACCATCGTGTCGGGTCCGGGGCGGTCTCACGATGGCCTAATGGACCGCGGGGCGGACGTGCAGGGAGCGGCTGCGATACGTCCCTTCGCGCCGCCGAATGGGGCGTGGCTGCTGACCCACCCCTTCGCCACGAGCGCGGTGTCAGCTCACGACGAAGGCAGAAGGCCATGCAACACCACCACCGATGTCAACCACCTACGTGAAGCTGCTTAATGGCTGCAAGTGCTTTCTTCTTCGCAGCTGTCTCTTTCCCCAACTAACTTTTCATAGCGGCGGCAAGCACTGCAGACAGCCAGACGGCACAGAAAGGACGCAAAAAGGCGGAAGGAGCGCTGCGGGGGTACTCTGTAAGTCTCCACCTAATGGACGTGTCCAGTTTGTCTGCTGCTGAAGTTCTGATTGGCTGGGCTGGGGTACGCGTGAGAAGCAGACAGGCGTCCCAAGCCAATCAGCCCTTCAGTAGCAGGCGAAATGGACATGTCCACTAGGTACCCACTCACAGAATACACCCCCCGCCCCCAACTCTTTCCCGTATCCTTGTTTCAAAGCACATCACAAAACCACGCAACGGACGGAGTGGGAAGACACGCTGACGCTGAGCGCGCCAATGCGAATCAACGTCATGCCGAACATACGTCAGAAATACGTGTGTGCTTGCGGCTGCGGATTCACATATATCTACGGAAGAAAAAATAAAGAGAAAGGTATACTAAAGAAAAAGCCGCTGCAGTTGCAGCATTCATAACTGTGCTTCTCGTGAAATTAGCGCTGCCTCTCGTGGAAGTGTGTCTGCTGCGTTGGGAGTCCACTCCTGAAGTCGCAAAATCCATGCTCAAACTTCAAATTGCGAGAGCTGCCTGCACGTGCGTCTATCGCAGCAACAGATATGCGAAGTGCAGCAGGTTACGGAAAGAGTGTTCGTTAGACGCAGGATCTACAGCGACACGTCTTCCAGTGATAATCGCTCCGGCGAGAAGACAGTGGCAGTCTTCGAAAGGTCACCTTGCGAGGGCGCGTGATCAGTATGCTGCTTGAAAGAATGCAGTAATTCGTGTTCTTACGTCGAGTTTTGCATTCGACCTTTATTTTCTCCATCTTTTTTTTTCTAGATCCCCATAATTCCTGAGTTACTTTTACTCAGTTGGTTACATAATTCCGTGTTGCTTTTACTCGACTACTAGCAACACTATCAACCACTGAAGCTTAGGCGAAGTTCTTCGAAAACAAATGCGCCAAGGCGTGCGCTATATGTCGCCATAGAATCGCCTTTGTATTTTACAGCGGGAAGCAATTGTCGATAGCTTCCACGTCTGCTTCCACGTGCATGAGGGGACCTGAAGCGCTCAACTTCGGCCTGAGACCCGCGCCAGCCATCTGAACCCCACCTCCGAACTTAGATCCGAAAATTCGTTCATTTCTGACGACAGAAAATGGTTCCTAAGAGAGAGGGAGAAAGAGGTAAAACATCTTTATTCAAAAGCCCCTGCTGGGGCTGAGATGGCAATGGAGAGTCCGGGAGGCGAGTCCCGTAACGCTCCCCTTTCTGTTAGACGCAAGCCAGGCCTCGAACCGTAGCGGCGTCCTCCGCCAGCCGGACAGCCCAGAGCTGGTCTTCTGGGCATTCGCTCAGCAGTGTAGCCTCCAACTGCTCAGGGGTTTTTATTTTAGCATTGTGGTTTATGCTGTGCCTGATATTGTTTGGAGCTGATGGGCATGCCTATATAATGTGATGGAGGTCTCCACGTGGTGTAGAGGACGCCGGCCATTCATAGTAACGAACGAATTGACATCAAAGGTGTCGATTAGCGACAGACAGCTCTTACGAAACCAAAAGCTTTGTGAAACTTATACATAGTCGCCCATTTTTCTTTTTCTCTCTTTTCTTTAATTTCGTTCTGCCTGTGGGTCTATATGACCCTTTGCCCACCACTTCACAGCATCAAGCTCGCAGAGCGGGACGTGATGT